>NC_040905.2:120899091-121214030 GCF_004126475.2 Phyllostomus discolor
AGCCCACCCCCTGTTCCCACAGTCAATCCCCACACCATTGTCCATGTCCATGGGTCATTCATACATGTTCTTTGCCTAGTCCCTTCCTCTTCTTTTCACCTCACCCCCTTCCCACCTCCCCTCTGGTTGCCATCAGTCTGTCCCTTACTTCCATGACTCAGGATCTATTTTGCTCATTTGTTTGTTTTGTTCATTAGGTTCCTCTTATAGGTGAGAACATATGGTATTTGTCTTTCACCACTTGGCTTATATTTCACTTAGCATAATGCTCTCCAATTCCATCCATGCCGTCACAAAAGGTAGGAATTCCCTCTTTCTTCTGCTGCGTAGAATTCCACTGTGTAAAGGTACACATTTTTTGATCCACTCATTTACTAAGTGCCCAGTGATGGGCACTTAGGCTGTTTCCAGCACTTGGCTATTATAAATAATGCTGCTATGAACATAGGGGTACTTGACTTCTTTTAATTGGTGTTTTGGGATTCTTAGGGTATAATCCCTGCAGTCAAATCACTGGGTCAAAAACCATTTTTAGTTTTCAGAGGAAATTCCATACTGTTTTCTACAGTTGGCTGCACCAGTCTTCATTCCCACCAAGAGTGCACTAGGGTCCCCTTTTCTGCACAGCCTTGTCCTGCACTTGTTGTTTGTTGATTTGTTTGTGATAGCCATTCTGCGTGAGGTGGTATTTCATTGTGATTTTAATTTGCATCTCTATGAGGCTAGTGATGTTGAGCATCCTTTCATACGTCTCTGGGCCCTCTGTATGTCCTCCTTGGAGAAGTGTCTGTTCAGGTCCTTTGCCCATTTTTAATTGGATTGTTTGTCTACGTGGTGTTGAGTTGTATGAGTTCTTTATATATTTTGGAGATCAAACCTTTGTTTGAGATATCACTGGCAAATATGTTTTCCCATATGGTTTGCCTTTTCATTTTGATGCTGCTTTCTTTAGTTGTGCAGGAGATTTTTATTTTGATATAGTCTCATTTGTTTATTTTTTTCTTTTATTTCCCTTGCCCTAGAAGATATATTGGAAAATATGGCTCTGTGGTATATCTGAAATTTTACTGCCTATGTTTTCTCTAGGACTTTTATGGTGTCATGACTTATATTTAAGTCTTTCATCCATCTTGAGTTTATCCTGGTGTATGGTATAAATTGGTGGTCTAGTTTCATTTTTTTTGCACATACCCATCCAATTCTCCCAACACCATTTATTAAAGAGACTATTTTACTCCATTTTATGTTTTTGTCCCCTTTGTCAAATATTAATTGACCATAGAAACTTGGGTTTATTTCTGAGTTCTCTATTCTGTTCCATTGATCTATGTGTCTGTTCTTATGCCAGTACCAGGCTGTTTTGATTACAGTAGCCTTGTGGCATAATTTGATGTCAAATATTATGATCCCTCCTCCTTTGTTTTCTTTCTTAAGATTGCTGAGGCTTTTGGGGGTCTTTTTTTGATTCCATATACATTTTTGAAATATTTGTTCTAGAATTTTGAAATCTGCCATTAGTATTTTAATAGAGATTGCATTGACTCTATAAATTGCTTTGGGTAGTATGGACATTTTAACGATGTTAATTCTTCCAATCCATTAACAGGATATATGCTTCCATTTATTTGTATCTTCTTTCATTTCTTTCTTCAGTGTTGTGTAGTTTTCTGAGTACAGGTTTTTACCTCCTTGGTTAGGCTTATTCCCAGGCACTTTATTTTTCTTATTGCTATAGCAAATGAGATGTTTTTCCTCATTTCTGTTTGTGATATTTCATTGTGGGTGTACAAAAATGCCCTCAGTTTCTGAATATTGACTTTGTATTCCACTATTTTGCCAATTTTGCTTGTTTCTCTCTGTGAAATTTGCCCACAACTAGCTGAACCTTATATATCAGTAGGTTTGTTTCTTCCTTCATTTCAGGAGTGCTATATGCAAATTTGGTGTTGATTATCACATAACATTTATTCTTTTCTCATTCTCACAACAACTAATTCTTTATATCATGAATCTCCACCCTCTGTCCTCCATATATAGGTTGCTTTCATTGCCTTTTTTATATTTTGAATTCTAGAGCCCCCCACATTCATGAACATATACTATTTGTTTAGTTTTCTAATGTACTTTAAAATTCTGCACTTCCATTATTGGTTTCCTTCTATTTTCCCTTTATCTCAGGCTATAACTTTGTATCACAGACTGCTGTGATATAATTCTATCTTTCTAGTTTAACTTCATAGAGAATATAAAATACATGTTATCTAAATTGTACTATTTTTCTAAGATGTATTATTTTGAATCCTATATTTTTTCCTCCATTATGTTGAAATATTTTTACATGGAACACAAATTGGTTTCTTTTTCTTATTATTTTAGCTTTGATTGAAGTTATTTCTATCTTTGCCTAATATTTGTGAGAGTGCGAGGGATCTCTTCATGTTTTCTACCATCCACCTGTATGCTTCCATAGCATGATGATTTTTTCTTTCTCAGTAACAGGATCTATCAGTCTGTATAGACTAGATTGGGTTGGATAGGCATATAGGTACTATAGGATGTTCTGTCTGGTTTTTTCTTTGTATTTGGCAAAGCTGTGGAGCTGGGCACTGATTTTATTTATTTTATGTTCTATGAAATTTTACCTCTGCTTCCAATAGACACTGGCTCTAATGACCTTCCTCGTGATACTGTCCACTTGATCAGAAGAAGTCATATCATGTCACAGAGGAGATTTGTTGCTTTCCAGTTTCCTGTTGAATGGCACATCTTTGACAGTGGATGCAGCTCTTCTTGACTGATGAATGAAATTCCTCTGTAATACTCTCCATATGTACCATGACTTGTCTTGCCCTCCAGACAGGAACTCTCCACACTGAAGAACAGTGCAGTTCTACTGTTCTCACTTCCCACATCTCTTGTTGGGGCCTTTGCAAGCTTTCTGTTTTAGGGCTCTCCAGAGAAACAGAACATATTGGATGGATAAAAATATATGAGGATATTTATGATAAGAATTGGCTCACACAACTATGACAGCAAAGAAGTTGCACAATAATTGTCACAGGTTGAAGAAACAGGAAACCTAGTGGTGGAAATCAGTCTGAGTCCTGAGAAGTGGGTGCTGCTGGTGTAAGTCCCAGAATCTGATGGCTCAGGAACCAGGAGTACCCATGGCCAAGAGCAAGAGAAGATGGATGATACAGCTCAAGAAGAGAAATAATTTGTCCCTCCTTCACCTGTTTGTTCTATTCAGGCCTTCAGTGGAGTTGATAATGTGTACCCACATTAATGTGGGGGACGTTCTCTACTCAGTCTACTGATTCTAATGCTCATCTTTCCCAGAAACACTCTCACAGACATACCCAGAAATAATGTTTTACCAGCTATCTTGGCATCCTTTGCCTAGTCAAGTTTCTTCTCTAACTCTAAGAGAAATGAAGCCTATAGTATGTATATGCCATATTCCTGACTTTTCCCTGCAGATCTCTTTGTATATTCCTTGGATCATCTTAGGTAAGACCTTGAAAACTGAGAAAAGATAGGGTTGAACCACTGCTTTTGAATCTCTATAATGCCATATCTGTGACTTAATAGAAAATGCATAAATTTCCATTAGATGCATAGATAGATGGATGTAGAAGACTTAAGACCTGGAATGATTTTCCCATGTGTAATCAGTGAATTTGATCCTTTACATAAGGTTCTTGTTCAGATTCTACTAACGTTTCAAAGCTTGGATTAAATACCTGTTTTTTCTGTAAAGCTTTCTCTGTTCCCCTAAGTCTAAAGTAGTTTTTCCCACACTGAATTCCTAGAGAACTTTTCTCTGTATCTCTCTTATAACTTTGATGTTTATATTATAGTTATTCAAGGGCCTGTCTTATTTCACCTATACCCCCAAAAGATAAAAATACTTTCTCTTTACATAGAGCAGACTTTAATAGAGCAGATGCTAGACACCCTCTAGCATCTTTATAGCACTTGAGATTGGAAAGAGAGAGGCAAGTTTGAATTAAATCAGCCCACAGTATTTTTCCACCATTTCTAGGTATATTTTGTAAATCCCAGCCATCCCATGAGCAAGAGGACACATTTGAACTGTTGGCCTTCTAAATCAAGGGTTAGTAAGATTTCTCTATAAAAGGTCAGATTGTACTTTAGGCTTCTCAAGCCTTAGAATCACAACTACTCAACTTTGCTGTTGTACCCTGAAAGTAGCTGTAGTCAATATAAAAATGACAGAGTATGACTGTGTGCCAATAAAACTTTCTTTACAAAAACAGACAGTGGCCCTCAAACTGTAGCTTTCCAACCCCTATTTTAGATCATGGATTCTCCACCAGGAAAATGGAAAATAGGTAGATTTCCTGTTCTGCTGTAGGTATATGCTTACCAGACCAACTGACTACTATGGGAGAAAAGCAGTGTCCCCTGAAACCAACTGCATCTGTATTTGCATAGCAGTCTTCTTCAGCCATCTGCAGAGTAGGGTTTATTGAAAGTCTAGAGCCAACAATGAAAAGAAAACTTGCAAATGCAATCAGATTTTATCAAATTTTGTGGGAGAAGTGACCTATTTCTCAATAAGTCAGTATGGAAACATCTCATAAAACAATCTTTAAAAAATTCAATAGCAATCATTACCTTATGGATTATTTTAAAGAGGTCTCGTCTGTGATTTTTCCCTAGAAAATATAGGTTCCAGCTAAAGTGGCTGTTTGCAGAATCTATGGCAGTGAACTCTTCAAAATGACCTACTTCTTCCAAACTCTTTTGAAAATTGTGTGGTTTGAACAAGCCCTGTATGTGACAGGTTTCATTTTCAGATACTGCAGCCTGACTTCTCTTTCATTATTGCCAACTTTGAAATTCTCCTTAATGGATTCATATGTTTTATAGGAACTCTTAGGGAAAAAATAATCTATCAATAAAAAATGGTCACATTCTGAACACAAAGTCTTCTGGATCCCTCTCACATCTGTCCAGGCTATGTCCTCTTTTAAGACCAGAAAATGTGTTGTTTTTCATTCATCTGGGTATCATCCACAAATCCTAGTACAGCATCTTTCATGAAGTAGCTGCCCAGTAAGTATTAGTGCAGTGAATGCATATATGTGTAAGTGGGGGATGGACAGGAACATGGTGGAAAGATAGGAAAACATGGGCAGGAGAGAAGAGTACTTTCCTGTGCTTTTTTCTCAGGTAGATCAACTCAATTCATTCATTCACTCATTCATTCATTGATAGATATTTGTTGAGCACCTAATTGTATCAGTCATTCATATAGGTGTTGCATATATTTAAGATGTACAACTTGATATTTTGATATACATATATATTATGAAATAATCACTACAATTAAGCTAATTGACATATCCATCACCTTACATAGTTACCATTTTCTTTTCTTTTTGTAGTGAGAATACTTAAGATCTACTTTCTTAGCACATTTCAAGTGTAGTCGTATTGCTCTACATTTAATGGGGAGAAGCTGGTCAATTGGATACAAAGTTTCAGTTATACAAGGTGAATGAATTCTGGAGATCTGTTCCTGTTCATTTTCAATGTCTTTTGAACTCTTTGAAATCTTGGATGGTGAGCACTAGGAACCAGAAGGTATACACCACCAACAGCCAACAGTGCAGTCCCAGGTCCCTGTTCTCCACCTCTTCCCTTTGCCAAAGGCAAATCACTCTTTGACACAACCCTGAACAGGCTAGAGGAACTTTATGAACTTTCCCCCTAAAAACAACTATCATGTATGAAATACAAGATGGCCCAATAAGGTATAAACACCTTATATACTTAATTCATGTAATCTTTGTAAAAAAATTTCAAAGAAAATGCTATCAGTATCCCCATTTTAAAGATGAAGAAATTGAGGAAAAGAGAGGAGTAGTAACTTATCCAAGGTCCCTAGTTGGGAACCCAGGAAGGCTGGGACCAAAGGCCATGCACTTATCCTCTGTTAAACTGCTTTGACTGAGTCAGGGACATAACTCCACTAGCTATCTTGATGCAAGGAGGCCATCTCCCTCTTCACATCACATGGCAAACATTCAGTACCTATTTCCTACAGGAAGTTGTTTCCTGCCCCTGCCAGCTTGTGGTATTGTCTCCACTTAACAGCTTCCCCTATGTTTTTGCTCCATGGAGTGTACTCTGAATGGGGGGTTGTGTAGGAGGGATTTTTGTAGCTTATTTTTGTTTATTTGTCATGCATCTATATATTTATATACTTTCAAAGCATTTTGTTGATCATTTCTATGTGTTTGGACTTGAAGGTGGAGCTCTCTAATTTACTAACCATCTTGCTTAGAAGTTTTTGATCCATTTTGGCTCTGTTGCCAGAATGATGTTTCTAAGAAATGCATTTAATGACTTCTGGATTGCTGCTGAATAATTTAAAACTCTACCATGGCAAACAAACTGGACTTCACCCAACATTTCCACTGTAATGACTGACTGTTCCCTTCACTCACCTCATAAAATCTAATAAGTTAATACTCAAGGTCCAGTGAGAACTCACCTCCTCTCTGTAGCTTTCCACAAGGAAGATTAATTATCCTTTATGTTTCCAAGTTCCTTAAGCTTTGGTCCATTATAACATTTAATCACACTATACCCTAGATTAAGTGTCTTTCTTCTCAACCTGACTATGAGTCTCTCTAAAACTTGATGGTCTATTTTTTTATTTTTGGAGTCCCCAGACCTAGTATACATTTGGATTATAACATATACCAATCCCTCACTCTCTCTGAAAACATATTTCTAGTGTATATTCCATGTCATTATTCCTCCAAAGAAGTCAATCAAAATCTACAGAGCGACAGAGTCTAGAACTTGAGTACAATGAATTAACTTAGATTTAGTTCATAGAGTCAAATATCCTCAGGTTAGGAAGATGCCAAAAGTTGTATAGTCCAATCACCCATACATCATGCTACTCTCTACAATTTTCCAACCTGGAAATTACCTAGAGCTTGATATCTTCTGTTTGGTCAGTGTTCATCTCCTATATATAATGTGGTAATAGCTCCCCCCCTTTCCTATTGCTGAATCTCCATTCACTCTCCAGGGCCTCCTAGCACTGCAAAGCTCAATAGACATGAAAAGGGGTCAAGAGTCCAGTGTTTCTCAGCTCTCTTCCAGTCTCCAGCCATTGTCCTTCCAAAGTGGTTGATGATGGTCAGTTTCTGGAAATGTCCCTCCTATTCATTTTCTGCTGTAATTGAGGAAGGAGAATTGGACTCCCTCCTACTGTGCCCTTTCAGTTTGATTGCTTTTGTACTCTCCCTAGGAGAAACCCTTTCACTGTTTTGCCCATGGATGGCACACACTCCTAGTTCTACTGCTAATGCAGATTTTTCTCCTATTTTACATTCTTTTGATAATGTCAATGAGGATTTAACAAAGGGGGTCAGAGTGTGAGGTTTAAATGCTTGTTCAGGTAGGGAAGTGAGGGCAGACATTCTCTTCTCTGGCCCCAACTTCATTCTTCCTCAGAAGGGAGAAATGCCAATTATGTGTGGTCAAAGTCAAGGATATTGACTGGGCTGTGTTTTCTAATGAACAGAGGCCATGCATGGTGAAGGCCATGCATGGTGAAGGTCATGCATGTGTTTATGGACTTTCCTTTCCCCTTCTTTATGTTTCTGTTAGGCCAAAGCAGCAAGTTTACTCTGGTCATCTCTGACCTTCCCTGTACACCTCTCTCTCTCTTCTCCTCACCTGACCATGTTTGGGTGCTATTATCTTATTGATCAGAAAATGTAAACTTAAAGAAGTGACTTTTGGGCCATAGGATTGGGTATATATTGTAAGCCAGCCATCAGAAGATGTGTGGTGGGCATGGAGCATGTGCCCTGAGGAGAAGATTGAAGAGGCATTTGATTCTCATCGTCCACTGTCCTTTGTGGATAAAACTTTGTCCAGAAGAACCCATCAGACAGCCTGGTCTGCCTGTAGGAAACCAGGGAAGCTGCTACAGCTCTAAAGGGAAGTTTCTATTCTAGACAGATTTATATGAAAGTCCTGGAGACACATGGCTCAGAAGTGGCATCCTTCAGCACCCATCTGTCCTCTCAACTTCTGTGGTTAAAGAGGTCAAGGAGAAAAATTTGTAAGGCTTTCAGAAAGGCAGAAGTCTGGAACTAGCTTTAGGGGTGGAGAGATCCTCATGGCAGGACTTCACACACTCAGGATAATGTTATTCTTTCCTACAAAGGGAAATGGCATTTCCTCAAATTTATCCCTCTCCAATATGTCAGCTTTGGAAACCAAGAGCAGCGAGGTGTAATGCCCAGTGCAAAACAGACATCTGCCACTCACAGTCACACACCATCAATCCAGCCAAATAACTTCATTCTCCAAATGCACAACACCTCTTTCATTAGGACAGCTGTCACCAAGCAGACATGGGCTCAGAGAGCTTTCCAAACAAATCCTTCCTCAGAGCCATGGGGGTAGATGCAGGCATGTCTGGGGAACTGAGGTTTTCAGTGAAGAGGCATTCACTCAAATTTCCAGAAGTCACTGACTGCATAGGCTATTCTATGTCTACTTGTTTGTGTGGTTCCTGGGCATATAGGGGACAGGAAGGAATTATGCTGGAAAGGAGGCAGCTGTGACATTGTAGAAAAAAGAGCTAGGTGCTAGATAAATTGGTGAGCATAAACAGACCTGAAATTTACAGTTTAGTATAGATCTACTTTTATATAGCCTCATAGACATTTAAAATGTAATCTCCAAAACTGAAATGGATGCACATACTTGTTTCTCACTCTCCAATTCCCAGACAAAAAGAAAGCCCCATAGAAAAATCTCTGAGATTAAGAGATTAAGTCCCTAATTTGGACTGCAACTGAGAAACTGTAGGCAGAAACCAGAGACAGAGTCTACAGAAATGATGTCCATCCAGCTATATAGCACACCTTTTCATGGACTTCAGTGCTTTGCACTCAGAAGCTGGGACTCAGAACAAGGTCCAACAAACCTGATTAGTTTCCTTATGCGTTAAATGGGGTAATAAAACCTATGTGAGAGATCAAATGTAAGTCCAAAGGATTATAAACAAATAGTTCTGTTTATGCAAGCTGATCCCAAGATAGACTGAAGGATTACAAATTTGACTTTGTATGGCTTGTTCTACTGTAAGAACCTAGTAATGATGTGAGGATTCTCCCTTCCCTGGGGCAGGACAAAGATGAGAAAATTAAAAATAAAAATGAAGCATCAAGTAATAATGAGCCACTTCCCCAGCAACTATGTGCAGTCTTGTCAGTTGCCTAATCATTTGCTGAAACCTGAGGCCACTCTGGGAGAGAGAGGTGGTGTGTGCTGGCCAATGGATGGAATATACAAAGGCTTGTTGTCTGGAGATTGGCTTCCCTGGCTCCGGGGAGCCTCCCTCTCAGTCATTGGAAAAGGAAGTGTCTCAGGGAAAACACAGCAAGAAACTACTGGTTTTGTCTGCGTCACTGACTTTTCTTTCCCCTCCCTTTAGACTGCATACAGAGCCCACTATTCCAAGTCTGCTAATTTAATTGTTTCCTGACATTTGTGAAAGATAGAATCAGGCATGTGAAAACCAGTTTTCTCACTGAATTCTCTCCCAGTGTGGAGATTAGGAGGTATTATATCCAATTTGCAAATGAAGAAACTGAGACTTAAAGGGAAAATTACCAATCAACACCACCTAATTAATAAAGGGAGGAGCTGAGTGTCTTTGAGGTAGCCTAGTAGAGGCTTTGGGGTTTATGTGTCCTTTTCTCATCCCCAGTTAAACAGTAATTGTTATTGTGTGTTGTGTTTGCTTTCAAGCCAAACCTGAGCCCGACACTCTCTGATGACTCCCTCAAGTCCACTTCTTCTAATGAAAAGTAGCTGTAGGGGTTCAGAAAGGGCAATTATAATCCCCACTTCCAGGTGGAAATCAGTGAGGCTTAGATATTCAGGGTCATAGAAGATCACTGAAAATTCAAGGCAGAACAGGACTGGACATATCCAGCCAAAACTGCAGATTGAAACTCACTTCATTTGATAGAATTTTAATTACTAGCTATAAGATGCTGGGTAAGTTACTTAACTTCTCTGAGCCCTCACCAATAAATAATAAAAATAACAATAAAAGTAATAGTGTTTATCTCACACAATGTTATGGTAAGAATAATCAACAGTGATTATTGTTAAGGATTACTTTGAGCCAAACATTATCTCCATGTTTCTTACATTTCCCACCTGTGCCTAAATGCAACATTCTACTGAAACCTCCACGATGGAGTAAGCTTCAGTAGATGGACACTGCTACAGACAACAGCTATTAACTCTGGGCAAAATACCCCCAACACAACCACCTAAGAGACTTGTAGTACAAACAAAGGCAAGAGAGGAGGGCAGTCAAAATGTAAAAGACACAATCCTATTTGGGGGCCCTTGCCCTGATGGCAAACTACTCTTATAATTTAGGGAATCAAAATTCATTTTTAAAAAAACAACACTAATTTTCTGGCCTAAGGAATTGAACCTAGAACTATGGCTGCTTAGGAGTGAGGAGATACTCAAAAAAAGGGGACAGAATCATAGAAGAAGAACACTAAATTCTATGTACCATCCTGCTCAAGTGCCTGGCTGATGCAAGCAGCCCCAGCTGAATATAAAATATTAAAATTGAGACTTGAGTTATCACCCACTTAACCAAGTCAATGCAGATTGTAAACATCAACAGTCTTTAGAGGAATATAACAGAACTTACAACATATCATTCACAATGACAAAGATACAACCCCAAACTACTCAACATATGAAAAAAATGTGACCCATCCTGAAGAAAAAAGACAATCTTTTTTGTCAACCCCAAGATGTCTCAGTGCTAAAGTTTTCAGACAAATATTTTCTTTTCTTAATGATTGTTCAAGTACAGTTGTCTGCATTTCCCCACCACCACTCCCCCCATAACCCCAGCCATCCCAACTTCCCATCCTTGATCTCACCCTCCATTGGTTTGGTCCACGTGTCCTTTATAGTTGTTCCTGAAATACATTCCCCCCATTATCCCCTCCCACATCCCCTTTGGTTACTGTCAGATTGTTCTTAATTTCAGTGTCTCTGGCTATATTTTGCTTGCTTGTTTGTTTTGTTGATTAAGTTCCTGTTAAAGGTGAGATTATATGGTATTTGTCTTTTACCACCTGGCTTATTTCACTTAGCATAATGCTTTCCAGTTCCATCCATGTTGTTACCAAGGGTAGGAGCTCCCTCTTTCTTTCTGCTGCATAGTATTCCATCGTGTAAATGTGCCATAATTTTTTTGACGCATTCATTTACTGATGGGCACTTAGGTTGCTTCCAGCACTTGGCTACTGTGAATTGTGCTGCTACGACCATTGGGGTGCATAGGTTCTTTTGGATTACTGTTTTCAGGGTTCTTAGGATATAATCCCAGCAGTGGAATTGCTGGATCAAAAGGCAATTTTTAGTTTTCTGAGGAAATTTCATACTGTTTTCCACAGTGGCTGCACCAGTCTGCATTCGCACCAACAGTGCACAAGGGTTCCCTTTTCTCCACAACCTTGCTAGCACTTGCTGTTTGTTGATTTGTTAATGATGGCCATTCTGACTGGTGTGAAGTGGTATCTTATTGTGGTTTTAATTTGCATGTCTCTCACGGCTAGTGATTTGAGCATCCTTTCATATGTCTCTGGGTCCTCTGTATGTCCTCCTTGAAGAAGTGTCTGTTCAGGTCTTTTGCCCATTTTTATAATTCGGTTGTTTGTCTTTCTGGAGTGGATTTGTGTGAGTTCTTCATATATTTTGGAAATCAAAACTGTCTGGAGTATCATTGGAGAATGTCTCTTCTCATACAGTTGGTTCTCTTTTCATTTTAATGCTGTTCTCTATAGCTGTGCAGAAGCTTTTTATTTTGATGAGATCCCATTTGTTTGTTCTTTCCTTTATGTCCCTTGCTCTAGGGGACATATCAGTGAAAATATTGCTGCATGGAATATCTGAGATTTTCCTACCTATGTTTTCCTGTAGGACTTTTATGGTCATGACTTTACTTTATGTCTTTTATCCACCTTGAATTTATTTTTGTGTATGGTATAAGGTGGTGATTGAGTTCCATTTTTTTTGCATGTAGCTGTCCAGATGTCCCAACATCATCAGAAAAATACTTTCAAACAATATATCTGTGCACTACAAGGTAAAGAAAAATATTTTATAAGGAATAAAAATATACAATATCTCAGTAGAGAAACAGAAAATATGGAAAACACTAACCAGAAAATTTAAAACTAAAAAAATATAGTGTCTAAAATATAAAATTTATTGGACAGTGTTAATAGCAGAATGGAGATGACATAGGAAATTCAGCAAAGTAAATTTGAAGGGAGATCAATAGATACTCTCCAAAATGAAGATGAAAAAGAAAAACATTGGAAAAAATATACAGAGATCTGTAGGGAGAAATCAAAATATCTAATAGGTAGATAATCATATTTGCTGGAACAAAGACGCAAAAGAGTAGGATAGAAATACTTATTTAACAGTGGCTGAAAACTTCCTATGTTTGGTGAAAGACATAAATTTGTAGTCAAGAAGCCCAGAAATCAAAACAAACATGAAGAAAACCATGCTTAAGCATATCACAGTCAAAATACTCAAAATCTATACAAAGCTCACCTTCTTTGGAATTGTTTGCTTTTTGAGACCCCAGTATCTATTTATTCAGAATAATAGTTTATCTCAAATATTAACTCTACTTCTCATTACTTTTCACAACTACTTTTTATGCTATCATTTTCCACATTTTACAGATGGAGGAACTGAGATACACAGAGATTACACTGATGGCCTGGAATCACACATGATATTGGTGGAGGCAGGACCTGAACTTGGCTCTGACTCCAAAGTCCACGCATTCAACCACCCTGATTTGCTCCATTTTGCAGGAAGTTAATAGTTGTGAGTGTACCTAGGACAGTGTAATATGAATAGCGGGTGCTCAAAAATTACTAATTACAGTCTTATGTTCTTCCTTCTGTTTCCTAGTGGCTTTTGTGATTAACATGCTCAAAATCAATATTTATTTATACATAATCTACTAAGTACTGTATTAGTTTTCTATGGATGCATTAACGAATTGTCACAGACCAGGAGACTTAAAGCAACAGAAATGTATTCTCTCAGAGTTCTGGGGACCAGAATCTGAAATCAAGGTGTTGGCTGGGTCCCACTCTTAAGGCTCTAAGGAAGAATCCCTCCTTGCCTCTTCCAGCTTCTGGTGTCTCCAGGTGATCCTTAGCTTGTGAATGCATAGCTCCAACCCTCTTTTGTTTTCACATGGCCTTCTCTTTGGGTCTGTATCTTCTCTTCTGCTGTGCATATGCTTGTCTTTGGATATAGATCCCACGTGGATAATCCAGAATGATTTCATTTCAAGATCATTAACTTCCTTTGCAAAGACCTTTTTCCAAACAAAGTAACTTTCACGAGGCCTGAATATGGGAACTTGAACATATTTTGAGGGGCCATTATTCAACCCACTATGAGTACCAAATACAGTTTTGTGTGCTATGAAATTAAAATAAAACTTAAAAAAACCTTCTACAGTGAGTGTAGGTGCACAGCCAAGTACATATGAATTCCCAATCTATAGTATCATCACTGGAGATGTTATGTCCATTTCATAAATGAGACATGTGGGTGCTAATGGGGTGATGTGTATCCCAGGTCATTCCTTCCATGTAGTGTGGTGGTGAAAGGCCCTCAGTCTTCATTTCCTGTGAAAGGAGGATAATTTTACCCCCCTCAGAGGGGTACACAGGGATCCAGTTACATCAGGGGAGTAAGTCTATTAGCACAACATCTAATACATAATAAGTTAAAAAAGAAAGCTTAAAAATATTTTAAAGGAAGATAGTCATGGTATATGATAGAGATGGTATTCTAACTCTGATGTGCCTGGCCCCAAACCCATATTCTTTTTTTATTGTACCATAAAATATTGAACAGAAAAGCGGAGGCACTTACATTATCTATTCTCTGCACAGAATGCTTTCCCCAAATCCTACATCTTCTATGCCTGGTGGCAGATGCTGTATTTCCCCTTCTTCTCTTCTATTCTCCTCCTCCACTTTCTTCTTTTAATAAAATACCTGTTGAATTATAGTTTATGCACCACACAATTTATCTATTTTAAGTACACTCAATGGTTTTTAGTATATTCACAAAGTTGTGGTACTCTTACCACAATCAGTTTTAGAACATATTTATCACCCTCCTAAAAAAAACTGTACCCATGGACAGCCACTTCCCCTCCCCCCATGTCCTCTCACTATCTTCTTGCAACTAGTAATCTCCGTTTTGTCTCAGGAGATTTGCCTCTTCTGAACATTTCATATAAATGGAATTATACAGTATGTATCTATTTGCATCTGACTTCCTTCACTCAGCATGATGTTTCCAAGGTTCATCCATGTTGTATAGCATGGATCAGCACTTCATTCCTTTTCATTGCCAAACAATATTCCATGTATGGATATATACCACATTTTATTTGTCCATTCACCTGTTGATGAACTTCTGGGTTGTTTCCACTTTGATTACTTCAAATAGTTCTTCTATGAGCATTCACATACAAGTTTTTGTGTGGATATAGGCTTTCATTTCTCTTGATTACATACATAGGAGTAAATCTTCTGTGTCATAGGTTACCTCCATGTTTAAGTTTCGGGGAACTGCCAGGCTGTTTCCAAAGGAGCCGCATTGTTTTAAGTTCTCCCTGGCAACATCTGAAGGCTTCCATTTCTCCACATCCTTGCCCACATGTGTCATCATCTTTATTATAATCATCCTACTATGTGAAGTGATATCAGATTATAGTTTTGACTTGCTTTTGACTGATAGCTAATGATGCTGAACAACTTTTCATATGCTTATTGATATTTGTATATTTCTTTGGAAAAATATCTATTTCAATCCTTCACCCCTTTAAACAAATAAGTTGAATTATTTATCTTTTCCACTGTATCACTTCCATGGCAGCACAAAATTTTAAATTTTGATAAGGTCCAATTTATATGTTTTTCTATTGTTGCTTGTGCTGAGTTCTGCCTGGTACTCAGGTTACCCTGGACTGTTTTTCTCATAGCTTTCATGCTTACTGACATTTTATTTGTTTATTGGTATAGGTGCTTATTTTCTGTCTCCCACCAGAATATAGTCACTCTGAACATGGAAGCTTGTCTGTTATGCTTACCACTCCATCTCCTGAGAGATCTAAAAATGTCTGTTACCCAAAGTAGACACTTGATAAATAGTTTATAGAATGAATATAAGATTCTCTATATTGTCCTACCAAAAAGCAGGACTGTGAGATACATGTGCCATGAGAGAATGTGGGATTAGATGGTTGGTTTACTTATTCCCTACTCAAAAATCAGTTTTAGAAGCACCCTGCAGCCCCCTTCCATCCTCACCTGGTGCCAGGGTGCTGCACATCTGGGGAAACAAAGGCCAGGGCCAGAGGTTACCTGAGATAGGGTATGAGCTACTTGCATGGAAATGAAGCTGAGCTACATTAGGAGACATCTGCTCATTGAAACTAGCCAAAGGCATCAGCAGCCTCACACAGCTTTTTTCTGAGACTGACAGCCATTGGGTGTCCCTGAAGACCTCTCACCTGGATACAGTTGGTAGCAGACCCAAAATTGCTCAACTCTGCAGCTAATTGATAGTTGTTTGGCCATTAGCATTGCTTACCTCCTACACCACATCCCAGGCTCTATCCCATCTCTGCTCATTGCCATGAATTGCAGGGTTTATTTTCAGATGGTTTTCTTTCCTGGTTAACTTTGTAAGAAGACTGTATTTGGCCCATTTCACTCAAAAAAGAAAGCTCTTAAATGACTCACTTTATGTTCTCTGCATCCCAAGTCTATAGTCTCCTCTTATTGTAACAATTTTAAAAAGACTCCTGGAGGGTTTTATGTCAGAGAATAATGTTAAAAATGTAATTTTACTGACAACAGTGATGTTACCAAAATGTAAATCCCTGACTCATCCAATGTGGTCAGGAACCCTTCATTCTGTTGATGTTAAGAAACACCCCAATCTGTAGAGAATTTGTATGAGTTTATTTGAGCCAAACTGAAGACAATTGCTGGGAAGCAAAATCTCAATGGATTGAGAAAATGCTCTAGAAAATGGCAGTTTTATCACTTATTTTATAATCAAAGGGGAAGACATAAGGGGTTTATTCAAAATCCCTTAGTGGTAAATTAGGGAGGCAGGAGAAAGCAAGGAGGGGAAACCTCTGAGACTGGATAAAAAGTAACGGATAGACATATACTTCTTTTACATTGGTAGGTATGGGATAGTTAACAATTAACAATTACAGCACACAGAGATGGTATGTAGGGAACAAGATAACAATGAGATAACAATGGGGGGGGACTGTGGTCTCTGCCCAGTGGGAGATTGTGCCCTGAGGGGTGTGGAAAAGAGGATTACTCTGAATTCCAAAGGTGTGTTACCATAGATGCAAAAAGACAATAGGTTTGGTTAAGGTGAAGATTGACTTTTGTCAGAGAAGGCCTAGGACAGGCCTAAGCCTATTGACCTAGGACAGGACTACTCACCATGACTCACCCTTAGTTAGGAAGTTTCAACTTCAGACCATCCTGTGTGGTTACTTTCAGTCTCCGAGTTTGTTAGTCCACCATGCAGGCCTCCCCTGAGTTTGTCAGGTTAATATAGCCTCCTTTTCATCTACAACTCCTAAACTCAGTTTGGTCTAATCCCTTAACCAAACTCACCAGGACCCTCTCCTGGGGGTTCACTAGAGCCTCAGTTTCAGCAGTTGCTGGGGGAAAACATTTGGAATAGACTGCAAATGATGAATCTGGAGGAAATAACCAAACTTACTTAGGGCCTAATTGCTATAATTAGGTTGGTTTTCTTTTCCTGCCTTGTATTCCATTTCCATGCCAGAGCTAGAGTCCTCAACCTAGTTTACAACAAAATAGCTCATAATGTTAAACCTCAGTTCTTAAATTTTGGCTATGAAAGAATTTAGAGATAAGACTCGAATACAAACAAAATTTTATTTAGAAAGTCAGGTAGAAGGAGGTAGAAGAAGTTAGCCTTAGAAGAAGGGAGCCAGTTGGGCTGTGTGGACTCAGGAAGCAAGTTACAGAGGAAAAAGAAGGGCCCTTGGAATTTAGGAGAAAGAAAGCAAAGAAAATATGTCTGGGGGGAAGGAGCAGGAGACAGGCAAGTGTGTACTTCAGAGAGAGCACACTCCTTGAGTCCTTTACCTTGAGGGCTTTTATCTGTTTGCAAAGGTAGGGACCCTAGGGGAGGTCCCCAGGGAGAACCTCAATAGAATATTCATCATCTTTCCAAGTGTGTCCCCTCAGGGTTGTGGTCTCCACTGATTGGTCAGTGCCAGGGAAGGGGGTTGTTAGTCATCACAACTGGTCCTGATGCTTTTCTGGACCTGAAGCTGAAACACGACTGAGGCCTAGATATTATCTCTAGTTTGAACAAAACTTTGCCTCTATGGTCAACAGACCCAAGACTTTGTTCTTAAGATTATTTGATGTTGTTCAGAACCTCATTGTCCTGAGGGCTTAATGTTTAAGGAAGTGATCATGCAAGGACTTGTATGGGAGTCACAGGAGGCTATTCTCTGGTCCCCTTATTCCTCCCCAAGGGGTCAAAACCACATGACTAGTGACATGCCATGGGAGGAAGGGTCAGGGGAGGGTTTGAACTGTATAACCAGCAATATGAAAAGTCAGTTGGAATAAATGGCATGACCAACAATATCCTAAGAAAGAAAAGGTCACCCTGATGGTGAGGCCCCAGACTGGTTTTGCCCATTGCTGGGCACCTGAGGCTTCCTGAACTGGTGACCCTCTGTACCTGGCCTATTGTTCCTACTCTGCTCATGTCTGTCTAACTGACTACTATACCTCCATCAAGCTCTAAATCCTGTTCTGTTTGGGCCAGTAGTTGTTACTATCAGTACTTGCCATCAGAATTACCTGGGGAATTTTTTTAAAGTGCTAATGTCCAGGCTTTACTCCAGACCAATTAAGCCATCATATCTGAGTGTGGAAACCAGGCATCTGAAATTTCAAAGGTTCCCTTAGTGATTCCAAAGCATTAGGACCAGTTGTGATGACTAATGACCCCCTTCCCTGTGCAGCCAGAGTGAAGGATTACATTCAGCCTCAGGTGATGGCAGGTGATGTGAAGAAGGAACCTTTCTTCAGTAACTCCATTGCCAACACCTGCCTGACTTTGACCATGAGCTGATAGGCTAGCCTAAGCCTGAGTTTGTCACTCTAATGGGGATAGACAGTGTAGTGCCTTCATAGTGGTCATACCTGGTCTTAGTTTCCTTCCCCTCCCTTGTGACCCAATTTCTGAGGATCAAAATGTCTCTGAGGGCTCCAGAGAGTTAGGCCAGGGTTGAGCTTCAGGACAAAGCTGGTCTACAGCATTAAGCAGGGTCACTGGGAGGACTATAGCCTGGCTGGTCGAGCTAGAAGCCCAGTCTCTGAAGGGACTGACATTCAGTGGAATGTCATATTCCAGAAGTGCTGCCTGCAATGGGAAGTGGCATCCAAGGGTCTCCTGGAACTGAGTCCACTGACTGGTATCTAATTTCCAGTGATAGAGCCTAGCAGGAGCAGCTGTGGGCCCAGAGGCCCAACCATTGTGTTGGCTCTGTTTCCTGGGAATGTGAATTCATTCTGATCCCCACTCATCTGGGGGTAGAGAATATTAACAAACTCTGGGCTCCTAAGAAAGTCTGCTCTGGAACTGGGACAGGATCAACCAGTATGTGGGAGGTCTCTGAGACAGACACCAAATTTGGTATTTCAAGAAAGGCAGACGTGGAGCTAGCCAGAGATGGGAAACCAGAGATAGCTACTGGTTCTCAGTGTGTGGGGAGTTGACCTTCTGGTCCCTTTCCTCCAGTTCTCTCCCTGCTTCCTTCTGTATTCAGATTCCAGCTAACAGCTAGACTCCACAGGGGTGAGAGCACTCTTCAAAGGCAAAAGTAAAGACCTCATTAAATTGAGGAATCTAGAGGATAGAATGAATAGAAATGAAACACAGAGCGGCCCCTCAGGAGGCTCCAGCACAATAGCACTTCTCAGCGGAAAGCATTAGTACAGAAGTAATTCCTTAACAGATCACTGCAGGCCCTGGAGGACAGCGGCAGGAATTAGGGGTGTGAAGAGGGGGTTTGTATCCCACCCCTCCACCCCCACCCACAGGATCAGGCTCAGATATTCAGTCCCAGGGCTGCAAGTGATAAAGGGGCCAGGCTGAGGAAAACCCACCTTCCCAATCTCTCACATGCTGTCCTCACAGTGATGTGGAGTCTTCCTGGCAGGCCTTTTTAGTTTGTAGTGTTGGAATTTCAAAATGAAAAGTAAGGAGTAGTAAAAATTTAAATATCAGTTGTCCTGGTGACCAGAAAATCCCAGGTGAAGGAAACCCTTCACTTGGGCTCCAAGTGCTTTCATGTAAAGACCATGAGCTCTTTTGTGCAGCTTGGAGTTAAGCTGCTGCTGCTGAAGTTCTGACATGTGAAACCCTGACTCAGTAAAGGCAATTCAGGGCAGTGGAGAATAATGGGGTGCAGAGTTGGGGGCCTGGGTTTGTTTGTATCCTAGCTTCATTGCTGATATTATGTATGATATTATAGAAACCCTTTAGCCTCCGTATGGTAATATGAGTCTTGTTATTTGTAAATTGGGGATAATAAACACCCACCTCATTCAGTGGTCTGCAAAGAGTAAATGAAATAAAATATATGAATGAGGTGAACTGTTTCCTCCAATGAATGGCAGACATTATCACATGTGTGTGGTATCTAGGTAGTCTAGGAGAACTTCCTGGTACTGATGCCGATGGGGCAAGGCCCTGGGGGGACTCAGCCCTGAGCCAAGAGCATTCTGGGCTTCTCAGAAATCAACATAGTGTTTAAAGTGACAGAGAGTTTATTATGCCCTAACTGGTATGGCTCAGTTATTTAGTGTCAGCCTGAGAATCAAAGGGTCACTGGTTCGATTCCCAGTCTAGGGCACATGCCAGGTCCCTAGTAGGGGGTACACAAGAGGCAACCACACATTGATGTTTCTCTCCCTCTCTTTCTCCTTCCCTTCCTCGCTCTAAAAAAATAAATAAATAAAATATTTAATAAAAAGCAACAGAGAGTTTATTAATGAAGCAGAGAGACAGAGAGTGGCCATTCCACAGATAGAGCAGCAGTTCCTCCTCACAAATGAGGCAAGGGAGATAAGCAGGAAAAGTCACTCCATAGAAAGGGTAGCCAACTTTCTTCACAAGAGAAGGAAGAGAGATCCCAGCCATCTCTAGAGGTTGATCTTATTTCTGTTTGTAGTTTCTATGCAAAATTACTGGTATGGGGAAAAAATGTTGGGATTAACATTAAACTTTACAAGGTATATTTGTAGTGTGTTTTCCTTTATGTACTGTTATCAAACAGAGTGGGACTCAGCTGCTTGCCCCTGAACACAGGCATGAAATAGAGACTGAGAAGGAAAAAGGTCTGTATTAAAAGGTTGCCCAATTTGGAGTAATAGAGAATTCTATGGTTCCAGGCTCCTTCTTCCACAAAACACAGAAAGAATTCAGCAACTCCCAGATCCAGAGCCAGTGTCCAGAAACCCTGCTCCATCTTGTCTGGCCTTCTGGAGTGCAAGGTTACTATATGAACTGCTCTCTGGGTTCAGTCCCCTTTCCTGGAATGTTTGCCTATGGGGCTACCATTGCCTTGCCACAGTTTCTTCCCACTCTGGAACCCAGGATGGCTGCTGACTGCTATGTTCAGGGGTTCCATCTGTGGGGTCCCATACCTAAGACTGCCCATGTCTCCGGGATAGTGAGCATTCCAGATTATGCATCTGCATGCTGATCTCAGAGTGAGAGAAGGGTTTAGTCTGTGACCCATGTGGCACAAAGCCACAGTGTCCCATGGGCCACTGCAGGGCATGCTGAGGGCATGCCCCAGCACTGAGGACTCGGCCTTCATGAACCAGCTCCCACCAAGCAAGCAAGGGGGCACAGAAGAGAAAAGACAGAGAGCTGAGATTCTGCTTACCCTCTATTTAAATCTTTGGGCCCAAAATCCTATGTGCTCCAGAAGCATCCCACTTTTCTAGCCATTTCCAGATAAACTAGCGAGTCTGCCCCTCCTCTTCCCACTATGGTCTGGAAGTGGGTAGGAGGGTTTCTAGCCATGCACAGCACCTCTGCCCAGGCCAGGGTGTCACACACTGGTTTGTTTACCCTTTACTCAAGGGTATGAAAATCTATCATGCACTGGCTGCCATTTCAATCCTGCCACCTTCATCACTTCCAACCCCTCCTTTCTCAGGGGCTTGGGAAGGCTCCTGTGCCTCCTTAGGGGTCCCTGCGCATTCACCAGATCCCTCCTGCAACAATATGGGTAAACAGTAAGGTTTGGGGAGTAGCTGTTAATAAATCTTTGCAAGAATTTTCTTTGTCCAAAGGCTCCTCATGGTCTATTTGCATCTCCAGTCAGCCATGTTCTGTATCAGGTAGCAGGTAGCCAGCCCATGACTTAACTTTGTTGACTTTAGTTAATTTGTATAGTTCTTGTGCTTGTTGCCTACATTAATACTGACAGTAATAAATAGCCTTTAAGAAACACTTACTATATCCTAGGCACTGTACTTGATCATGCATGCATGGGCACATTTAATTCTCTCAATGGTGCTGTAGGTAAAGTAATACTCTTGTGCCCATTATACATTCAAGAAAACATGGCTCAGAATAGATAATTTGCTCAAGACAACACACCTAGTAATAGGCAGAGTTGGGGCCTGAACCTACCATGTGCCAACTACCACTGTGACCCATTGCTGCTTTAAACAAGAAGCAAGGTGCCTCAAGGTTCCCCATGCTCACATGGGGAATAGAATAACCCACAACTGCACTGGAGCAGATGATTTTATGGACTGGAATTACCTCAAAATTCTCAGTGTCTATAAGCAATTCACCTACCTAATATTTGTCATATGTGCTAAATTATGTTTTTGTTAAATATATCTGTGGTAAGTAGCCTGCTAAGATGAACATGCCTGGTGTCATGCCTGCATAACCCTTCTCCTTGAGTGTAGGCTGGATCTAGTGACCTACCCTTAACCAACAGAATACAATAAACACAATGGGTGTCACTCTCTTAGTTTTCCATTGCTGCATATGTTAGGCAGCTCAGGTGGCCATAGCAAAATATCACAGATGGAAGCTTCAACAAAAGAAATTGATTTCCTCACACCATGAAGCTCCTTTCCCTGGCAGACAATAAAACTGACCAGATTTGAGTTTGTTTTTGGAAGACAAGGGTACAGTTGCAAAGCCTAGAAAAAGAGTAAAAATGAAGGCCCATATACCAGGTGTTAAACAGTTACAAAATGAAAACCTAAATGAAGTATGTCCCAGCTCCCTTACTTGATAAATATACCTTTATAACAACCTGAAGGCCAGGTCTTCATGTTGAGTCTCAGATTCATCCCATGTATGGAAAAGTCAGCCCTCGATCTATGGTCTGCTCTGCCCCATCTAATAGCTTCATGTTCAAGCAGGTGGGTACTCCAGGCTGCATGTCTATGATCTGTCCATTGCCCTCAAACAGCCATCAACAGACACTGAAAGTGACCATGAGGACACCTGAACAGGGAATTGCAGGATTCTGGTGAGCAGAGTATGGACTAAGAGAGCACTGTCTATAGATATGCATGTTCCCTTGGCATTAAAATGCTTCATACTGTGTTGGGGGAGAAATGCCCACAGGGTAACTGGACAGGGCCCTTGAAGCACAGAAATCCCTCTTGCTCTACTCCAAGAGCAGTACATAGCCATCCTCCTTAAACCAGAAGTAGGGTGATCTGCATGATAAGAGAGGCATGAAAGGGCCATTATCTGGGACACAGTGGAGCCACTTACCTAGAATCCCACTGGTGGGATTGCAGTGTGAACCTTCATTGTGAACTGTGAGAGGACAAGCCAACTGGGCGTGTTTCCCAGTATGGGCATGTCAGTAAGAGAGGTGGTGGCTCAGATAGGGAGGGCCAAAGTAAAGACCCCACAACATCCAGATAGGAGGGATTCTGACTGTCAGGGGGACAGCTTTAGCCACTAATCAGGGAAGATGAGCTGGAACAGAGGCCTAGCTCTCCTGTCAACCCAGAGAGGAAGGTGGCCCAATGTATGGATAAGCTCACTGTTACCAGGATGTCATCTGGTCAAAATCATACTACTTGCAAAATAGTGTGATATGATGTCCAGTTTCACAAAAGTTTTATTTCAGCTAATGGCAGTTCACCCATCTAGAAACTTCCAAGCTGTCAAATGAAATAACACTTTCCCTGTGAATGTTTACAGACTCTTCTTATGGAAAACCAACTACATTCCCTGTCCTGTTCTCTAGATATGTCATCCATCTCTGGGAGGCAACAAAGACAGTGACAGAGGCACACAGGTGGGGCTTAAGCAGGGGGACTTTGAATCACAAAAATCTGGCTTCAGATCACAGCTCTGCCAGAGCTTTGTGAACCTCTCTAGGCACCTATGTCCTCATCCTTAACCAGAAGACACCCGTGCCTACTTCAGAGGGTTATTGTGAGAATTCAAGGAGGAAATATATATGTGTTTAGCATATGCCTGAAATACAGTCAAGGCTCAATAAACATTGGTCATTACTGCATTAACATTAGCTGCCAGATAATTGTCTTCTAACCTAAATTATGATCTCCTTAAAGTTAATGGCTTGTGATGAATTAAAACTTAACAAAGGGGACAAAAGCATAAAATGGAGTAAAAATAGCCTCTTCAACAAATGGTGTTGGGAGATCTAGACAGCTACATGCAAAAAAATGAACATCGATCACCAACTTATACCATATACAAAAATAAATTCAAGGTGGATAAAAGACTAAAATATAAGGCACAGCACCACAAAAATCCTAGAAGAAAACATAGGTGGAAAATCTCAGATATTCCACACAGCAATATTTTCATTGACATGTCCCCTAGAACAAGGGACATAAAGGAAAGAATAGACAAATGGAACCTTATCAAAATAAAAAGCTTCTGAATGGCTAAAGAAAACAGCATTAAAATGAAAAGAGAACCAACTATATGGGAAAACAAATTTTCCAATGATACCTCAGACAAGAGTTTGATCTCGAAAATATATGAAGAACTGACATGACTCCACTCCAGGAAGACAAACAACCCAATTAAAAAATGGGCAAAAGACTGGAACAGACACTTCTCCAAGAAGGACATACAGAGGGTCCAGAGACCTATGAGAAAAGATGCTCAGCATCACTAGCCATCAGAGAGATGCAAATTAAAACCACAATGAGATACCACTTCACACCAGTCAGAATAGCCATCATAAACAAAGCAACAAACAACAAATATTGGAGAGGATGTGGAGAAAAGGGAACCCTAGTGTACTGTTATTGGGAATGCAGACTGGTGCAGCCACTATAGCAAAAAGTATAGAACTTTCTCAGAAAACTCAAGATGAAACTGCCTTTTGACCTGGAAATTCCACTGTTGGAATTATATCCTAAGAACTCTGAAATACCAATCCAAAAGAACCTATGCACCCAAATGGTCATAGCAGCACAATTTACAATAGCCAAGTGCTGGAAGAAACCTTAGTGACCATCAGTCAACGAATGGACCAAAATACTTTGGTACATTTACACAATGGAATTTCATGCAGCAGAGAGAAAGAAGGAGCTCCTACCCTTTGCAACAGCATGGATGGAACTGGAGAGCACTATGCTAAATGAAATAAGCCAGGCAGTGAGGGACAAATATCATATGATCTCACCTTTAACTGGAACATAATCAACAAACAAAAAAAGCAAACAAAATATAACCAGAGACACTGAAAGTAAGAACAATCTGGCAGTAACCAGAAGGGAGGTGGGAGACGATAATGGGGGAAGGGTTTCTGGGAACTACTATAAAGAACACATGGACAAAAATAAGGGGGAGAATGGAAACAAGGGAAGAAGGGGGATTTGGCTGGGATCAGGGAGAGTCGTGGAGGGGAAATGCAGACAACTTTAATTGAAGAACAATAAAAAAATAAAATTATAAATAAAAAATAAAATGTCATATAATATGTTTGAGGTGATATGTATTATGTTACAGAATTACATGCTTATGATTTTGTAATAAAAGATTTGGTATAGATTACCAGCTAATAAAACAGGGGCATTATTTGTGCCAGACCCTGTATTTTACAATTGTATATGTCAATTATACTTCAATAAAACTGAAATGTAAAACACTAAAAAGAATCAGAAAGATCAGTATAGGAGGACATGAGGCTGCCTGGGACTGGCATTCTTTGCCTTCAGGGTGATCACACTATCACCATTGCTTGTCTTTGAAACTAGCTTCCTACAATGAAGCAAGGGGAAAGATGAAAGGTCCTTCACTCCAGCTGTCTCTCCTTAAATTTGAACTATGTCTTTCCTTAAACTTTAACATGACGTGTAGGTTACTTAGATTACACTACAGTAGATATGAATTTTTAATATATGATAAAAAAGAAAAGAATAAAATTACTGAATAAATTCTACTGGGATGAATGGTTAGCCATATAAAAAGTATCTTCAGTGTTATGCACTGAAACAAATTCTAGCTACAACAAAGAGTTATTTCTTTTAATCAAGTCATAAACAAACTATAAGAATGTAGAAATGAATACTTATCAATCTTCTGGAGAGAAAAAGTGTCTAGATTTAAAAAAGGTCAAAAATTTACAAAAGAAAAGATGTGTAGATGTGATTACAAAAAAATTTAAATCTTCTGTACATAAAAAAGCATAATCAAGTTTAAAAGGGAAACAACAAACAGGGAAATGTGTTTGAAACAAATAATAGAATAACAATAAAAAGGAAAGAAAAACAAAACACCAGAAGATGAGTGGAGAAAAGACATGAACAGACATTTCCCCAAGGAGGAAATGCTGTTTAATAAACACAAAAATTTCTTCAGTATCACTATTAATCAAAGTCATGCAAATAAGAACAACATTTCATGTTTTTCAAATTACTGGTGTTTTAAAATGATAATAGGCATATTAACATAAATGTAGCAAAGTGAGTGTTTTCTTACATTGCAGATCTGTGTGTAAACTGGCATGGCATTTTTAAATGAATCATTTGTAAATGTGCATTTAATGCCTTAAACCACTCACACCCTTTGATCCAGTAATTACATAGTGGAAGATATAGCTTAATGAAGTAACAAATATTGGTGCTGCACTGAGCTGCAGGAGAAATGAGTTTGTGCAAAAGGATTATCATCACAACATAACAAGTCGTAGTGAGATAAATTTTTTTTAATTTAAATGTTTGGTTAAATAATCCATGCCATAATCCTTATATTATAGAGTCATAAAAAGCAATGTTCACAAAGACTGTGTAATGTGGAAAATGTTTATGATATAATAGTCACTAAAAAAAAACAAGATAATGATTGCACATGGAGAATGGATGTAACTGAGTTAAAAAAAAATTATGGATAAACAAGCCCTGAAGATAAGACATTAAAATGTAAATAGTGGATCTGCATAGACAGTAAAGTCATGGGTGGTTTTTTTCTTTTCTCTTCTGCTTTTCAGGAATTTTCTAATTTTTTTTAATAATATGAAAAAATAATTTTATTCCCTCTGACATTTTGAGCATTATGAATGTTAAACATTTGCTTCAAACAAAAGGCACCTTTGGAGAACTTTGAAGTGTCACTCACATACTAGGTGATATACAGTAGGACAGCTAGCGTGAAACTGTGTGTCAGCTTCGGTAGCTGTGACAAAGTCCCATGGGCTGCAGGACTTATACACCAAATAAATTTATTTTTCACATTTCTAGAGGCTAGAAGTCTTATATCAGAGTGCCAACTTTGTCTGGTTCTAGAGAGAGCTCTTCCCAGATTATAGAAGACACCCTCTCACATGGTGCAGCAGAGAGGAAGCAAAGAGCAAGATTTCTTCTTATAAGGGCACTGATCCCATCATGAGGGCCCCACCCTCAGGACCTCATCTGGACTGAATTACATCCTCAAGGCCCTGCCTCCAAATACCATCACCCTGGGGGCTAGGGCTTCCACACGTGGATTTAAAAGGAACATGGATATTCAGTCCACAGCAAACTCATTCATTTGAGAGCCAGGAGTCCTTTGTAGAAGAGTAATCTTCCAGTGCTTATAAAATGTCCTTCATGTGTACAGGGATCCAGCCTTAATGTTAGCTATGGAATGAGTAGACTGTTACCAAAACTGGGCCTTTCTTTCCTTGTTCACACACAAGCATTTTTGTCTTCACCTTTCTCAAGGTCACTATAATAAAACTATATATACATAAAATCACACAAACTGAAAAGGAACAAGTGTACAAATACAGAGCCAGAGTCAGGTGCACATAAAAATGTCTTTATAGATTCAGAAAGTTGTTGTCAGCTTTGGATATAAGCCATCATAGGTATAACCAGCTTCCCTATTGCTGGGCTCTGGGATTGTATTATTTCTCTTTAAAACACCTTCTTTTTACTGTCTTTCTCCTCTGTTGATACCACACTTCCTTTGGATGAATATTTTAGGATGTTCCTTGCCTGGAATACAGGAAAGCTAAGAGGAGAGTCTGAATGGGCAACTCCCCCTTCCTCCCATCCCCAGTAACACTGTGCTTGAATATTTGACTGGGAAATGGCCTAGCAGCTCAGGCCACTTCTTTTTTTATTTTTAATCATTGTTCAAGTACAGTTTTCTCCCTTTCACTCCCATTCCAGCCCACCCACTCAACCCTCCCTACTTCCTTCCCCTTACCCCCCAACCCCTAGTTTTTGTCCATGTGTCCTTTAAATTTGTTCCTGTAAACCCTACCCATTCCCCCCTGGAATTCCCTCTTCTCTCCCCTCTGGTCACTGTCAGCCTGTCCCCTATTTCAGTGCCTTTGACTATATTTTGCTTGTTTCTTTGTTTTGTTGTTTAGGTTCCTGTTAAAGGTGAGATCATATGGTATTTGTCTTTCACTGCCTGGCTTATTTCGCTTAGCATAATGCTTTCCAGCTGCATCCATGCTGTTGCAAAGGGTAGGAGCTCCTTCTTTCTTTCTGCTGCATAGAATTCCATTGTGTAAATGTACCATAGTTTTCTGATCCATTCATTTACTGATGGGCATCCAGGTTGTTTCCAGCACCTAGCTATTGTAAATTGTGCTGCTATGAACATTGGAATGCATAGGTTCTTTTGTATTGGTGTTTCAGTGTTCTTAGGATATAGTCCCAGCAGTGGAATTGCAGGGTCAAAAGGCAGATCCATTTTTAGTTTTCTGAGGAAGTTCCATGCTGCTTTCCATAGTGGTTGTACCAGTCTGCAGTCCCACCAGCAGTTCACTAGGGTCCCCTTTTCTCCACAACCTCTCCAACACTTGTTTGTTGCTTTGTTTATGATGGCCATTCTGACTGGTGTGAAGTGGTATCTCATTGTGGTTTTAATTTGCATCTCTCTGATAGCTAGCGATATTGAACATCGTTTCATGTGTCTCTGGATTTTTTGTATGTCCCTCTTGGAGAAGTGTCTGTTTAAGTCCTTTGCCCATTTTTTAATTGGGCTGCTTGTCTTCTTAGAGTGGAGTCGTGTAAGTTCTTTGTATATTCTGGAGATTAAAAACTTGTCTGAGGTATCATTGGCAAATATGTTTTCCCATACAGTTGGTTCTCTTTTTATTTTGATACTATTTTCTTCAGCTGTGCAAAAGCTTTTTATTTTGATGAGGTCCCATTTGTTTATTCTTTCCTTTATGTCCCTTGCTCTAGGAGACATGTCAGTAAAAACGTTTCTGTGTGAAATATCTGAGATTTTCCTGCCTACTTCTCTTCTAGGACTTTAATGGTGTCATGCTTTATATTTAGGTCTTTTATCCACCTTGAATTTATTTTTGTATAAGGTGTAAGTTGGTACTCAAGTTTCATTTTCTTGCACGTAGCTGTCCAGTTCTCCCAACACCATTTGCTGAAGAGGCTATTTTTATTCCATTTTATGTTGCTGCTTCTTTTGTCAAATATTACTTGACCATAGAGACTTGGGTTTATTTCTGGGCTCTCTAGGCCACTTCTAAATTAAAGTACATAGCTTGAGAGCTCTAGAGTGAAAGGAGCATTCTACCCAGATACCCCAGTTTGAAAAGCAACCCAAGATAATCCTTTTAGTTCTGCACTCAAGCGGGATTTTGGAAATGGATTTTTAGGCCATATGGGATAGTCTAGTACTTTTCCAGGAGGACTAATACTTATACATGACTGCTGTTTCAAAGCATTGCACTAAACCAGAAATTACTGTATTTGGATGTTTATATGTTTATCACCTGCTCCCCTTCAAAATGCAGTTCCTTTGGGAAAAGGGATCTGTCTCATTTATCACCTATCTTCTTGATCCCCACACAGTGGGAATCCCAATAAATATTTAACTGATAGGTGGACTCACCTAACCTCTCCTGGACCTAGCAGTGACAGAAGTGAAATGTGGTGAGTGAGATGGCCAAGACACTGAAGGCATTGACATGGAGTCCTGAATAATGAGGAGAGAGCCAGTAAGTGATGTGTGGAGCAGAATTCTAAGTAGAAGGGACAGCAAATGCAAGTGTTCCCAGAAAGAGACCAGTTTAAAATTTTTAAGGAAAGAAGAGGGAACCAGTGTGACAAAGCAGAGCAAATGAGCACCTTTGGGACTTGGGTTGGATGACACTGAGCCTAGAGGAGCTGAGGTGTTGGTCCAGTTGCAGGGGCAATTGCTGTAGGGCTTTGAGCAGGAACAGGTTAGGAGAGGCCTTTTTGCTATAGAAAGACTAGAGCATGTTAATTTGAACTTGTTATCAAAATTCTACCTGGACCCAGTTTGGTGATGAGATATGTCTTCCCATTAAAGATCACTCTGTGTACTGTAAATACCACCAACAGAGAAGTAATAAAGAACTTCCAGTTGCTTTAAGATCCAGATGGATGATGGGATGAGCTGAGAAGCATCTGCATTAAAACCCCATAGCGTCTGCTATGGGCTGAACCATATCACCCTCAAACCCATATTTTAAAGTCCTAACCCCCATGTGACTGCATTTGGAGATGGGATCTTTAAAGAGGTGATTAAGTGAGGTCATAAGGGTGGGGACCTAGTCTAATATGACTGGTGTCCTTATAAGAAGAGGAGGAGACGCCGAGCATGCACACAAAGAAGCCATGTGAGGAGACAGCAAGAAGGCAGACATCTGCAAGCCGGAATGTATTGTTCATTTTAGAATTTCCTATTTTCCTGATGCCTCAGCATCCACACAAACAGGCTATGAGCCCCTGCCCAGGTGATCAGATGCACCAGTGTGATAAGGCCAGTCTCTGCCACAAGTCCCCTTTTTTCTTTTCCCTGACTGTAACTCAGTGATATTCAAATGTACCGATGAACTCCCTCATGCCCTTGGCTTGTGAGCTCCACTTTGACCACCAATAGAGGAACTTCCTGTGGGTCCTCACTCTCTCTCTCCTCTCTGCTCTGCAGGTGCTCCCTCCCTCCATGCCTTCCTCCTCGAGGACCTGTGAGTAGAATAAACTCTTCAATTTCATTTGCCTGTGGAAGTGTAATTTCTGTGGCTGTGGTGGGGTTATCCTTAAAGACCCCACAAGAAGACTTGCCCTTCCGTTTACCAAACACACGGAAAGCAGCCTCAGGAGACACTAATCTCATTCCCACCTTGACTTTGGTCTTCCAACCTCCAGAAGTGTGAAAAATGGATTTCTGTTATTTAAGTCTTGGTCTGTGATAGTTTGTTGTGTCTTCCCTCACAAACTTATGAGCCTCCAACCACACATTTATTGTCCCAACAGCCAAATATCAACATATCTCACTTCTCTCAGCTTGTCTGAGACTCAGGAGCTTCCTGGAATATGGATCATGCAGTGCTAACACATGAGAAATCCTGAAAAAATGGGAGGAGTTGGTCACCCTATACAACCACCACCTTCCCACACCCAGTCCTTGAGAAAGGACAAGAAACAGAGGTGTAATCAATGACTTTAGAGACCTATTTTCTACTGCTTGTCATCTAGAACATGCCGTTAACACAAATTTATGGTTGACAAGGCAGAGTATCATCTGCCCTAAGAGGTGAAGGAATTTTTAAAGGTTTCAGTTAAGGAATACCTACACAGCCTTTACCACATGCCAAGCATTGTTCTAAGCACTTCACAGCCAGTGAGTCATGGAATAATCACACAGCCCTATAAGGGAACTAAGGCCCAGAGAGATCAAAGGACTGGCCCCAGATCACACAGCCAGTAAGTAGCTGGCTCATGAGTAGCCAGGACTCATGAGTAGCCAGGACTCATGTCAGTGTGTATACTCTTAACCACTGTGGCTGATAAAACACTGTTTTGGGTTCAAAGATTCTCAGGCATCCCTTCTTGTCAACATAGTCATGAATGGGACACTGTAATACATCAGTAAATCTAAGCACCTAAGGCCAGCTATGTGAGATGTTCTCTCCAGAGACATCATTTTTTCCAGAGACACCAGTGGGAATGGCCTTCATGCTAGATGACAACAAGGATCCCAGAAGCTTCAGACCTGACTGACTGGCCAGATTAGGTGGCCACCCAATATGTCATAGGGTTAAGAGGCATAATGAAGATAACACATACAAAGTACTTAGAAGAGCAATTAGTGCACAGCAACCATTTAATTAATGTTGGCTAATAACAATAATAGTGTAACAACAACAAAAATAATCGTCACCTCATCACCCCTGCTTGAATCCCTTTCATTGTCAGTCTATGCTTTATCTATCTTTAAGATTTTCCCATTTTTTTGAAGCAGAGATTCAAGAGCTAAGTGATATTCCAACTCAACATGTTAGACAGATTCACCTGAAATGATTGAGAAGATGAGGCCAGAGTGCCCTCAGGACCCAGGACCAGGAGGGGAAGGAGAAGAAGCTGCCTGGTCCTGGTGACATAAAAGTACAGTGATGGATTCTGCTCAGCACACAACCTATCTCATCTCCTATTTCAGAGATAACACCTCAGAAGGCACCAGTTTATTTTTAGCTGCTGGCCCTCTCCAATTTAAGTGAATTTCAAAATATTTTTAAATTCAGGAAAAAGCAGTGAAATGGGAAAATCTTTACACTCCAATAAGACATCATTACTGGCAAGAGTATTGCATTTTCCATATCAGAGTGAAAACTGCCAGTGCATGAAAGAGAATGAGGTGAGCAGCTTGGGCATTGGTCAGCTTGGTAGATAGGGCCCTGCTGGGGAGGAAAACACTTGGGGCTCCTGGTGAAGGTCCCCCATTCTGGGATCATTAGTGTTTCCCAAAGCTGGCATGGATTTGATCCCACATTTGGATGAGGGGTTGGGGTGGGAGAGGAGATCTGGTCTGCCTCTGCTCAGTTATTCCGGGTGTGCTCAGTTGCACCAGCCAAGGGATGAGGGCAGGTCAGGCAGGATCATTAGCATTTAGATTGCAGGCTGAGAAACTGATGAGTGCAGAAGACCTGCTGCTGTGGCACATCAGAGAAGAGACCAAGAACAGACACTAGAGTCCTCAAAACTGATCAGTTGCTCTTAAACAGAGGTCTCAATTATGGGCAAGAAAGGAGGAGGGACTGAGAGAGGAAAGAAAGAGGAAAATAAGAGCAGGATGGAGGAAGGGAGTCCAAAAGGGAAGGGAAAGCTCTGAGAGAGGAGCAATATTTATTGAGGGTGCCAAGCACCAGGCAAGTGCTTCTGCTCTATTCTGTTAAAGATGGACCTAATGCCTTCACTTAGGAGTAAGGTACTGGCACCCAGAGAAGTCCAAGCTCTTTATGGTCACGTGGCTGACTCAAACCCCAAGTCTGGTCACCCCAATGTGCCACTGACTCTTCCCCAGTTTTCTCTGAGCCACACATTCGAGGGTGCTTACCTGTTTAAGACTGTTAATAACAGAAATGCCCAGCATCACCAATTTTCTGCTCATGTCAGATATTGTGCTAGACATTTTCAAATGGTGTCTCCTATAATTCTTATAACATGATTCCCATTTTACAGGTGAAGGCACAGAGGCCTGGAGGAGCCTGACTGAGACTGCACAGCTACTCAACAGGAGAAGCAGGATCCTCATCTGTGGCCTTAATTTAGAACCATTCGCCTAAGTTCTAGATGGGGCTCAGCTATTAATTTAAGGGGTAGCTAAGGGACTTCTACTTTTAGAAGCCAGTGATTGGATGAATAATGGCTGCTGCAGAGATGTCCCTGTCCTAACACCTGAAATCTGTGAATGTTACCTTCCATGGCAAAAAGGACTTTGCAGGTGGGAATAAATTTAGGATCTTGATATGAGGAGATTTTCCTGGATTATCTAAGTGTGATGGTCCCAATGCAATCACCTGGGTCCTTATAAAGGAAAGAGGGAGGTGGCAGGGCCAGGGCCAGAGAGATTTAAAAATGTGCTGCTGGCTTTGATGATGGAGGGACCAGAAGCCAAGGAATGCAGGTGTCTTTACAAGCTAGAAAGGGCAACAGACACATCCTCCCTTGGGGCCTCCAGAATGGATGCAGTCCTGCGGACACTTGGACTTTAGCTCAGTGAGATTCACTGTGGTCTTCTGACCTCTGAAACTGCGAGATAATAAACTTTGTTGTGTTAAGTCACTAAGTTTATGGTAATTTGTTGCAACAACAATAGGAAACTAATGCAGAGATCTGGTTTCCTTATCTATCAAATGGAAATTATGATCTTGGACTTGCCTATTCTATGTGGCTTTGATGAAGATGCAATGTTTTATGTTATGATGCTGGCCCTGAATGCCACCCCTTCTAACACACCTCACCTGAACTACAATGCTGGAACTGGTTTCACCTGCCCAAGGAGAATGTCATCCAGATTTCCCACATCAGAACTCTGTTCTGCTTCCTCAAAAAAAAAATAGCCAGCTAGTCTGCTAGACTCAAACACAGAAGAAAACAGAGCCCAAATGCAAAATGAGACTGAGTCCTAGTGACATTGTTCAAGCCCCTGGATCTAGCTATGCCTGAGCCAATATACTGTTGAAATTTTCATCTAGGCAAGTCAATAAATTCTCATTTTTGCTTAAGGTGGTTTGAGTGGAGTTACTCTCACATACAACCTAAAACATTTAGGGCATCCTACTACATACAAGGCCCTGCACCATAAATCTTTACTACAAAAAGTCCTATACAATAGAATTACTTTCTTTAGTAGTTGCGAAAACTGAGGCACAAATTAGTTAAGCAATTTGTCCACTGTGCCATAACTCAGAAGTGAGTAACAGTGAAATTCAAGCTGAAGTTTCAGGCCAAAGTCTTTGCTCTCTCCCAGTACCAATTTTTAACTTTCATTTAACTTGAACACAACTTGGGGGCCGTAAAGTCAAATGGAAAATGCACTAAAAATAATAGATCACAGTTGTTGTTAAGTCCTATGATGGGTCCTCTTAAAATCTCTGCTGAAAATCTTATTAAGTTTTCTGCTCAGAATGTAATGCTTGGTAGTAAAAAGATACAAGCTCCTTGCAAAACAATTTGTATCGGGAAACATGCTGTAAAAGCTGTTGGCTGCCAGGTAGTTGCCAAAGGAGTCATTTTACTTAAATTCAAGCAGCAGCTAGAACACTTAACAGCTGTCAATTTCTGTAAAGAAGGAGTTGTTTGCCTGTTTGTTTGTTTGTTTTTGACTATGTGGGTTTCAAAGTTGCAACTGCAGTGGCAGGAAACACGAACATGTGATGCACAACTTCCTTCTCTCGCCTTTCCTCAACCCTGGTGAAGTGGTTTCTGTGTTTGTCTGATCAGATGGGTGTCTTCTGTTCTGTGGATCTATCTGGCCTTGGGTAGGTGAGCAGGGTCTTTTCATTCTGTTGATCTTATCCACACATCATAAACTAAGTGCCAGCAGGAATACATAAACAAGCAAGCAGCTAGGGCCCTGTTCTGTTTTCAAAGACCCTTGACCTTTTTAAACACAGACTTTACTATTTGCATTCAGAGTAAAAATGGGGTCTTGAGACATGCAGTGTCTTCTCTCTACCTTTTGTTTCCTATCTTTAAGGCAACATGGAGCGAAGCCTGACTGGCACCAAGCCATGGGGATAGAAAGACAATGAGGTGAGTGGTGGGCACAAAGCTGGTAGAGAGTGTATGACTGGTGTCCTGCCTTACTAGATCTCTTGGTAAGACAAACAAGACAAAGGAATTTCAGAAATTTGGAAGTTCATATAAAAGCCACCAATTTCTCAGAATTATCTACAATTATTTTAAAAATGTGTTCAGCCAAAAAAACCATACCTAATGGCTAAATACAGCCTGTGGGCCATTGGGTTGGAACATTTGGCATGGAGAGAAGAATTGGATAAAGCCAAGAAAGGCCCGATGGATTTTCATTAGAAAAGGCACAGAGCTACTCCCATGAGAAAAAAGACTGAGGTGGAGGGAAGAGGTAAGAGGGGGAGAGAGAGAGCAACAGGGGAGTTTAGGGTTACTGGGGGAGAAACCATAGGAATCAGCCTTGCTAATAATGTATAAAATCTTAGGAGCAAGCTAGAGGGAGAGAAGAGATTATAAGAGGCTTTTCTTTATATCCAACAATGGAGTTCCCTTTGCTACTCTTATAGAGTTGGTTCTTATTTAAATTACTTTTTTAAAAAATAGATTGAAAGTTTGTTTGGCTATACCATACAGGGGCTGGGTGGTCTTGAACCCATGTGCCCCTCCCCTCTCAGTGCCCTAGTTTCTTTTCCTGTGAAATGTAGGCCTAAAGAGCACCTACCTCATGGAAATGATGTTAGTGAAGCACTTGGCAATGTCTGCCCCATATCAACTTCTCAGTAGATATTGACTATTGTTATTTATTATTTAAATCACCTTGGATAAGTTGTCTAAACTCTCAGAATTTCACTTATCTTATATTTTAATGGAAGCTTTAAAATATCTGTCCCTTGGGGTGGATTATTAAAGGGTCTGATGATATAAAGGTTTCACCTCAGTGCCAAGCATGTGGTCTACACTCAATAAATTGCTCCCATGTAAGTGAGACTCCTCCTCCTTCTGTCTTCCTTTTTCCTGTTTATACTCTTTCCCTCTTCTTCCTTCTTCCAGGAAAGCCCTTCCAGGGGCTGCTTGCAAACATGTTCCAAAAGGCAGGACAGAAGCAAATCATGCAGCTGAGAGCCCATGACTTGGGTTTTATTCCAAGATGGTGGGGGGTGGAACTTGTGAGGTTATGTCATGGAAAAGCATCGAAAGAATGTTTGCAACAATTCTGAGAAGGGGGTAGTTAAGAAGCTATATAGGTGTGTATGGTGAGAACTGAATGAACTAAGGCAACAGAGGTTGGAAAGGAGGAGAAGAATCAAATTAGGGAAATTAGGAGGTAGAGTTTAAAAAAAGCTGGGCAACAGATTAATATGAAGTTAAGAGAGGGAGAAGAATGAGGATGGGGTTCAACAGCAGATGACTGAGAGACTATGATACCCTTAATAGAAGTCTGCAGGCAGAGGGGCAGGTTGAACAGCCAAAATAATAAACCCAGACTGGGACAGGTGTGAGTCACAGGCAAGCCTAAACACCTAACAGACCACTGGAAGAACTAGGACTGAGGTTCCATAGGCGCCTGTTCTATCTTATAATAGATCCAGTGCTTACGGTAGGGCCTGGCATAGCATAGATGGTCAACAGATGTTTTCTTTTTTCTTTTTTAAACATTAACATCCATTTTAATATGTGATTATTTAACATATTAAATAAAGAGATCTAGCACTGTCTAATAACTGCCATTAGGTCAAAGCTATGTCATATATAAATATTTCTAGGCTGACATCTAGGTTTGACAATAACTGTAATGTGATATGGAAGTATGTGTGATTTCTTTTTTTACTGAATTTATTGAGGTTGGCATTGGTCCACAAAACCAAATGGGTTTCAATTGTACAACTCAACGAAACATCATCTGCACACATCATCATGTGCCCACCACCAAAAGCAAAATACTGGACCAGAATTCAGACAAGAAGCTGAACCTGGAAATGTTTTGGAGTCTCTTTATATAGATCCATTATCTGAAAATATGCAATTTACTGAGCAGCCCAAGCAGAGACTGACTAGGCAGAGATCAAAGGGATACCAAGGAGAACCTCATAGGGAAAGACATTGAAAGGTGCTGGTGGGTGTTTAGAAGGGCTGGTAAGAGAGCAAAGAGAAGTCAGCGAGGTGAATACTCAGCAAATCATATCAAAAATTGGGTCCTCTATTTTGAGGCTTAGAACTATCATTACATCAGCCTTCGGAGAAACTACAGCTTGCAATCCTAGAAAGACGAGGGCCTGCTGGCACCTGAACAAGAAGAGTTGCAGAAAAAGCAGCAAAGTGAAACCTCCCCAGCTTGTTATATCCTGATTGAGGCAAAAGAAAGCAACCCCTGAGCCAGCAGATTCCAGGAAACTGTCACCAGGAGGAACTTCCCTCCACAAGATAGCACAACAACCACATCCCAGGAGGGCCAAGGATACTGATACCTCGCCAAGCTGCCACTGAGCAGGATTTGCAGCTGAGAGAGAAGCCAGTCTGCCAGTAGTATCCACCCCTACTTCTCACACTCTTCCCCCTACTTCCCCACCCCCAATCCCTGCGAATCCAAAAATTCCCTCGTATTTCTTGTATCTGAGCTGTTTGCATCACAGTGGAAGTATTCTGCACTCAGTGCATGTGAGCCTTGCTGATCTTGAACAGTCTTTGATGAATGATTTGTTCATCATCTAGTTGTCTCCCTGCTGACTTTCCTGGGTACCCCAAGCTATTGTCATTGAGGTGGGAAAGATATTGGACTGGTTGGTGCACAGGGGAAAGTGCTAAACTGGCAAGGGGTTGAAATTAATCTTCAAAGGATAATAGTGTTATTTCTTCTTAATTGTTATGGATGCTTCAATTGTTCTTCATTGTTTTAAATGTGTTTTATTGATTATGCTATTACAGCTCTCCTATCCCCTCCACTTTATTCCCCTCTGCCATGTACACTCCCTTCCACCCGCTTCCCCCACTTTAGTTCATGTCCATGGGTCATACATATAAGTTCTTTGGCTTCTACATTTCCTATACTATTCTTCACCTCCCCCTATTTTCTACCTACCATTTAGCTATTTAGTCTCTCTACCTTTTCCCCCTCACTCCCCTTCCACTCCCCTGTTGCTAACCCTCCATGTGATCTCCATTTCTGTGATTCTGTTCCTGTTCTGGTTGTTTGCTTAGTTTGTTTTTGTCTTTGTTTTAGGTTCAGTTGTTAATAACTGTGAGTCTGTTGTCATTTTACTGTTTATATTTTTTATCTTCTTTTTCTTAGATAAGTTCCTTTAACATTTCATATATAAGGGCTTGGTTCCTTTAACTTGATCTTATCTGGGACACACCTTATCTGCTCTTCCATTCTAAATGATGGCTTTGCTGGATAGAGTAATCTTGGATGTAGGTTCTTACCTTTCATGACTTGGAATTCTTCTTTCCAGTTCCTTCTTGCCTACAAGGTCTCTTTTGAGAAATCAGCTGACAGTCTGATGGGAACTCCTTTGTAGGTTCCTGTCTCCTTTTCTCTTGCTGCTTCTAAGATTCTATCCTTGTTTTTAATCTTGGGTAATGTAATTATGATGTGCCTTTGAGTGTTCCTCCTTGGGTCCAACATTTTTGGGATTCTCTGAGCTTCCTGGACTTCCTGAAAGTCTACTTCCTTTGCCAGGTTGGGGAAGTTCTCCATTATGTTTTCAAATAAGTTTTCAATTTCTTGCTCTTTCTCTTCTCCTTCTGACACCCCTATGATTCAGATATTGGAATGTTTAAAGATGTCCTGGAGGTTCCTAAGCTGGTCTTCATTTTTCTAAATTCTTGTTTCTTCATCCTGTTCTGGTTGAATGTTTCTTTCTTCCTTCTGGTCCAAACCAGAACTCCATTTGAGTTCTGGTTTCCTTCCCATCAATCTTGGTTCCCTGTACATTTTCCTTTATTTCACTTAGCATAACCTTCATTTATTCCTCTAATTTGTGACCATATTCAACCAAATCTATGAGCATCCTGATTACTAGTGTTTTGAACTGTGCATCTGATTGGTTGGCTATCTCTTTGCTGCTTAGTTGTATTTTTTTCTGGAGCTTTGAGCTGCTCTTTCATTTGGACCATTTTTTTGTCTTGGCACACCTGATATATAATAAGGGACAGAGCCTTAGGTCTTCACCAAGGGGAGGAGGAACCCAGCACTACATATGGCAGAGGGGTCCAAGAGGGAACAATGCTGCTTGCTCCACTCTCTGCCAGTTTTCAGTCACTTCCCCAGTGACCCACAATCAAATTGGGTCCTTCTCGTGCTGATTCCCAAGCAGGTGGGTTTGTGTACATTTTAGGACCCTGTGGATCTCTCTAATGAATTCTCCTTTGGGGCTGGGAGTTTCTCCCACTGCTGCCTCAACCCCCATAGGTGTTTTCAGTCAATGTCTTGGAGGCTTATTTCCCTGTACTGGAACCCTGGGTTGTGCAGTCTGTCTTACTCCCCAGTTGTTCCTCTCAGTTTATCTGCACACAGATTTGGGACTTCCCAGGCTGCCACCCACTGCCTTGCCTCGAGTCCTCTCTGCCCAGTTGCCCTGCTGCACCCCTCCTACTGGTCTGAGTGAATGTTTCTTCTTTAACTCCTTGGTTGTTGGGCTTCCATGCCGTTTGATTTTCTGTCAGTTCCAGTTGTTTTTTGCTTTTAAATTTGTTGTTGTCCTTCCTTTGAGGACAGCAACGAGTGAGGAGGTACAGTGTGTTTACCTATGCCTCCATCTTGGCCAGAACTCTAATTGTTCTTTAGAAGGGAGAAATATCTTGGCTGATTCTGTTGGAGGAGACAGAGCAGGAGTGAGCTATAAAACATTCAATTCCAAAGACTTTTTTGACCTTCTCATCTTACACAATTTCTTATCCTGGGTCCCAGTATGAGGAATTAATAAATGTTTGGCTAAGTAAATTCATGAAACAGAGGACATTCACTCACAAACAACTCTTACTGTGGGTGAAATACAAAGATTTAAAACTTCAATGTCAAAAATTACTCTTCCAGCTCTGTGCTCTATCTCCTGGATCTAAGTCACCATCAAATCCAAGCCATACACTCAAAGTCATTGTTGACATTCCTTCTTCTTCTTCTTCTTTATTTGGTCCCTCATTGAGCTATTACTTAACAAACACCTTTCAGACCTGCCCTCAACCCTATGTTTCTGCTGTCTCCACCTTCCTTCAGGATTTATCAGCTTGAGACAGAAAGCTAAAAATAGCCTCTCTCTGCTCTAGTTAAGGGGGATTTGTTTTAGTAACTATATCCTATACTATTGCCAGTTATCTTTGTCAAGTAAAACTGGATAATGTTCTCTTCTAGGGATCAAAAGTTTTTAGAGTGAAGTCCAAATTTCTTACAAAATTTTCCAATCGCACACCTGCTACTTCTCCTATTTCAGCCTATGTCCAGCCATGCTCTAAGCTTCTGGCTATCTGATTGTATCTGATTCTATGGTGCTCATGTATCTTAGCTTCCCTTTCCTCAGAATTCCTTTTCCCACTTTGCTTGAAGAACAGTTTATCTTCTACTGGCCAGTCCTTTATGGGTCTCACACTTGGTCCCACTCACCTTTACCCTACTCTGCCTTCATCCTCAGTGTCGGGACAAGAGTACATCATCCAAGACAGAGTTTTGTCCCCACTATTTATTTTCTGAAGTGTACCCAGACTGGAAATGACAAATATATCCTGTCCATTCAATATTCAGTAAGAGGAAGGGGTCAGAGTCAGGTTAAAGTTGTCAGAACTAAGTCAGATGAGGAAAGCAGCAGAGAATTGCTATCTGGCTCTGCATCTTCTTCACCCACTCTAAGCAATTCCACAAGGCACTTCGTAGTACCTGGGAGCTGTTCTCACCCAGTGCTCCAAGAAAGGAATCCCAGCTTTCAGCAGGGGCCCAGGATGACCTGCTCTGTTCTGCTTGCCAGGCAGAACTGGGGATTCTTTTGAGAAAGCTATGCTGTGGGACATAACTAGACTATATTGGGGGACATTTTCTTAAAAGAAATGAAGCAGTACCATGGCCAGGTGGCTCACTTAGTTGGAACATTGTCCTATGCACTGGAAGATTGCAGGTTCAATTCCCTTTTCAGGGCACATGCCTAGATTGTGGGTTCAAGCCCTTTTCCATTTCTCTTGCATTGATGTTTCTCTCCCTCACAAATCAATGAAAGAAAAGCATACCCTCAGGTGATAATATTTTTTAAAAAAGGGAATGAAGCAGGTTCTAGGAGAAATGAAGCTCAAAATGAAGCTCACAATTAAGTGCACACAACGCCACAGCTTGATTCTTATTATTGAACAGATACCATATATAAACATAATAAAATCAGCAAACAATACAGAAGGATATATTGAAAAGTACATCCATCTCTCCACGCTGGTGCCCAAAATCTCTCCCAAGAAGTCATTTACCTCCTAAAAATACTCCACCTTATATAAGAATAAGTGAGTGTCTGCACAGTTTCTAAATGAATGGAAACACATTAGAAACCCTAACCAACACCTTGCTATTTTTACCTGAACCATACTTTGGTGCATATTCTGTATGAGCCACAGGCATGTTTTCACACCTGTGTGGTACTGAATTGTGTGAATGTGCCTCAAGTAGTTCAGCTGCCCTGTCGATAGGCCCTTAGATTGTTTCCAGGCTCTAGTTACTAAAAATCTTGCCACAAATAGGTCAGACACATGTCATGGTGCATATATGCTAATATCTCTGACATTAATTCACAAAAGAGAAGGAAGGCTATGGGTCAAAAGATATGAAAGTACAAAGTTTCTTCAAAAAATGAAAGTCCTCCTGCATGATGGTCCCTGAAGTTGTGGGCCATGCACAAGTTTTGTGGGGCATCTGTGGGAGCAGCTAACTCCAACGAGGAGCTGGCATGACACAGCTGCCCTGCATGCCAGGAAATGGATCCAGGCAGCAGGACTCAGGGTGCTTTGGTGTTTTCAAACCTACTTTTTGTGAAGAAATCCCTAGGGTGGTAGTCAGGGCCTTGTATGATCTGGCATATCATATGAGGTTATGTAGACCTTATCTGTAAGTCAAACTGCTTTAAAAACATGAAAGCATAATATAAGAGTTGCCAAGGGGAACTCAAAGTATGGTCAACTTTCCCCAAGGCTTATAGGGTCCTGGCTCCATGCTACACCATCTTCTTAGTCTGCTCCCAAGTTACTAACCATCCCTTTGCATGTCCCATAATAGTCATTAGACACATTCCAAGAGCAGAGGAAAGATTTTTAGCAATTTAAGATATAGGCACACCCAATTAGGAATAAAATTGTAGATCTGGAGTTGCACACTCATGTACCAACACAGGCTCCCACACACACATAGACACTGTATCATAACCAAAGTTAAGTGCACAGCTAACACCCTGGCCCAAGAGAGCTACCACAACTCAGCTCCAGATCCACTTTCTTGAGCGAAAACAGTCTTAGGATCATAAGACTGTACATGGCTTCAAGACAAATTAGAAATCCAGATTTGTGTATTAAGCCTTCAAATTTTATAGAATTAAAAATAATACTTTAAAAAGTTAATTGTATGCAGAATGAAAAATAAATATATATAGTCAGATTAGGTCCACAGGCCATCAGATTTCTCTGGTCTGGCATGGACAGCCATGCTGCTAACCTATAGTTTCTCCTTCTTCTCTAAAGAAACTCGCATCGATACTCAGCATCCTCACTTCCAACCCAAGTAACAAAGACCACAAACTTCTTCAGTTTATGGCTAGCACAGAGGCTGGAGAGAAAGCTCACTTTTGTTGAATGCCCTGAAAGCCTCTATGTGCTTTCAGTATGTGCTCTAACTGCCTGGAGGAGGCTCACACATTAAGCATTCTGAGGACCTCACAAGAGAACTTACAATTAAGAGCTAAATTGTACATGACCAGCTGGCAAAGTGAGTGGGTTGGGCCATAATTGTAATGATCAGTCAGATCAATGTAAGAAAGACATTGCTTCACTGACAACACTAAGGTTGTTTCATTATCAGAGTCTTCCTGACCATTTCCCACTCCCGGGTGGTATTCTTTCTTAGATCATTAAAATGAGTCCTGTGCTCCTTCCTCAAGTACCTCAGAGGGAGAGTAGAAAATCCAGGCACTCCTCACATTCATCCTTGCCATTGCGACTCTGAGTGGGATGTGCAAATTTGCTTCTCCTTGGAACAGCCTCCTGTACATATGGCATGTTCTTGGAGGAGATATGCCTGCATCCAGGGAACTCAGGGCAGGGCTGGCACAAGCATATGGCCTCCCACATCAGAACCAGAACAGGGGGACATGGACCTCAGGTCACCACCAGTCAACAGCACCCCAAATCTGGCTACCATGGTGTGTGCAAGAAAATGGGAGGGATATAGATGCAACTGGACCCTGGTTCTTTGTTGTTATGTTGAAATGTGAAAGACTTGGAGTGATCTGAAGTTTTCAATGCTTGTTATATAAATCTTGATGAGAAAACAAAACCATCTCCCTGCATACCCACTCTACTGCTTGTCCAGCTCCCACTCAGCACCCTCTTAGTAATAGTATACTGACTTCCTTTTGAAAAACTATTCCTTCCCCAACTGGCTTTGTGCTTTGGAATCTAGTTTTCTAGAAGCTCTATCTTACACTAGTCAAAGAGTAAAAACATTCTGTGTCTTTTCTACATTGGTCCATTTCACAAATACGGAGAATCTACTCGGTGTCGAACTCTGTCCTTGGTGCTGAAAACTTAGTTGTTTTTTTGGGGGTTTTTTTGTTTTTTTTTTTAGTTACTAGTGCTGACTTTACAGAGCCTACAAACTGGTATGCAATCCAGTTTCCCTAGACTAATTGGTAAAATCCCTCTTTGGAATTAGGCTACTCCACGGAATGACACAGTAGCTAAAAATGACTGGGCTCATCTATTCTAGTGTGGCACCCATGTGAGATGGGGAGTCTGATTCTTGGACCCTAGAATTGCTCACATTTCTAACCACAGGGACTGCTGGCTGTTTGCTTATATCTATACCTCATTTTCCATCCTTCTCATCATTTCTGTGAGTACCAATATACTTCCAGTAAAAGCCTCCTTTATTTTTGTTTCCTGGTAGCATTTTTCATGGCTGGGAAGCAAGGAAACTCCATTGATGTTGGAGCTGCTTATCAACCCCTCTATCTGGTCACTAAGTTTGCTTGCATAATTCATCTTACCAAAACCTGGGGTATTTGGGATATTTTTTAGTACCAGTTTGATAAAAACAACAAAACAAGTAGTTGAAAATAACTGAAGTCATACTGTAGAAAACATTTCATGCTTACTTTTTAAATTGTTGTTTATTTATTTTTATTGTACTTTTCATTACCATTTATCCCCCGTACTCTCTTCCATCTCCACCCACCTCCTTACCCTCACAATCATTACACTATTCCCCGTGTCCATGAGTTCTTTCTCTCCTTTTTCTTTTTTGTTCAGTCCTTACACCCAACAACCCCATCCCCAGCAGATCTGTCAGCCTGCTCTCCATGAGTCTGTCTCTATTTTGCTTGTTAGTTCAGTTTCTTGATTTTTCTCTCACAATCAGGAATATTTAAAGAACAATTTTAATGACAACTATCAGTATTTTCTCTCTAGGGTTTTACAGTTCTTAGACAGCAGTGGCTAAGAATGTATGTGCCCTAGTTCTTGCCTCTCTTGGTTTCATCTGTGTTTTAAATAATCCACTTCTCCACTGATCAGTCACTGGCATGGCTCACTGTTTAGAACATTCTTGTATATGCTACTTAGTAACTGTTTTATATCTGGGTAAATACACAAGTGGCTTGTCCTTCAGACTCTCCATATATTGTAACTTTGAGTCAGTCCTGAAGGGAATATGAGTCTGTGAGAAATGCCACAAAAGCAGCCTCTTTCTAAGCTGAACTCCTATGTGGCAGCAGAAAGCATGAATTGTTCTGGTTATGTTCAGAGTCCAGGCAGATAACACAAACAAATAGAAGTACAGAGGCCGTATAAGGTGGTGAGAGCATGTGCCCTTCCTATGGAACCAGCCACCACTCAGCTGTAGCCAGCCAGAAATGTGTGTCCAGTTATTGTCAGATCACCCCATTTTTTAAGAGTTTTGGAATCTGGGTTTGTGGGTGAAATCTACTAATTTTTATATGTTGGCTAAACTAAAAAGGAATTAATGCTTGCAGACTAAACAGAACACATTTGTGAGCAGATCTGAGCCCCTGGGGTTCAATCTTCAGCACTTGATCTCCTGTCACCCATTCTGCAATGCATCACAATACATCAGCTTGCTGTGCTGCTGCATACTTTAAGCTTTGTATTTTGGTTCTTCTTTATTCTCATATGCTTTAGCCTTGCCTGGAACTAATAACCTTCTTCTGGGCCACTTGCTTTATGGTGTCACTTTAGGAATTATCCCAGGCTCTAATCCTCAGGTGCCCTTGACTTCATTCTAGGTCTGAGGACATTGAGCAGGCTTTCAAGCCTCCAGTCTCTGAACTTGATTACTCTCCACAACAGGTAATTGACTACCACCCATAGCTTATTCCTTTATATGAAGCCATATCATGTAGTGAAAAGGAAGTAGATTCTGGTGGAAAACAAATAAAAGCTCAAATCCCAGCTGGTTACGTAGCCTGTGTAAGCCACAGTTTCAGTGTTAAACAGATAGTGGTCTGGGGAATTAAATTTGATATTCTCATATTTTAATATGACAGCATATTGTACCTTCCACCCAGGAGGTAAAAGAGTCACAGAGGCAGTTTCCCTTCTTTCTATTATTTCTTGTCCATTTGTCCTGGAAATGCCCTCCTGAGCATATGTCCACATTCACTTTATGATCTTCATTTCACAAAATTAAGAGATCATATTCACATCTCCCCATGTGTTTTCTAGACTCAGTAGAACAAGTCATTTCAAATGTAAAGAGCCCCATATGGACATTAAGCCCAGTCATGCCTGGGCCTCTGACAAGACAAGGTGGCATGTCTGTAGTCAAGATATAGAGGGTCTTCTGGAAGCCTGTTTGAGGGACTGAGGCTCCACCCTGGAAAGGGCCCTCTTTGGAAGAAGGTCTCAGGAGAAATGCTTTTGTTCAGTTACAATGCTTCAATGTTGGAGTAGGAGGTGGGAGTAGGGAAAAGGTCTTTGGTAGAACAGCATGTGAGATGTACCTGGCTGCCTAGGATAAGGCAATGCATCAAGAAGTGGATAAAAGAAATACAAAAAGAGAAGAACTCTTTTGTCTTTGTGAAATATTGGGACTCAGACCAGGACTGTTTAGAAGCTTATGAGACAGATGGGGCTGGACTGTAAGGGTGAGAAAGACAGCCTTCCCACCAACATAGGCCATAAGCTGTGCCCCACACCACTGCCTCCTCCAGCAGACAGACTCACTCGGGAGAAGGATGCAGGCTCTGTAATGTTTTACACACAAGACCTGGAATAATTGCTATTATTTGGTGTGATGGTGTGTGGCTTATAGTGTCTGTGACTTGACAATCAAGTAATGAGCTATTGATGAGGGAAATGAACCTGATGACAGCCTAGGCTGGAGATCATTAATGTATAAGCCTTTTCCTGCTGAATGTTATCACCTGGGACTGTTTGATAATAGCTAATAATTATAACCTCATTTATTGAGATGTTATTCTGCGGTGAGTGCTTTATATGGATTATTACACATGAGACTCACAACAACTCTATGAGAAAAACATTGTTACTATTCTGATTTACAGGCAAGGAATCCAGGCAGATGAAAACAACAAACATCTGCCAAGCATTGGGAAATGGGAGCTCATGCAAGAACTTGTTGCATGGTGCCTGAGCTCTGACTATCCTCAGAGGAGGATGCTCCAGCTGGCAGAGCTGAAAGTACGGAGGGTGAGGATTTCAGAAAGGAATGGATACTGCTCCCATACTTGTCCATGTTACAGAGAAAGGGCAGGGTCAGTGCCTCCCAAACTTTAATGTGCATGTGAGTCACCTGGGGGTGTGTTAAAGAAGTAGATTCTGATTCAGTCCCTAGGGAACAGCAGTGGGGCTAGTCCACCAATTACATTATAAGCAGCCAGAAGCTAGGCAACTATGTAACAATGGAGCTTATAGTTTGAGAATTGACATGCTGGGAAGGAGTAGTTCAGCTCTGATCTCAGCTTGTTTTGACACTGATTAACTCAAGCCTGCTGAGCCAACTACCTGCTCTTTTAGGAAAGAGGACAGAAATGAGGAAATGTGACCTGGGTGCCACATGTCTCTCTTTAGTTCTCAAGTAGAGTTGAAATGCTTTTAACATAATAAATAATGACTCAACCTTTTTAAATATGCATATTAAAAAGAAGCCAAACTGCAAAACTAATAAAATTAATTTTTATGTTAATTTAATATGTTTAATATTGTGGTAAATCAGTACCCATTAAGTGAATGGGATATAAATGACTATGGCCAAGTTTCTTTTCATCTTCGCAATCTCAAATCATGGTGTGAACTCACTGCAAAGCACATTTTTGTGCAGTTCACCATGATACTATTATACTTGCCCTTTGCTTGATTCAACATCCTTTATCTATTCTACTCACCTCTCTCATTTTGGCATTAGTCTGACAATTGATGACAGTGTCGTTAATTTCATAATGACAAATCAAGATCTTAATGATCATAACATCAAAAGCTAAAATCTTGTTTCATGAAAATATTTTTTAGTTGTGAAAGGGAATCTTTATTTCTATTCCTGCCAGATTGATTCTAAATGGATACAAGAAACAGAACATATGAAATCATGTGTCATTTTGTTGTTTGTTAATTTTAAAAATAATTGTAAAAGACCCTTATTTGTGCTTCCATCACAAAGTGTATTTTCACATCCTACTTACCAATGTCAACATCCAGGTGCTGATTTTAGCTTTGCTCCTGCACTGTTACTTTCACAGTGTCAAATTCACCACACTTACGTTTTGTTCTATGATGGCAATTAGTACTCTGAGCTTTATCAGTAGGTTGATTCTGAAAATTGAAAATCAATAGTGATTTCATGATTCTGACTGTTTAAATGTGGTTAACTGCATAGCCTCTGTGCCCTCTGATTAAGTGTTCTTTCTCATATGACTTTTTGCCTGGAGTTCAATTTTTTTGGAACTAATTACTTTTGACTATTATAAATTTTGTTCAACCTCTCTTACAAATTTAGTATTCTAGTGAGTCCTACTTTTTCCCTGGGGAGTCTCTTCTGGGCCTTACATATCTGATAATGTCTTCATTATACCATCCTTTTATTGATATTTTAGCTATGTGTTGAATCCTAAATCGATATGACTTTCCCTCAAAAAGATCCTAATTTTTAGGATTGCTGTTAAGCACAGTCTGATGCTTACTGTTTTCATTTTGGCTCTTTTTCTCTTTTTTGCTTTTAAGATATTCCTTTTATCCTTGGTGTTCTGACATTTTGTGGTAATGTGTTATGAGAGGTTTGTTTTGTTTGTTTTGTTTTGTTTTGTTTGAATTAATTGTGCTGGGCAGTAGGTGTACATTTTCAATCTGAATATTAAGTCCTTCTGTTCCAGAAAAATTTCATGACTCCTTTGATTCTTTCCCCTGCCATCTGTCTCTTATCCAGATGTTGAGTGCTCCTGCACCAACCCTATGGGTTTCATTCCTAAATTTTCCACCTTTTTTGTTTTTCTATTGTACTTATGAAAAATTTCCCAGGTCTAATTTTCCAGCTTTTCTATTAAATTATTTTCTATTCTGACAAATATATCTTTATTATCTTGGTATATGTTTATTCCATTTCCATAGTGTCTCAAATATCTCTGGGAACACACATATGTATGAGTGTAAGTTTCCTCTCATTCATTGTGATGTCTCTCTTCCATGTTGAAAGGGGTCTCCCATTGAAGACTGTCTTTGAGCTCATATATTAAAACAAGTCAATTAAACCTGAGGGGGTGTCCTGGTGTATGAACAGACCTTGCTGATTTTGCCAATTTGCTCTAAGTGAGATCAGTTTGGGGAAATGAGTGACTCATGATCTCTTGTTCCCTTCCATGTGCAGGACATTCTCCTGCAGCCTTCCAGTTTCTCTAGAAGAGAATACTTTTTTTTTTCAGGTCTTGGCATGGAAGCCTGACTTCCAAGAATTACACCCTCAGGGATGAAGTGAGTTTGACTGTTTCACACATAAACTTTTAATAAAGCACCTTTTTTTCCTGCCCCACATTGTATTGCTATCTTCTTTTGTACCCAATATTTCATAGTATGGAGGCCCTTAAATGCATGGAAGGGCATACTGGCTCCCTCTTCTTTTGTTCCTCCCTCTGTACCTGCTCAGAACTGTGACTCCCTTGATTCTCCTTCATCAGTCTTCAATCCTGCATATTATATATCCATCGTCCAAAACTTTGATGGAATCTTTCTTCTGATGGCTCTTTCTTCATCATCTTATCATTGACTATTTAGGCCTTATTTTCATTTCTGCACTATCATTTTATGCAGGTATTGGTGGAAAGAAGGAATAAACGCTTGTGAGCCAATAGTCAAGTTTATTATTATCTTTGCTTTGGCACTGAAAATGCCAATCTATTGATAGCCAATCTGCTGACCTTGATCTTTAAAGGTGAATGCTGCTTGTAATTGAAACCCATAATTACTTGAAACCAATGAAATTATAAGCCACAAACAAAGATAGTATTTGAGCAAGGATATATGTCAAATAAGATGTTTTCACCAGTAAGTGCAGGCATACCTTGTTTTATCACCTTGTGCTTTTAAGATACTGAATTTTTATCAACATTGAGGCAAGATGCTCTACCTGCAAAAAGATTACCACTTGCTGAAGGATTAGATAATGGCTAGCATTTTATGACAGTAAAGCATTTTTATTACTTATTGTATTTTTTCCATTACCATTTAGTCCCCTTATACCCCCCTGCAATCACCCCACTGTTGTCTATGTCCATGAGCCTTTTTTTTTCTTTTTGTTTAATCCCTCTACCTGCTAACATCCCTGTCCTTAGCTCTCATCTGCCTGTCTATCTATGAGTCTGTCTCTATTTTTCTTACAGTTAGGTTTCTTTATTAGATTCCATATATGAGTGAAATTATATTTTCTCTGACTGGCTTATTTCACTTAGCATAATGCCCTCCATGTCCATCCATACTATCACAAAACATTCTTCTTTTTAGGACAGAGTAGTATTCCATTGTGTAAATGTCCCATAGTTGTTTTATCCACTCATCTACTGATGGACACTTGGGCTGCTTACATATCTTCATGATTATAAATAATGCTGGAATGAACACAGGGGTGCTTGTATTCTTTTGAATTAGTGTTTTGGGTTCCTTTGGATATATTCCCAGAAGTGAAATCACAAGGTCAAAAGATAGGTCCATTTTTAACTTTTTGAGGTATCTCCATCCTGCTTTCTGTACTGGCTGTACCAGTCTGCATTCTCACCAATACCACAAAAGGGTTCCCCTTTCTCCACATCCTTGCCAACACTTGTTTGTTGATTTATTGATGATAGCTGTTCTGTGAGCTGTTTAGTATGATGGTATGTCATTGTGGTTTTGATATGCATGTATCTGATGATTAGTGATGTTGAGCACCTTTTCATAGGTCTGTTGGCCATCAGTGTGTCCTCTTCAGAGAAATGTCTTTTCAGGTCCTTTGCCCATTTTTAATTTGGTTGTTTGTTTTTTTTGGTGTTGAGTTTCATAGGTTCTTTATGACTTTAGGGCATTAACATTTTATCAGGTATATTGGTGAATATTTTCTCCCATTCTGTGGGTTGTCTTTTTATTTTGTTGATGGTTTCCTTTGCTGTGCAAAAACTTTTTGTTTGATGTAGTCCTATTTGTTTTTCTTTTGTTTGCCTTGCCTGGAGAGATATATCTGATAAAATATTGCTATGAACAATGTCTAAGATTTTACTGCCTGTATTTTCTTCTAGGATTTTTATGGTTTTGGGTCTAACATTTAAGTCTTTGACCCATTTTGAATTTATTCTTGTGTGTGGTGTAAAAGGTGGTCTAGGTTCATTTTTCTGCACATATCTGTCCAATTTCCCCAACACCATTTGTTGAGCCCATTGTATCTGCTTGTTTCTTCTATTAAATATTAATTGAAAATAAAGGTGTGGGTTTATTTCTAGGCTCTCGATTCTGTTCCATTGATCTATGTGTCTGTTTTTATGCCAGTACCATGCTGTTTGGATCACTATGCCCTTATATTATAGTTTCATATAAGATAGAATGATTCCTTCACAAGACTTTTGTCCTATGCAGGGCCTTTTGTGATTCTATATAAATTTTTGAAATATTTGTTCTTTATATGTAAAATATATCACTGTTACTTTGATAGGTATTGTGTTGAATTTATACATTGCTTTGAGTAGTATGGACATTTTAATGATGTTAATTCTTCCTATCGATGAACATGGTATGTGCTTCCACTTATTTGTTTTGTACCTTCTTCGATTTCTTCCTTCAGTGTCTCAAAATTTTGTTTTTCTAGTTGAGTATTTTTTAATTGTTGTTCAATTACAGTTGTCCCCATTTCCTCGCATCATTCTTCCCATGCCCTACCTACCCCCACTTCCAACATTCATTTCTTCCCCATGTTGTCTTTGTCCCTGATTCCTTTATACGTGTTCCTTGATGACCCTTACCCTTCTTTCCCCTATTATTCCCATCTCCCTGCCCCTCTGGTTACTGTCTGTTTGTTCTTCATTTCCATGTTTCTCATTCTGTTTGGCTTGTTTGTTTGTTTTGTTGATTAAGTTCCACTTCTAGGTGAGATCATATGGTATGATCTCACCTTTGTCTTCCACTACCTGGCTTATTTCACTTAGCACAATGATCTCCAGTTCCATCCATTCTGTCACAAAGGGTAGGAGATCCTTCTTTCTTCCTGCTGCATAGTCTTCCATTGTATAAATGTACCATAGTTTTTTGATCCATTAATTTACTGATGGGCACTTAGGCTGTTTCCAGTGCTTGGCTATTGTAAATTGTGCTGCTATGAACATTGGGGTGCATAAGTTCTTTTGAATTGGTGTTTCAGGGTTCTTAGGATATAATCCCAGCAGTGGAAATGCTGAGTCAAAAGGCAGTTCCATTTTTAGTTTTCTAAGGAAATTCCATACTGTTTTCCACAGTGGATGCACCAGTCTGCATTCCCACTAATAATGTACTAGGGTCCCCTTTTCTCCACTACCTTGCTAGCACTAGTTGTCTGTTGATCTGTTTATGATAGCCAGTATCACTAGCTATCAGAGGGATGCAAATTAAAACTATGGTATCTTATCATTTTCTGAGTATAGATCTTTTACATTCTTTGTTAGATCTATTCCTAGGTATTTTGTTCTTTTCAAAGAAATTATGAATGGGATTGTTCTTAATTTCCCTTTCTTTTAGTTCATTATTGGCATATAAAAATGCAACTCATTTCTGGATATTAATTTTTTATACTGCTACTTTTCTGAATTCATTGATCCATTCTAGTAGTTTCTTGGTGGAATCTTTTAGTTTTTCTATGTACAGTATCATGTCATCTGCCAATAAAGACAGGTTTATTCTTTCTTTTCAACTTGGATGCCTTTTATTTCTTTTTCTTGTCCGATTGCTGTGGCTAGGACTTCCAGTACTATGTTGAATAAAAGAGGTGAAAGTGGACATCCCTTCTTAAACCTGATCTTAAGGACAATGCTTGCAGTTTTCGCCCATTGAATGTGATGCTGGCAGTGGGTTTGTCACATATGGCTTGTATTATCTTTACTTATGTTCCTTCTATTCCTACTTTGCCGAGTGTTTAATCATAAATAGGTATTGGATTTTATCAAAAGCTTTTTCTGCATCTATTGATATGATCATGTGGTTTTTATCCTTCATTTTTATGTGGTAAATTACATTAACTGATTTGCAAATATTGTATCAACCTTGCATTCCTGGAATAAATCTCATTTCATCATGATGTATGATATTTTGATGCATTGCTCTATTCAATTTGCTAATATTTTGTTGAAAATTTTAGTATCTATGTTCACCAGGGATATTGGCCTATAGTTTTCTTTTCTTTTTTTTTTGTAGTGTCTTTATCTGGTTTTGGAATTAGGATAATGCTGGCCTCATAAAATGAGCATGGGAGCCTTCCTTTTTCTTGCATTGTTTGAAATAGTTGAGGAGAGATTTTAGTTCTTCCCAGAATGTTTGGTAAAATTCACATGTGAAGGCATCCAGTCCAGGGCTTTTGTTTTGGGGGGAGTTTTTTTTTATTACTTCTTCAATTTACTAGGTGTACAGTGTCTATTCAGATTCTCTTATTTTTCTTGATTTAGTTTTGGAAGATTGTATGTTTCTAGGATTTACCATTTTGTCCAGGTTGGCCAGTTCATTGGCATATAATTGTTCATAATATTTTCTTACAATCCTTTGTATTTTTTCAGTGTCAGTTGCTATCTCTCCTCTTTCATTTCTCATTTTATTCATTTGGACCCTCTCCTTTTTCTTGATGAGCCTGGTTAAAAGTTTGTCAATCTTGTTTAGCTTTTCAAAAACCATCTCTTGGATTCATTGACATTTTGTATCATTTTTAGATGTTATTTTGTTTACTTCTGCACTGATTTGTATTATTTCCTTACTTCTACTCAATTTAGGCATTTTTTGTTGTCTTTTTCAAGTCACTTTAAGCGTAAAGTTAGATTGTTTATTTGAGCTTTTCTTGTTTTTTTTGTTGTTGTTGTTTTGTTTTTTTAGATAGGCCCATAATGCTATGAATTCCCCTCTTAGGACTGCTTTCCTGGTGTTCTACATATTTTGGATTGTTTTGTCCTAATTGTCACTCATTTCAAGGTATCGTTTGGTGGTTTCCTTGATCCCATTTTTGACCCATTCATTGTTAAATATCATGTTATTTGACTTCCATGTCTTTGTATGTTTCTCAATGCTTTTCTCATGATTGATTTCTAGTTTCATAGCATTCTGGTCAGAGAAGATGCTTGATATGATTTCAATCTTCCTAAATTTATTGAGGCTTGTTTTGTGTCTTAACATTGGTCTATCCTAGGAAACCTTCCACACTCACTTAGAAAGTATGAATATTCTGATGATTTGGGTTGAATGCTCTGAAGATATCAATTAAATCCATTTTATCTTGAGTGTCCTTTAAGGCTTCTTTCCCCTTGTTTACTTTCTCTCTGGAAGTTCTAGCCATTGAAGTCAATGGGGTGTTATAATCCCTGACTGTGACTGTATTTCTGTTGATCTCTCCTTTTATATCATCAAGATTTGCTTTACATATTTGGGTGCTCCTATGTTGGATGCATACATGTTCACTAAGGTTATATCCTCTTGTTGGATTGTTCCCTTTATCATTATAGGAAGGAAAAGCTACCTGCTTTTCTCTTGTGGCTTTTAGGATTCTCTCCTTGTATTTAAGCTTTGTCATTCTAATTGTGATGTGTCTGGGTATAGGCCTCCTTATGTCCATCTTTTTTGGGACTCTCCTTGACTTGGGTGTCTCTTTCCTTCACCATATTAGGGAAGTTCTCTTCTCCTTCTGGTATTACCATGATGCAGGTGTTGTAACACTTCATGTTGTCTAAAATGTTTCTTAAGCTTTCCTCATTTTTTAAAATTCTTTTTTCCTTTTGCTGCTCTGCCTGGGTGTTTTTTTCCTACCTTGTCTCCTAAATCACCTATTCAGTCCTCTGCTTCATCTAACCTACTGTTTATTCCTTTTGGTGTATTATTAATTTCAGGTATTACATTCTTTATTTCCCTCTGATCTTTTTTTATGATTTGTACATTTTTTTTTCATGCTGGTGAGTATCCTTGTAATCATTAAACTATCTCTCTGATATATGCTTGCCTCCATTTCATCTAGTCCTTCTTCTGGAGAATTCTCTCGTTCTTTCATATGGGTTCTGTTTCTCTGTCTTCCCATTTTGGATACTTCTTTTTATTTGTTTCTATGTGTTAGGTAGGTCTGCAGAGGTTTTGGTGCTGACCCTTGTCAGATGCTGCTTCTTACTGGCCCTAGGCAACCTGTTTGGAGCTATCATTGATGCACAGCATGTGGTTCCCTTTTGGGGGGCCTGTTTGTGTGCTGAAGGAACCAGTCTGCACACCAAGGCTAGCTTTTAGCAGCACCAGACGTAGGGGTGGGTCAGCTAATGTGTCAGAGATCCTGGAGAGCCACCTTAGTTGTTAAATTAATCACTGATATAGCCTCAGGCTATACTCAGCAATCCGACTATGCTCCCAGCCTGTGGCTTAAGCAGTTCCCATGGGTGGGGCTATTGCTTCCCCTCAGGCTGATTCCACTTAGAGGCGAGTGCTGTGCCTGAGAAAGATGGCCTCTGCAGTATAGGGATGACTCATCACAGGGACCCTGGCAGCTGTTCCTTCATTTCTTCCCCCAGGCTCTCTTCATGCATGTCTAGTCCACTCTGCTCTCCCTCCTACAGAGCCCAGGTAAGTGGCTGCAATAAAAATTTTGTGTGGACTAGCTCTAGCTGGCATAGCTCAGTGGATTGAGTGTGGGCTGCAAACCAAAGTGTCGCAGGTTCGATTCCCAGCCAGGGTACATTCCTGGGTTGCAGGCCATAACCCCCAGCAACCACGTATTGATGTCTCTCTCTCTCTCTCTCTCTCTCTCTCTCTCTCTCTCTCTCTTTCCCCCTCCCTTCTCTCTCTAAAAATAAATAAATAAAATCTTAAAAAAAAAAAGAAAATCATTTAAAAATTTTTTGTGTGGACCTAGAGACCTTTAAGAGGTTCTCTAGGTCTCCAGCAATCTCTTCCTGGCAGACAGAAACCCTGCTGCTTTTCACAGCTATATGCTATATGGGTTCCTTTCCTGGTCCTGGTGCTGTAAGCTACAGAATCCAGCTTGAGGTTTAGATCCCACATCTTTTAAGGGGAATCCCCCTGGCCACTGAAATATCCCTTCAGAACTTAAGCGACTGCCTATGGGAGCCTAGCTAACTCTCTTGCACTTCCTCTGCACTCCCTACCAATCACAGTATGCAGAAGTGGTTTATTCTTTCTGTCCTTGGTTATAAGGCTTTTCTCCAGCTAGTGTTCAGTTGGTTATTCAGGATGATTTCTCTACAATTTAGTTGTAATTCCAAATTGGTCTTGGGAGAAGGTTAGTGTAGCTTCTACTTACTCCTCTGCCATCTTGGGTTGATCCCAGTAAAGTGTTTTTAAATGAAGCTATTTATATTGCTTTGTATACATACTACATCAGGGGTGTCAAACTCATTTTCACCAGGGGTCACATCAGCCTCCTGGTTGCCTTCAAAGAGCCGAAATAATTTTAGAACTGTATAAATGTAACTACTCCTTAACTGTTAAGGAGTTGAAATTACATTCGGCCCTTTGAAGGCAACCAGGAGGCTGATGTGGCTGCCAGTGAAAATGAGTCTGACACCCCTGTACTACATCATGTGCACATAATGCTTTTGCACACATAACAGAGTAGGCATATGGTAAACAACTTTATATGCACTGGGAAACCAAAAAATTTGTGTGACTCTTTGTTTGCAATACTTGCTTTATTGCAGTGGTCTGGATCAAACCCACACTCTCTCTGAGGTCTGTCTATAACAAGATACATCAGCTCAATCTGTTTAAACAATGAGGAAATTTATTATTTCACATACCACTAAGTCAGGCGTAGGCAGTGTAAGTAAAATCAGGACTCTATTTCCATTTCCTGAGATTTTGTTGACTGTTTTGTCTGCATGTGGACTCATTAATTTCCATCGTGAGGACAACATGGCTTCATGTAAGTCCACAAGTTGGCCTGGTCAGTAGAGGCAACTAGGGAAACTAGTTTCCCATTTTATATCTTGTAAATGAGAGGGAAAATCCTTTTTTTCAAGGAGAAGATAAAAACTTGTCCTGGCAGTGTTGTGCCTACCCCATACCTTTGAGTCACCAGAGAATGCCAGTTTACTTAAGTCTGGGTCTCTGAAACAAAAACTTGTAAAGGAAATAGGATTGCATGATTTGCATAAAGAAACCAGAATCTGTCCTTAGAACAGGGGCTGAGGGAGGGTGGGAATCACTAAAAAGAAGCTGGGGCTTTGAAAAAGGTGAATGGGGAAACAGGACACAGAACTGGTGTTGGTGTTCATCTCAATGAACCAGGACAAACTTGCATTTTACTTACTGTTGATGCCAACATGGCAATGTGCCATTGACAGCACACTTATGAAATGCCACACTTCACCCAACTTCTCCAGGTGTGGACTCCCTCATCAATCACCTCTCCACACTCCCTACAGAGAGCAAGCTCTGGTTAACCTCCATCTAAGAGGAAAGTCACCTGGAGGATCTTAATTGCCAATCCTCAGAAAAGACTGCCCAGCCAAGATTTCAGGTTAGCCTGATAAGAGGTGGAGTGACCATGCTGCTCCAACTCCAGGGGCATCTGAAAGGAATTCCTGTTATAACCATTCTCCAACCTTGCCATTCCTTCTGCCTACCAGGCTGCAACTTACAGTTCTTGATCCTGCTGCTACCTACCTGCACCTCCCACATGAATACTGCATGTGCAAATGATTCATCTTCAGGTGCATCACAGAAGTGTCAACCACACTAGGTTCATCCAGGCAACACTCAAGTTCAACTAAAATAGAAACTGGCAAAGTAAGAATGTTATCTCACCTAGCCCTGAAATTAATTTCCCAGATTTTACAGGTCCAAGTTTCATTAGTAAAATAAAAAACATCATGTAGCTTGGGAACATTGAGCAGGTCCAGTTCAGGCAGCTTTGCTTTTCTTTGTGGGTTCATTGCAAAGACATCGCTGCATGTCTAGAGTGAGGAAGCAGTGGGATAAGGTCCTTAGGGAAACCTTGGGTGTGAAGTCAAGCTCCCCAGGACAGAGCACTGAAGTGGAAGTTGTAAGCAGGAGGTCTGCTAGACGAGCTCTTGGAATGAAGGCGTGTAAGGCAGTGAGTGAGGCACAACTGACAAAGAAGAGGTGGAACTTCCGTGCAGTTTAAGCGAAGGCCTGAGCTCATCCCACAGGACATCTGGATGAAGGATAGCATCTATTCTTTTTTTTTTCCAGAACTTCCATTTTCTTTTATTCTCTTAACTCACAAAATAAAGGGACATAAAATTGTTAAAAGTTGAGACTGGAAACATGAAAGTTAAAGCTCAAAAGCCTTTCTTCTTCTTCTTCTTTTTTTATTGTTGTTCAAGTACAGTTGTCTCAATTTTCCCACCACCACTTTATCTTCTTGTTCTGAATTGAAGAAGGAGGTCAGATCTCTGTATCTCCATCTGATGTGTCAATGAAATTTAGCTGCTCCTGAGGAAAGGCCATAACTTTGGGCAAGGCAGCTCCCTTCAACTGAGTGAAAACCTGCAGAGTGGCTCAGCTGTGAACGGTCAGCCATCCCCAGTCTGGAAGCTGTGGAATGAGTGCTTCAGTCCTGGGGGAACCTGGGCATTGTGCCACTGCAGCTGCTACAGGTAGTGGGGTTAGAAATATAATAGTTTGACTTTTGGTCAATACAGAATTAAAAGGTACAAGTCTTGAAGCCCTACTGCTATTCTTAAAACATGACAACAAAAGATAAAATATAAAAAGTATTAAGTAAAAATGCACATGTATATAAGATATGAAAAATTAAATATATATATACCTATACTTCACATATTATCCTAATATTAACTTTCTTCATGGTCATAAGATGATTCTTTATAGCAATAAGATGCCTTCCTGTAGCTATCAGAGAAACAGGCTTTCTTATTTATATCCTGTGAGAGTGGCAGGGATAATTAACCTTTCTAATAACCAGAAATTAAAAGTTCTTCCCTCCAGCCTTGTGTCACAGCAATCCAAAAACAGACAAGGATAACTCAACAGTAGGCCAGAAACCCAAGGTGGTAAAGGGGTAGCTGGAGCAGTCAAAAGACAGCTCAAAGCATGGCTCATAAAGAAATGGAGAGTAAACTTTTACTGCATGGGAAAGGGACAGAGCCAAGGTTACTGCTTGAGCCCATGACATAGATTGTTCTTTCCTACCTCTGAAAGAAAGCTGAAAAAGCTGAGACTTGCTGCAATAGGATGAGACAGGCAGGAGGGTGTAGACACAGCTAGTTGGACCAGCAGACGGGTGGCTCAGTGGCTGCATCTGCGTTAGTCCAGCATCATCAACTATGTTAATTCAACCAGAGAAAACAGGGTTCTGAACTCAGGTTCTTGAAGAGCCAGCAGCAAAACCATTAAGAAGGCAGGAGTGAGCATAGAGAAAAACAGGAGGAGGAAAAAACAGATTTTCACTGAAGATGAGTCTACAAGACAAAATCACAAAATATACAGTGAGATCTAATGATAAGGAAGAAATCTTGCAAAATCAACAATGAACAGTCAACAATGGGTGATCATTAAGGGAAATAATAACAAACATAATAGAATACTCTGAAGTTAACATTAAAATAATTATATTGTGACCGGAGGGGAGAGAAGAGGGAATTTAAGGGGACAGTAGGAAGGGTTCACAGGAACAAACTTAAAGGACTCATGGTCATTAGCTAAGGGGAGGGTGGTAATGGGAGGGAAGTGGGGAGGGTGGGAGGGGGGACTGGATTGGGAGTAAAAAGGAGAAAACTGTATATGAACAATGATTAAAATTAAAAAAATAATTATATTGTGGAGGGTGATATCAGCATTATGGTAGTATAAGATGTCTGTCATTTTTGTTCATCCCAACAACAAAAATTCAGCATTCATCCAGAGCCAAAAGTACCTTTAGGGAGCTATGGATCCAGCATCACACGCTAAGGAGCCTGGGAGGAGTCTCACCCACCCATGTCAGAAGATAAGCAAACAGATCTTGGCCCTGGCTGTGGACTCTGCAGTGCCTCATGAACTGGCTCCAGCACCCCTTAGGTTTAGCCTGGGAGACTCTAGAAAGCACTGTGTTAGATAATCACCAAAAGATGAGAGAGCCTTTCTGGAAGTCGAGGTTTAAAGAAGAGAAGTTCTAGCATACCATTAGAGCAAGCAAATATGAGGTTGAATGCATCAGAGTGGGTAAGAGAAACAGTTTCACTGAATGGACTTTTAAAAAATGTAATGTTGCCCTGGCTGGCATAGCTCAGTGGATGGAGCGCAGGCTGTGAACCCAAGTGTCGCAGGTTTGATTCCCAGTCAGGGCACATGCCTGGGTTGCAGGCCATGACCCCCAGCAACCGCACATTGATGTTTCTCTATCTCTATCTCCCTTCCTTCCCTCTCTAAAAAATAAATAAATAAAATCTTTAAAAAATTGTTTAAAAAAAATGTAATGTATACATAAACAATGGGATATTACCCAGCCATGAGAACAAATGAAATCCTGCCATTTGCAGCAACTTGGATGGACCTTGACAACATTATGCTAAGTGACATAGGCCAGAGAAAGAGAAAAACTGTATAATCTCATTTATATGTGTAATGTAAAAAAGTCAAACTCATAAAGATAGAGAGTAGAATTGTGGTTACCAGAGGCTGGGAAGAAAATGGGAAAATGTTGATAAAAGAGTACAGATTTCAGTTAGAACATATATAAGTTTTGGGGATCTAATGTACAGTATAGTAATTATAGTTAATAATACTGTATTATATACTTGAAAGTTGTTAAGGCAATAAATCTTAAATTTTCTCACCACACAAATGAAATGGTAATTATATGATGTGTCATCTAATGCTATGGTGGTAATTATTTTGCAACATATGAGCGTATCAAATCAAGTTGTACACCTTAAACTTAATGTTATGTCAATCACATCTCAATAAAGCTGGAAAAAGTAAAAACCTAATTAAAAATAAATAATGTTTCATATATTTAAAGAAATAACATTTTTTTAAAAGAAGTTGTGGGGGGACACAAATGTTTAGTGTGTGTGTGTGTGTGTGTGTATATCCTAGAAATGCTGGAAATGAAAAATATGATCATTAAAAAATTTTAATTAGTAGGTGATATAAACTTCAAACTGGATATAATTAGCAAAAATCAGTGAACTGGGAGATACTACTGAGAATTCAACAAGAATACAGCACAGAGAGATAAAAACATTTTTCATTGACTAATAGCTAAGAAAGATGAAGAATAAATAGATAAGCTCTAAAAGAGATCTAATAGGCATGTTAAAAGGATATCATAAAGCAAGCAACAGAGTACAAATATTTAAAAAGATGATGGCTGAGAATTTTCCAAACTTGCTAAAATAGACACCAAATCCAGGTAGTATAAGTGAAAATGAATGCACACCTGGACACAACCTAGTAAAATTTAGGGGCATTGAGAAAAACAATCTTTAAGTTACCAGAAGGAAATTTCAGATGACCCACAAAAGAATGACAATCACATTCTCAGCAGACTTCTCACCCAATAATTGATGCCAGAAGGCAGTGGAGCAATATATCCTCAGAGTGCTGAGAAAAAAAAATAACTGTAATCCATAATTACATATCTGTTAAATATAAAGCAAAATACAGGCATTTTCAAATATACCAAGATTAAAAAATACTACCTACAGACCCACCTCAACACTCACAGAAAGAATTATAAAAGGACATAATTCATAAAGGAAGAGATAATTTTTGAGCTGTGTCAAGCAGTCAGTAAAGATATATTTATTGACTGTATACTATAATTTAGACACTGGGATGGACACTGTAGGTACATGGTCCCTCCCTTACAAAGTTTATGGTCTAGCTCTGAAGGACTAAGGTGAATAGTGTCTCAGGCAGAAGGAACAGAGGGTACAAAGGCTTATAGGCATGAACTACATGGGGTGTTACAAGAATAAGTAATCAGGAGTGATGAGACCCTGGCTTATGGTTGGAAGAGCTAAGACTGAATAGATTGATTGCATTCAAAATGTGCTTACAGGCAAAGGGGGTTCATTAAAGGCTTTTAAGAGTGATTAAGTGGAGTTGATGCCTGTTAATTTCTGTTTGGTGTCAACATGATGGCATGAATTGTTAAAAATGAGAATGCAGAATATGGGTCTCTCCAAACCCTCCTTCCAGGAAGACAGAAGATGTCAGCCCTTTCCTGCATGCACTTAATGCATCTGAAGTTTCCCAATCCTAACTACCAACCTCCTTATATTCTGATGATGTGGGTCAGAAAGAGAGAAAGAGAAAACAAGGTAAAATCCCAAATAGAATGGCAGCAAACTGAGATAAAATGGTAAACCCCCAAACATTAGTCAGTTTTGCTTTCTGAAGAAAAATGTGCACATGAATTTGTTTCCCTAGCTATCATGAAGAAATATTGAAGATGCAATATTTGGTAATTTTATGGTTATTAGAATGATAAAGTGTCATGTAAAGATACTGCATTTAAGACAATACTCTCCTTTATGCACAAACTCTGGAGAGCAGGCAAAGTACGGGGAAACATCACCATACACAGAAACAGTTCAGGTAGTTATTGGTGGTTATAGATGTATTCTTCATACACAGCAGCCACCATGCCAGACCTTGTGGCTGTACTGTATACTGTGCTCTTGAGACTTAGTCCACAAGGTAGTTCCTCTGAAGATTAGTAATGAATCTGATACTGGTGCTTCTTCATCCAAAACCACACAAAACTGTCCAGTTTGATTTTGTGCTGAAGAAAAAACATGGCAACACACACAATGTAGCAAACACACTAATGCAACCACAAATGCACCTTTTCAGGAATACACAGGGGATCTCAAAAGAGGACATGAAGGACAAAGGAGCATTTGATATTGGGAATGGTCAGCAACTGGAATACTTCCCTTTATGAAGAAAACAAATGGGTTCTATAGCCTGAAAATTATAAATTCAGTCAATGTAGTTGAATGGAAACATATAAAAGATATATATTTCTTATGAAGCTAAAAGGTGTCTTGACAATTTGACACATAATCAATCCAATCCAACCCCTGGAATCAAAGTACATCCTAATTACATCCATAGAAAGAGGGAGATGGGTACACCAACCACTGTGATGGTCTTCTCTGGGATTCTATGGTCTTTGGCAGTATAAAGGCTTTCCTTGCATTCCCAAGGGACTTGAGGAGATTAACCAAGCCTCCACCTACCCTTAGAGAAACATCAGATGAAAGACTGTCATTCTCAAAAATGTCAACTCTCTATATAATCTATGCCTACTCTCTGTATAATCTAGCTCATCACCAGAAAAGTCTTCCTAACATTTTAACGTGTTGACATTGCTAATATTCTCCACCATCTTCTGGTTTCAATGCTCTAAGGACTTTCATTGCCTTTTTATTCAAATAAATTACCCTAGAATAATAAATTTACTTCTTGTGCTCTTTCCCTGCATGCATTCTCCCCAGCTTACTCTCTGGGTTTACATTCATTGACTGCCCCACAACCATTCTGTATTTCAGCTGTACCAAAACCTTCATGCTTTTTAGGCATGCCACTCTTCCTTGTCATCTATTCCAGATGGTCCCTGAGGTAGCTTAAAAAATAAGGGAGCATAAATCAGCCAACCTGATCCTTCCTAACCCACTCCCACAAACAGAAAAATGTAAGTGCTTATTACTTCCATGCTCTTAAAACAAAATGGTGATCAAAGAATAAAGTTGGGAGTTGTACCCATCTCCTTCCTTTGTCTACATGCCAAAGGTGTGCTCCACTGAGATGGTGATAGCTGACAAGAGACAAGATGTTTGTCACTGATTCCTCTTGAACCATGACTTCCTTATGGGTCACTGACTTCAGCATCTTCTTCAAAAAGGAAGACTAGGAAGTCAGGTCTAGAGGTGAAGCAAAAGCTGAACAAGCATTATGTATACTCCCTCTCCAAAAAAAACCCCACCTCATTTCTATGACCATGGCTCTGCCTTCCATCATCTTTTTCCCCTCCATATGTCATTCATCATTGGTCTAAATGCTCCAAGTTTGACACATCAGAATATAAATCCACCTCCTAATAGTCTTGTTAAATCTTCAGTCAAATGCCTTAGAAGTAGGAGCCTCTTTCTTATTGAGTCAGCTATTTTATCTTAATTAATTAAGAAAATTTTAGTAATAAGAAAACAAAGAAAGAAGTTGATGGAATTGAATACAAAGTTTTGACTTGCCTCCTCTCTCAGGAGGTCACTTCCATAAGCATTTTTCACTTCCTCATAATTTCATAATCTATTTCTCCAAGTCAAAGTAATCATAACAATTCTTAAAGACACTTCACTACATGGCATTACCCTTCCACATATTTTTTCCTAAATAGTTAATTAAACTTAAAAATAAATAAGCATTAATTAAAGAGATAATGATGAACTCCTTTTAAATATTAATTATTAGAAATAAAATACTATATTCATTGTAGAGCAAGATTAAGTAAATAAAACAACAAGGTATATGTTTTTCTGCAATTTGGCTGCCACCCAACTTTACATCATGTCTGCCTTGAAAGCTCTTCCTCCTTTCTTTCATAAACCTTAACTATACTTCAAGGTCAGGTTTCTCTCTTCTATTCCTTTCTCAATCTTTTCTTCAGCCCTCCACATGGTGTCATAACAAGGTGGTCATGGTTAGCCCCAATGGCGAGAAATATGGTATCACTTACATTATTTAGAATCGCCAGCATTTGGTGATAATGAAAAGTAGACAGATTTTGTGTTGGTTAGGCTACTGCTTTTGAGTTTTCTGCAATTTCTATGCCCAGGGTAGATTTCACCCCCACTTCCACATGACTATGCCAAATGAAAACAAACACCCCCTTACTTTTTACCTCTGTTTTTTTTAAACCACATATATGTAACTTATTGAATTTTGTCTTATGTGGAGGATATTTGTGTCCATATTTTATCATAAGCAGTTTGATCTTAGGGAATACATTTTTTTCATCCTCCCCAATGCTTAGCAGGGTGTCAGAAATAAAAAAAAAGGCCATTATTTCTCACTGGTTTAGTTAATACATCATGACTGTATATAGGTAAGAAAGCCAAGGCCCAGAGAGGTTACACAACTCACCCAAAGTTACAGAGAGTTATCAATAGTTCAAGGATTGAAATCCATGACTATCTGATTTAAGTAAAACCAGTTATCAAGCAGAAATGTCCATTCACTCTACTAAACTCAACTCAAAGAAGGCTGACCACTTGTTTCACTTCAGCAATGAGAAATTATATGACATCTGAGGTCAAAGTAATATACTTTTCTATAGATAAATGTGAAGTATTAAGAGGCTGGTAACATTGTCTAGTTCTGATTTTTTTTAGTATACTAGGCCTTTTAATCTTTTGAGGAAGAATATAGGGAAGAAAAGCATTCACAGATTCTTTTCAGCCTAATTGAAATATTCTCTACATCAAATATGTTCAATGTAGTAGAAACTGCAGATGTTATTGCTTTAATTTTATAACCCAATTATTCTTTTATTTCTAGTTGTCTTCAGGATAAATTAACTCTTATCAGCAATTCAAATAGGTAATCATCATAAAGCTAAATACCACATAACCTCATAATCCATGTCAATTTATAGACTACGCTGAAGTAAAATCATGCTCTGAAGTTACAGAAAAGGAACTACAGATTTTTATTATTTCCTAACATTTTTCCCAGAATACCCAAATGAAATTTAGCAAGGAAATGATTTCTTTTCATGAAGAAAGTGATCTCAAATTGGCTGTTTTGTTTATTTGTTTGTTTGTTTGTTTGTTTGTTTGTTTGCTTTATAACAGAAAAAATGCTAAGCTTGAGGTGAAAAATAATGAGTTTGGATACAAGAGCTATAATTTATCAGCTTGTGACTGTGATTGAACTATTTTATTCCTTTGAGTTTCAGTTTCCTTCCCTCTAACAGAAAACTTGGGATTTTATGTCTGAGATCCTTCTCTGTCTATAAAACCCATGACCTTACACTTCTGATGGTGCCATAATACTCCAGCCAGGATATCTCAGGATTCAACACTGTATAGTTTTAATAGATAATAAGGACAAGCCAGGTGGCCTTGAACAAAATCATATTCACCTGTATCACCTCAGGGTAGGACCAGGATTGAGGTGAAGTTAATGAGACATTCACATGAGTCCAGAATTTGAGGATGTCCCCAAACTTAGTAATATAAATATTATTTTAATGTACTACTTTTAAAAATCAAATTAATGCCAAAATCCACAAACAAATATTAAAATGTTAAATAAAGATAGGGTCAATGCTCAGGGAGAAGAGTTATATATTAGAATAGGCTCATTTATGCAATGGGTTTTTTTAAAGGGCATAATTCCCATATTTTATAGGCTTAACAAAGAAAACATGGATTGTTACTGTTCACATCTGGCGAGGGCCTCCATGAGCTCCCCTTCCCACAGGTACACAGGGACTCAGAGCAAGCAGGTGGTCTCCATAACTGCTGCATCAGAGAAAGATTGAACTGAAGAGTCACTGACTGAGCCAGCTTAGGTTAAGTAATGTTACAGTGACAAGTGACCCTGAAATCCCAGTGGCTCACAGCAACAAAGACTGGTTTATGGCCTGTATTCCATGCCCATTACAAATCAGCTGTTGCACATATATGTCACTCCAAGTCCTGGGCTGAAGAAGCCACCCTTATCTGGGATTTGCTGCTCTCATGGAACTGGGCAAAGATAAAAGGGGAAAATCTTTTGATGGTTATAAAGCTCCAGCTCAAAATGGCATACCTTACTTCTACTCATATTTCATTTGCTGAGATGAATCACATGGTCCATCAGGCATCAATGGAGTGGAGAAATATCATCTTCCCCTGCAGGGAAGGCAGCAGATACTTTGAATACTATGCTGTGTTCTACAGTCCACCCTATTTTCATGAATTCCCATTTCCCTCCCTCTACACACACACACAACACACTCCTCCTCTCCCTAAAGGGTCAGTCTGAAAGTCCCATTCAATCAGGCATTAGGTGAAAAGTCCAGCATTTCTACATCAGGGCCAGATATAGCAGCTCTTGATCCAGAGACCTGGATTGCAATTACAAAGAACATCTCTTTATGAATTACAAAGAGAAGTTCTTTACCAGACATATTCAATATATTATCATGAGGAAAGAGTAGGATAATGTTATTATCAATTGCTGAATAACAAATTCCCCAAATTAAGGATCTTTAAACAACAAATATTTCTCTCTGTTTCTGTCATTCTGGAATCCAGGAGTAGCTAGCTGCCTCAGTGTCCTTTGTAAGGTTGCAATCAGTTTGTGAACCAGGGCTGTGGCCATGTACTGGCTTGACTGAGGAAGAGTATACTTCCAAACTCACTTTATGGTTATATGCAGGCCTCAAAAAGTCACCACCAAGATCACTCACATGGCTGATGGAAAACCTCAATTTATTGACAAAGAGACCTCTCTATAGGCTACCTAGTGTCTTCCTGATGTGGCTTCTCTCCCCTGATGGCTTCCCCAGTGCAAGAGAGAAAGAGAACTATGAATGAAGTCACCTTTCCAGTTGTGGCCCCAGTCAAGGCATCCACACCATCTACAGACACTCAAGTCTCTCCAACTGAAATCCCAGGCAGTCAAGTCTGGTGGAACAGGCACAAATAATAATAATCTTTGCTATGTTCCGAATGAATCCCATACTCAAATAATTGTGAACATTACATAGTTATTATTCTATGCTTGTAAGTTTTGAAGTGGTTTGTAACACATCAATAAATAATGAGAACATAGATTGGTACTTGGAGTAGGGCACTTCCATTAAAAAAAAGAACTAAGATATATGACATGTTTTTTTTGGACAGAGTTGTAGGCAACAGCTGGAAGAGTCTCAAGGAATCTTAGTGAAAGCTTGAAGTTCAGTGGGAACTTGCTATTAGAGACTGGTATAAAAGAGGTATATATCCTTAATGGTGAGAAGTTTGGCAACATTGTTGCCAGAGGTAATGTGGAAAACAGAAAACATAGAAAATAAATTTATAGATTTTGCTAAAGTAAGTTCCAGAAAAAAAGTTGAAACTGCCAATTTATTTTGTTTAGCTAAAAATAATAAAGTACAGGAGATAAATGAACTAAAATAAAAAAGAAACTATTTTCAATTTCAATTAGAATCTAGGAGAAATATAAGGGATCCAGAACCCACTGGTTCAAAAAGAAAACTGCTGAGGTCCGGCCGCAGCTGGGTCCAGGGGTTCCTGAAAGGTGGGTAAAGCGTTGGCAATGGGAGACAGACAACAGCACGACTCAAAGGACGGTGAAGCTCTGTTCTGTTTATTGCAAGTACAAGCAGGTTTTTATATTTTCATTTTTGGTAGTGACTAACATTTGTGATTAGGCGAAGCAGGAAATTTTCTGCCCAGATATTAGGTCACGCTAGTTTAGTGACCTCAAACAATTAGAAATAGCTGTGCATACAGAGTTTGAATGTCTTGCTGTTTATTAAAGTTCTTAGAAAAAGGATATGCTAGATTGAGTAGAGGTTATAGGAAATTTATTATAAGGCCTTTGTGATGTCTAACTTAGCTATCTATCTTTTCTGTCTAAAATGTTTTTCTATGTACTATGGACTCTGATTCCCTGGTAATTGTTTCAACGTGTTTAGTTTGTAATAGCTAACCAGCTTTTCTTATTTCTTTGCCTATCTAATTCTAATTGATATATATTCCTATTCAAGGTAAAGGAGGCTACTTTTAGACATTCAGGGGCTATTTCATTAGAGGGGATTTTGTTCTCTGGTCAAGAAATTATTTTGTACAACTTCATTGGAATTATGTGAATCAATAAACCTGAAATACAGGTGTCTAACAATCCCACCACCTTTTGATCACCAAAACAAACATGTAAGAAGAGATAAACAGGAAATCCAGCCACAATAAGTTCTTTTATTGGAACAGTCGGGGATAATTTCTTACTCAGGTTTATAAGCACCTTGTTTAAACAATTTGGGCATGATTCAATAATCTAGGGAAAACTAGTTGTCCCTTCAGAATTTCCCTCAAAGTCAATTATTGACTCACTTTGAGCCTTTCTCTCCTCATGGCCTGTTCTTATGGGAATCAGGGTACAAAGTAAGACCATGATTAATATCAGCAAGAAAATTATTAAGAGCAATCCCCAGGAAAATTACCGCCCCGCTTTGTATGCCACATTTTCTTCCAGGAAGATGGATTCCTTGAATTCCTTCTTTCCATGTTTGGACCTTGTCAGATAACATGGTTGGAAGAGGACGTGGCAGAAAACCGTGTCTCATTCTCAGACTCTCAACACAGCAAAGAGATCTTAATACAGAAAAAAAAGCCTCCTGGTAAATGTCATCTCAAGTAAGAGTCTAGATCCTTTATAACACTTAAGGAAGACTTACAGGCATGACTCATGGTCTCTCTCAACTAGACAAAAAGGCTTCAAAGCATCTGGAGCACACTGACTCTTTAAAAAAGCCAGATAGACCCTGGCATGAAAAAAAATTGTGAGTGCTGTTTTTGCTTAATGGACTAAAACCTAATAAGATTTATAGGAAACTCGAATAATATTAAAAGAATTAAATTGGTGAAAGTACTAACACCTTGTACTAAAAGGGACAGATAATAGCATAAAATTATGGGTATCCAATTCTCTGTGGGGAGAAAAGGCTGAGAAGGCTACTCAGTTGTATACTGACCTATTTCTTATGGAATGGAGTGGTCTCAGAGGATGGAAGGAACAAAGAGCCATGGAAAATCCTTACCAAAGAGTGAAACCAGGTCCAAATGAAGGAGCCAACAGCATGTTCCTGCTGGATTTCAGAACTGTGGTACATGAGCAACCGCTGTATGCACACATTTTCCCAATGTAGTATCTGTTGTAGTTAGCTAATCTGTGTATTTCTATTATATGTTGGGTGTATTTGAAAGACAGATAGCCAAATTCTTTAACTCATAAATCTTCAGATCAAAAGGAACCATACTCAAAGGACCACATCCAAATTGCCTCATCCATACCAGGACCTGATTTAAATGATAATACCCTGGAATTTGAACTAAGTCCATCATGGGATGAGATTTGGGTGGTCTTGGAAGAGAATGAGTATGTGTTTCATGTGACAGGAATGTATTTGTGGCCAGAGAACAGATTGTGGCAGGTGAAAAATGGCCACATGTTCTTTAATATTTATCTCCACCCATTTCCTTCTCTTTTGAATCTGAGATGGCCTGGGAGTTGTTTGATCACTACAGTATAATAGAAGAGGCACTTTACTAGTTCAGAGCCTAGGCTTTAAAAGGACTAGTGGTTTTTGCCTTGTGTCTGGAAATTATGGTTCATTTATGCTGCAGAAGCAAATGATGACAAAATCTCATTGATTTGTTCCTTACTCCTATTTCAAGTTTACTGCAATTCTGTCCCTCATGTTCTTCATTACAGGTCACAGGATGAAAAAAAGTGCCTCTTTCTGAACCATAAAAGTCTCATGGCAGCAGAAAACAATAAAATGGAGTAACCACTTGTTGGCTCTTGGAGCTTCTCCTTGGACACATCACACCTTACATCTGCTCACAACCCATTAATGAAAACCAGTCACATAGCTCAAACCTAACTGCAAGGAAACTTGGACATGTGAAGGACTTCACAAATATTTGGTAAGTAGTAAACGTCTTTGTCATACAAGGCCTATCAAATTCATAGACGTTCCTCTCGCTCTGAGGGCTATTTAAATAAATGATCAGTAGAGCTTTGGGTCTTAAGTCAGAAGACAGAATTTAAGGCAACACTAAATTTGTCTCTCTGAAGCATGGGATCATCTATTTAACTTTCAATTTAAATTTAAGAAATTAAAAAATATGACCACATCTGTACTCTTAATATTCTAAAGTTGTTTAAATTTCTTATGATAATATTTTCATTAAAAATCTTGGATAGAAAAATTAAATAACTGTGCTCAAGTAAAAATCTTTCCTGGAAATCTTACAGGAGTACTTTTTAAAAAACCACTCTGGCAATGTCTGGGACTGAATTTTAGAGTTCTAAGACTGAAGTCAGGAAACTAGTTAGGAGGCTGTAGACCAAAATTAATGAGGTCTGGCCAAGGTGATAAAGTTGAAGGTGGAACAAGGGGACCCATTCAAAAAATACCATAAGACAGAATTGAAAGAACCTCAGGAATAAATGTCTGTTAGTGAAAAACCCAAAAAGTCAGAAACCAGAGGGGATCAAATATTTAAAAAATAAAGAATTAAAATTGCAGAATAAAATATGGGTGAAAATCATTGCCTTTCTTTTCATAAATAGTAAATCTGGAAACACTGAAAGTTGAGAAATGTAACTCCAAATTTTGAAAAATGCCTGCACTCTTTCAACATATATACATGTAAGGTCAAAAATAAAGGGAAACAAAGGACAAAGTTGGGGGAGGATATTGCAACATAAGTGATAGAGTGAAGGTCCTAATATGTAAAGATTGCTTATAAATCAATAATAAACTATAAACTCCCAAACAAAAATGGTCAAAAGACATGAAGAAGCAACTCACAAAATAAGAAATACAAATCACCAATAAGCATGTGATGTTCATTTTTACTGGTGATCAAATAAATTCAAAGTTTAAAATGTGACATGAACTTTTCCCATGAGATGGTAAATACAGAAAACATTTACAAAATCTAGAGTTAGTAATAATTTGGGGGAAACACTATCTTCTAGTCACTGCTAGTAAAAATATAAATTAATATAATTGTTCTGGAGGGAAATATGACAATATTTAAACAATTCTGAATAAAAATATCTTTTGACCCAGCAATCTTACTTAAAGAATTTATGGGAAGATGATAATTTTGCAAGTATTTTTAAAGGCTATTCATTGTAAGAATGAACCTATTGCAAGCCTAATACCACTAGGGAGGAGGCCTTGTTAAATAAACCATAATATGTTCATCAACAATGAAATATATCCTTGTAGATTTATATTTATTGGCCTGGAAAGTTAGCTAAATTATATTGTTTAATAAATAACAAAACTACACTATTGTATTGTCTGATCATAAATATATAATGTTATGTTTTCAACCCAACCAGCTTATTCAAAAAGGGGCGTTTACCATGAGGACACTAGGAAATCCCGCAGCCTCTAGGAACAGAATTGCAGTCAGAACCAGCAACACATATTATCATAACTATCTCTCAGTTTCTACTTCTTTATACACAGTTTTCATTCTTAAGTCTCACTTCGCCCTACCATTTTTTCAGTTCATATGGCAGAAAATCATCAATATCATACCCTAAATTTTCATTTCTTTAGTTCATTGAGGCAGCCAAAATAAAATGGGATATTACGGCCTTACCTCGAAGTCCTCAAGAATCCACCCTGATTGACTCAATCTAGGGAACCATCTAACCTTGGTTTAATCAACTGTTACTGCATAAAACTGTTCTCCTTGTGGTAGCCTGGGGTTGGGGACAGTGGGGTGGAGGGGTTGGGGTGGGGACAGCACTGTTCCTGTGTAATGAAGGCAATTCCCAGAAAATTCAGGGTGGAAGAACTAATTAATTAAAACAATTGACATCCAGTATACTCTACCTATTTGCTTTTTGGCAAAGAGATACTGCCACTTCTTCCCATGTATTTTAAAACTACCACATTTGAAAAGCAAACCCAAGCAGAAAACATAGTAGCTACTGTGTGGGTGATGTCAAACTCCAGCTCTCTGAGTGATATACATTTTCTTCTGCAGGACCATAGTCAACAGATCCTTACTGTCCAATATTTCATACGAAAAAAACTGGACACAAAACAATGGAGGCAACAGCCTGAATGCAGTAAAAATTGGCATTTGAAAGTGACAATAAAGAGGCACTATACCTTGGCCTCTGGTCTAGAGCACATACCCTATTACAAGGTTCTTCAACCTTGACACTATTTGCATTGGGGGTCAGATAATTCTTTGTTATGGGAGGCTTGTTTACATCTAGCCTCTATGCTAGATGCCAGTAACACCTCCCCAGTTGTGACAAAAATTTCTTCACATATTGCCAAATGTCTCCAGTGACAAAATCTCCACCAACTGGGAAACCACTGGTGTATTTGGATAGACAAGGATAATTTGTAACAATAAAGGAGTAAGGACAGCAAATATCCTGGTAAGCAAATAAGTTTTCTGTTCTGAAATTTGGCTACCCTAAAGTCTTCCTGAAGAAAATATCCTTCTTGTCTAGTGATTTTCAGAACCACTTCTATGAGGGGAAATTCGGGACAATTTCCTTAACAGGAAAACTATAGCAACTGGGCAATATGCTGACTATCAGTGTAGGTATTTGGGACCCAGGTTTACCTTGAGGAGTATGCAAACCCAGGTCATTATTTTCCAGCTTGGAATTCCTCTGAAGAAACAACTGTCAATGAGAATAAATAACTACCTAGCAATCTCATTAAGAACTTTTCCTCATAGCCCATGACAGAGGTCTTATCAGGCATGCCTTTGAACCCCTGTTGTCTACTCTTTCTTAGCCTCATGGCAAGACAGGATCTACCTGTGATTTTGGCCCAACTAAAGTGTTTTATTCCAATCAAATGTGCTTTACAGTGAGATACACAATGTCCTCCATCCAGCATGGATTGTAGTGTAATAAGTGGCTTTTGGAGATAAAATAAAATGTGTTCACCTTTCTTCCACCATATCCCCCAATCTAGTACATGCTGTCCATTTTTTTAAATCCTCACATATATTTATAATAACATTAAATAATCCATGACCTAGTATTCAGCAGGGCATATTTGATCTTAATTTGTTCCCAAAAGCCGGCTGCAAACAGAAAATATTTCCCTATTAGATGGTCACTGTTGGGCCAACTAACTATAGGTGAGGTATCGAGTATTTCAAACTGCATACAAAATAATAGTTTCTTTGGTAATCATAGTTGGTAGAGAATTTTGGTCCAAAATTGAAAACAACCCACAAAATGTCAAGGAAGAGAGAATTGGTTACATAAAATTTCTAACCCAGATCAGAAGGTGGAAAGGATGGACATCAAAACATGAGCCTGAATTACCAAAAGATGATGCATCCTGGCGTAATTTTTGTCAGTAAACTTTGTCATATTCTGCATTGCTTCAGTTTTCAATGATGGCCTGCCAATTATGAAATCAGAAATAAACCTCACTATAATAAAAATAATAAAAACAAATCTCCAGAGGGTAAGGAATGGGCTAAGTTAACTAAAAGAAAGTAGCCAGAGTTAAGAGGGTTAAAAACAGGAAAGAGGCCATTAAGAAAGCTAAAATTTTCAATATGTTAAGGAGTAGTCAGTTTCAAATACTGTAGCAAAGTCATCCAAGAAAAGGATAAATAATACCCCATTGTATTTAGCAGTACTTTGGTGACCTCAAAAAGTTCTAGTTCAGTGACTGGGGAAGAGATCAACATATAGCAGCTGAAGATCTACTAAAAAAAGAGAGGAAAGATAAGAAGCTTGGGGTAGATGACTGTTGAGTGGTACATATAGTTAGGCACTACCCGTTGATGAAAAGTATGAAAAAGATCATAGATCCTTGATGGTTCTTGACTAAATGGGAATGAGCACTTGGATTTTGGGTTTAAGAGTAAGACCTCATTATATAGAAAAGACAGACAGCTGGGGAATTAAGATGATATTCATGAAAGAGGGTACATTCAGCTTACGTGCAGCTGAAAAGATCCAGGAGTAATTTTCATCTTCATAAATTAATATACACAGCAAAAGGAAGAGTCCTGTAAAAGCCATGTCTGTCTCCTCCACTGAGTTCCAGACTCACACAGGACAAATCCATATGGATGTCCACCAGCATTTCTTGTTTTTTCTTTTTTTTTATTTTAATCATTATTCAAGTACAGTTTTCTCCCTTTTACTCCCATTCCATCGCACCCACCCAACCCTCTTCACTTCCCTCGCATTACCACCCTCCCCCTAGTTTTTGTCCATGTGCCCTTTATATTTGTTCCTGTAACTCCTACCCATTATCCCCTGAAATTCCCTCTTCCCTCCCCTCTGGTCACTGTCAGTCTGTCCTCTATTTCAGTGTCTTTGGTTATATTTTGCTTGTTTCTTTGTTTTGTTGTTTAGGTTCCTGTTAAAGGTGAGATCATATGGTATTTGTCTTTCACTGCCTGGCTTATTTCGCTTAGCATAATGCTTTCCAGCTCCATCCAAGCTGTTGCAAAGGTTAGGAGCTCCTTCTTTCTTTCTGCTGCATAGAATTTCATTGTGTAAATGTACCACAGTTTTCTGATCCATTCATTTACTGATGGGCACCCAGGTTGCTTCCAACACTTAGCTATTGTAAATTGTGCTACTACGAACATTGGGGTAGATAGGTTCTTTTGGATTGGTGTTTCAGGGTTCTTAGGATCTAGTACCAGCAGTGAAATTGCTGGGTCAAAAGGCAGATCCACTTTTAGTTTTCTGAGAAAATTCCATACTGCTTTCCATAGTGGTTGTACCAGTCTGCAGTCCCACCAGCAGTGCACTAGGGTCCCCTTTTCTCCACAACCTCTCCAACACTTGTTGTTTGTTGCTTTGTTTATGATGGCCATTCTGACTGGTGTGAAGTGGTATCTCATTGTGGTTTTAATTTGCATCTCTCTGATAGCTAGCGATATTGAACATCGTTTCATGTGTCTCTGGATTTTCTGTATGTCCTCCTTGGAGAAGTGTCTGTTTAAGTCCTTTGCCCATTTTTTAATTGGGCTGCTTGTCTTCTTAGAGTGGAGTCATGTAAGTTCTTTGTATATTCTGGAGATTAAACACTTGTCTGAGGTATCATTGGCAGATATGTTTTCCCATACAGTTGGTTCTCTTTTTATTTTAATACTGTTTTCTTTAGCTGTACAGAAGCTTTTTATTTTGATGAGGTCCCATTTGTTTATTCTTTCCTTTATGTCCCTTGCTCTAGGAGACATGTCAGTAAAAACGTTTCTGCGTGAAATATCTGAGATTTTCTTACCTACATTCTCTTCTAGGGCTTTAATGGTGTCACGGTTTATATTTAAGTCTTTTATGCACCTTGAATTTATTTTTGTATAAGGTGTAAGTTGGTCCTCGAGTTTCATTTTTTTGCACATAGCTGTCCAGTTCTCCCAAAACCATTTGTTGAAGAGGTTATTTTTATTCCATTTTATGTTGCTTCCTCCTTTGTGAAATATTAATTGACAATAGAGACTTGGGTTTATTTCCGGGCTCTCTGTTCTGTTTCATTGGTCCATGTGCCTGTTTTTATGCCAGTACCAGGCTGTTTTGATTACAGTGCCTTGTTGTATAGTTAGTGTCGGGTATTGTGATCCCTCCTACTTTACTCTTTTTTCTCAAAATTGCAGCAGCTATTCAGGGTCGTTTATGGTTCCATATAAATTGTTGAAGTGTTTGTTCTATGTCTGTGAAATAAGCCATTGGTACTTCATTAGGTATTGCACTGAATGTGTAAATTGCTTTGGGTAGTATGGACATTTTGATGATATTAATTCTTCCAATCCATGAACACAGTATATGTTTCCATTTGTTTGTGTCTTCCTTGATTTCTTTCCTCAGTGTTATGTAGTTTTCTGAATACAGGTCTTTTACCTCTTTGGTTAGGTTTATTCATAGGTATTTTATTTTTCTTTTTGTTATTTCCAATGGCATTTTTTTCTTGGTTTCTGCTTCTGCTGTTTCATTGTTGGTGTACAGAAATGCCTTTGATTTCTGGATATTGACTTTGTATCCCGCTGTTTTGCCAAATTCATTTATTAGGTCAAGCAGTTTTTTGGTGGAGTCTATAGGATTTTCTATGTACACTATCATGTCATCTGCAAGCAGTGACAGTTTTGTTTTCTCCTTTCCAATTTGGGTGTCTTTTATTTCTTTTTCTTGTCTGATCGCTGTGGCTAGGACTTCCAGTACTATATTGAATAGAAGTGGTGAAAGTGGACAACCTTGCCTTGTTCCTGATCTTAGTGGAAAAGATTTTAATTTTTGCCCATTGAGTACGATGTTGGCTCTAGGTCTCGGTCTCTCATATATGGCCTTTATTATGTTAAGGAATTCTCCCTCTATTCCCACTTTGCTGAGTGTTTTTATCATAAATGGGTGCTGTACCTTATCAAATGCTTTTTCTGCATCTATTGATATGATCATGTGGTTTTTGTCTTTGCTTTTGTTTATGTGATGTATTATGTTTACTAATTTGCGAATATTGTACCATCCTTGCATCCCTGGGATGAATCCCACTTGGTCATGGTGTATGATCCTTTTAATGTACTGTTGGATGTCGTTTGCCAGTATTTTGTTGGGGATTTTAGCATCAATGTTCATCAGTGATATTGGCCTGTAGTTTTCTTTCTTTTTGTGTCTTTATCTGGTTTTGGAATTAGGATGATGTTAGCCTCATAAAAAGAGTTTGGGAGTCTTCCATCTTTTTGGATTTTTTGAAATAATCTGTGAAGGATAGGGGTTAGCTCTTCCTTAAATGCTTTTTAGAATTCTCCTTTGAAACCATCTGGTCCAGGGCTTTTGTGTGTTGGGAGTTTTTGGATTACTGCTTCAATTTCTTTTGCTGTTATTGGTTTGTTCAGGCTTTCTGCTTCTTTTTCATTGAGTTTTGGAAGATTATATTTTTCTAGAAATTTGTCCATTTCATCTAGGTTTTCAAATTTCTTGGCATACATTTCTTCATAGTAATTTCTTACAATGCTTTGTATTTCTGTGGCATCCATTGTAATCTCTTCTCTTTCATTTCTGATTGTGTTTATTTGGGTTTTCTCTCTTTTTTTCTTGATGAGTCTGCTTAAAGCCTTGTCGATTTTGTTTATCATTTCAAAGAACCAGCTCTTGGATTCATTGATCCTTGGAATTGTGCTTTTAGTCTCTATGTCATTTAATTCTGCTCTGATCTTGGTTATTTCCTTCCTTCTGTTTGCTCTGGGCTGTCTTTGTTGTTGTTCCTCAAGTTCTTGTAGACGTAGGGTTAGGTTGTTTGTTTGAAATGTTTCTAACTTTTTTAGGTGGGCCTGTATCACTATGAACTTCCATCTCAGGACTGCCTTCGCTGTGTCCCATAAGTTTTAGGTTATTGTGAGTTCATTTTCATTTGTTTCCAGAAACCTTTTGATTTCTTCCCTAATATCATTCTTTACCCATTCATTGTTTAATAGCATGCTATTTAATCTTCATAATTTTGAGTGTTTTGGGTTTTTCTCCTTGGGGTTGGTTTCTAGTTTCAGTCCCTTGTGATCCGAGAAAATGCTTGGTATGATTTCAATTTTTTTGAAATTGTTGAGGCTTGTTTTGTGTCCTATCATGTAGTCTGTCTTTGAAAATGTTCCGTGCACATTTGAAAAGAATGTATTTAGATTCTTTGGGGTGGACGGCTCTGTATATATCAGTAAAGCCCATTTCGTCTAGGGTATTGTTCAATGCCACAATATCTTTGTTGATATTTTGTTTGGAAGATCTGTCAGTTTTTGATAGTGGGGTGTTAAAATCCCCAGCAATAATTGTGTTGCTGTCAATGTCTTCGTTGAAGTCCTCTAAGATTTTCTTTATGTTTTTGGGTGCTCCTATGTTGGGTGCATATATATTTACAATATTTATGTCTTCTTGGTGGATTCTTCCCTTGAGTATTGTGAAATGACCTTCTGGGTCTCTCTTTATGGCCCTTTTTTGGAAGTCTATTTTGTCAGATATGAGAATTGCTACCCCGGCTTTTTTTTTTTCCTGTCCATTTGCTTAGAAAATTTGTTTCCTGCCCTTCATTTTCAGCCTGTGCAGGACTTTTATCCTGAGGTGGGTCTCTTGTAGGCAGCATATGTGTGGATCATGTTTTCTTATCCATTCAGCTATTCTATGTCTTTTGATTGGAGCATTTAATCCATTTACATTTAAGTTTATTATTGATAGGTACTTATTCATTGCCTTTTATGTACATGTGTTCCTTTCTCTCTCTCTTTTCCTTTCTTTCCTTAAAGCAGTCCCTTTAGAATCTCTTGCAGAGCTGGTTGGGTGGCGGTGTATTCTTTTAGACTTCTTTTGTTTGAGAAGCTTCTTATTTGGCCTTCTGTCTTGATTGAGAGCCTTGCTGGGTAAAGTAGCCTTGGTTGCAGATCTCTGGTTCTCATTACTTGGAATATTTCTTGCCATTCTCTTCTGGCTTGGAGTGTTTCCATTGAGAAGTGAGCTGTTATGATGTCCACCAGCATTTCAACAGTAATATATCGAAATGAAATAATTTCTAATAACTTACTCATGCTCTCATGTCCTGATCTTGGCCAACAGCAGCACAATCCACCTAATTTCAAAGTTAGAAACGTCATAGTAATCTTCAATCTCTCCCAAATTCAAATGGCCACCAAATTGTCTTAATTTTAACTCCTAAATTCCTCTCAAATTTGTCTTCTTTGCTGTGCCCTGTTGTTTCTGGATATTAGTTATAATGTGTCTCATTGTCTCTTGTGGACAATAAATGGTTACACAATTGGTCTTTTTGCCTCCAAATCCTTTGTTGAATAAGAAAGTCATTAATTTTGTGAGACTTTGAGCTTTTCAGGGAAAACACAGTGTCTTCTTTTATTTTTGCATCACTCATGCCTTGCATGATACATAAAAACCAATAAAAGATTTTGTTTTAAACCTGAATGTTTGTGCCCACTCTGAGCCCTTGAAGCACAGTCAACATATCCTCTAAATAAGCTCCAGCCAGCTCATGTAAAAGTAATAACAAAGTCAAGAACTGCAGGTAATGTTTCTCTTGTTTAACTTCTAGTACCTCCCTTCTAAAACCATTTATCTAGTCATTAAGTTAGTCATTATATATAACAAATAAGTTAGTATCTATATAGAATGATGGTGAAAATATACATGTCTTCCTCCAGAAGGGCTCACAATCCAGTGAGATTCTTAGCTGTGTGTGCTATGTCTTTCCTCCTGGCCTCTGAAATCCCTGCTGAATGCAGCAGCTTGCTAACCACTGCCTTGCCTTCTGTTTGGACATTGGCTCCACAGAATAGCTTTTGCCTTCTCCACTTCCTCTGACTTTGGTGTATCTATAATCTCTAAGGAGAACTTACCATTTTAACTCAGGGAGTTAACACATATACTGTCTGACCCTTGACTGAGGTAGGAAAGAAGAAAATCACTTTTTTACCCATTGTAGGTTCTGCAGCTGAGGCCTATAAATTAGGCTGGCGAAGACAGACCAACAAACAGAGGATCCAAGATGGCAGAGAAGGTGGGAGTTACAGTCACCCCCTCCCAGGACCACATCAAAATTATAACTAAATTGTAGAACAATCAACCTGGATAACAATCTGAAGACTGGCTGAAGTCTTATAACTAAACATTTACAGAAGAAAGCACAGCAAAATTGGTAAGATGAGGCAGAAACACAAAGTGGTCTCGCTCCACCTGCATGGCAGTTGAGAATTCAGAGGGATATCTCAGCTGCAAGGTCCCTCCTGCAGAGCAAAAGGTCTCAACCCCACAATGAGGCTCCCCAGCCTTGGAGCACCAGTGCTAGGAAGAGGAGCCCACATTTGTAGACTGCTACAAACCCAGGCACACTCTTAAAGGGCCGGCACACAAACCCTTGCTTGTAGGCACTCACTGTGGGCTTGAGCAGAGGGGACTGGTGCCAGACAGGGAGAGATTGAGTTGTATGACTTCAGGAAGAGGGCTGGAGGGACAGTTAGCAATGTTCCTGTGTTGAGTCCCTCTCTCACACCACCTACAGATGCCATCTTGCCTGGGTCAAGCACTCCTGTCCCATATGGCAAAAACCTAGGGGAATGCATTAGCCCTGTCCTGGTGACTCTGAGGCCCAGCACTGCCAAGCTCGCACACAACTGTGAGCTCTGCTAGCAGCAACTAACCTGGGCCTGAATTATAGTCTTTCTTGAAAAACCCTTGAAAAATTCCAGACAATCTTGGTGAAGGTGGAGTACAAGAAACACTCAGGGAGAGATTGAGTTGTGTGGCTTTAGGCTGAGGGCTGTTTGTTTTTTCACCATGCACCCAAACTTTGTCACTGTTTCTGTGTTGTGGCCACCCTTTGCCCTCACATAGCATTAGCCTAGGAAGCTGTACTAGCCCCACCCTCCCAACTTCCTGAGGTGCCACACTGCCAAGCTCACACAGGGCTGTAGGATCACCTGGCAGCAGCCAGTCTGGGCCTATGTTTCAGTCTTTCTTAAAAAAAACCCCACGTAATTCTGGACAAGCTCAGGGGATTCAAAAGACACGAATGGAAAGGCTAAGCTGTGTGGCTTTAGGACAAGAGATGTCTTCCACCATGCCCAATGGGCACCACCATTCTTACACAGAGCCCTCCATCCTCAAGGCCAAACTGTAATTTCTTTTAGTATGATAAACTCTACCAGATCCACACTCATGGCTCAGAGACCTGACTCCACCACAAAGGTCCACAGGCCACAGGTGGGTGGCAGTTGACCCTGGTATATCCTGGTTCCTTTGCTGAATGACATCAGACCCAGCACTGGCACCATTTGAATCGATATTAACCTGGTGAACACTACCACTTGATGACACTTGATGATTTACTCAACTCATGTACCACCTGAGGCCCTTTCAGTGTCTGAGTCTAATGGGCAGCTGGCAGACAGAGGAAGATATTGGGGTGCCTTGTGCCTTTGGCTAACCTTCCCCAGGTCTGATACTGGTGATAGCCAGCCTTGGTATGCAGGTTGGCCCCTGCCCCACACACCCAGGCCCAGAACAGGCAGTACCAATCACGGATTGTTTAGTTCCTACCCTTTGTGACAGCATAGATGGAACTGAAGAGCATTATGCTAAGTGAAATAAGCCAGGCAGTGAAAAACAAATACCATATGTTCTCACCTTTAACAAGAACCTAATCAACAAATGAATAAGCAAGCAAAATATAACCAAAGACAGTGAAATTGAGAACAGGCTGAAGTGACCAGAGGGGAGAGGGGAAGGGATTATAAGGGAAAAGGGTGAAGGGTTTGCAGGAACAATTATAAAGGATATATGGACAATAACAAGGGGAGGGAGGAGAAATACGAAAGAGAGGGAGGGAGGGCTGAGATGGTGGGGAGGGGTGGGGGGAAAGGCAGAAAACTGTATTTGAACAACAATAAAAAATGTTTAAAAAAAAAAAAAAAAGAAACTAATAGGTAGCCCAGGGCCAGTCACAGGAAATCTAATGTTGACCTCCACCAGAGTCATTCCCAAGTAACCCCAGAACCAACACACCAAGTGGCTGGCTTCAGATCATATCAGAGAATGACCTAGTGACCTCCACAACTAGCACAAACAAAGGGAGGTCTTGGCAGGCACCAGACTGTACTGGGATGAATTCTGCAGCATGGTGTAAGTCATCAAAGAGTAGCTCACATACTGTGGTTGGTTGAGGTCACTTCTCATAGTCAATCAGCCTGAGAGTCAGCCCCACCTATGGACAGGCCAACATCAATCAAGACTGAACTACAATGAAAGGGTACAAGTAAACCACAAAAGGACACTCCTGGAGCACCCAGCTAAGGTGACCTGAGAGACTGCATCACTAAACTCCACAGTACACCTACTACATAAGGTCACCCTACCAAGACAGGGAGATATAGCAGATTTAGCTCTACATAGAAACAAAGACAGAGAAGAAGCCAAAATGGGAGAACAAAGAAACATGCCCCAAACAAAAGAACAGAGAAAAAAAATCCACAAGAAAAAAAATTCCACAGGTAAAAAAATTAAATTAAATGGAGACAAGCAATCTATGGGATACAGAGTTGAAAACAATGGTTATAAAGATATTCCAGGAACTTAGGGGAGGAATGAATAAACTTAGTGAGAACTTTTAAAAAGAGACAGTAAACATAAATAAGGACATAGAAACCATAAAAATGGAAATGAACAATGCAATATCTGAAAAGAGTAATACATTAGAAGGAATCAAAAGCAGATTAGATGAAGTAGAGAATTGAATCAGCAAATTATAAGAAAAGGTACCAGAAAACATCCCATCAAAACAGCAAAAATCAAAAAAAAATTCTAAAAAAAAAAATCTTTAAAGGGACCTCTAAGATAATATCAAATTCAACAAAATCTACAATATAGGGCTGGCAGAATGAGGAGAGAGAAAACAAGAAATTAGGAACCCATCTGAAGATAATGAATGAAAATTTCTCTAACCTGGGGAAGGAAAAAGACACACAAGTCCAGGAAGCAGAGAGTCCCACACAAAATGAACTCCAAGAGGCCACACCAAGATACATCGTAACTATCATACTTTGCCATTTATAATGCACACTTTTTTGCCCAAACTTTTTAAGGAAATATAAGAATGCACATTATATATGGGTATAATGATTATATATCAAAGGTATAATAATGGGTATAATAATCCCATGTATAGTGTGCACAAAAATGTGGGTGCACATTATACATGGCAAAATATGGTATGGCAAAGGTTAAATACAAAGAGAGAATCTTAAAGCAGCACAAGGAAAGGAGTTAGTTACCTCCAAGGGAACTCCAAAAACCGTCAGCTGATTTCTCAACAGAAACTTTGAAGGGCAGAAGGGATTGGCATGAAATATTCAAAGTGATGAAAAGCAAGGGCCTAAAACTAAAACTACTATAACCAGCAAGGCTATCATTTAAAATTGAAGGAGAAATTAAGAGATTCCCAGACAAGAAAAAACTGAAGGAGTTCATCACCATCTAACCAGTATTACAAGAAATGTTAAAGGGCCTGCTTTAAAAAGAAGGGGTGAAAAGAACATAAATATGAATAATAAAATGTCAATAAATATGTACCTATCAATAATTACTTTCAATGTAAATGGAGTAAATGCTCCAATCAAAATACATAGGGTAGCTGAATAGATCTTTTTTAAAAGACCCATATATGTACTGTCTATAAGAGGCTTGCTTCAGATGGAAAGATATACATGGAGTGAAATAAAGGGATGGAAATATATTTCACGGAAATTAAAAAATGTTGAGGTAGCAATACTTACATCAGACAAATAGGACTTTAAAACAAAGGTTATAATAAGAGACAACCAAAGACATTACATAATGATAAAAAGGGCTATAACCCTCATAAAAAAGTTGTGCATCTAACATAGAAGCACCTAACTATATAAAGAAATTCTTGATGGACATAAAGGGAGAGATTGACAGTAACACAGTCATAGTTGAGGACTATAATACCCCATTGACAGCAATGAATAAATCTTCCAGACAGAAAATCAATAAGAAAACAATGGCCTTAAATCTAACATGAGACCAGATGGATTTTATTGATATCTTCAGAGCCCTTTCACCAAACAGCAACAGAGTATATGTTCTTTTCAAGTGCACATGAAACATTTTCCAGTATAGACCACATGGTAGGCCACAAAATAAGTCTAAATAAATTTAAGATGATAGAAATCATATTAAGCATCCTCTGCAACCACAATGGTATGAAACTAAAATCAATTACAAGAAAAGAACTGAAACAGATGCAAGCACATGGAGGACAAATAACATGCTACTAAATAATGAACGGGTAAATAATGAGATTAAGGAAGAAATCAAATGACATCTTGAGACAAGTGAAAATGAAAATACAACAACCCAAAATATATGGGGCATATAAAAAGCAGTTCTAGGATAGAAATTCATAGCAATACATGACTACCTAAAGAAAAAAATCTGAACTAAAAAATCTAACCTTACACCTAAGTAAACTAGGAAGAACAACAAAGTCCAGAGTGAGTAGAAGGAAGGAAATGAGAAAGACCAGAGAGTAAATAAACAAAACAGAGTCTAAAAAACAATACAAAGGATCAATAAAACCAAGAGCTTGTTCTTTGAAAAGGTGAACAAGATGGATAAACCTTTAACTAGACTAATCAAGAAATAAAAGAGAGAGGACCTCTAATAAATAAAATCAGAAATGAAAGGGGAGACAAGACAATTGACATGACAGAAATATAATGATTTATACAAAAACCCAGTGAACCCAGTGAACAATCTGAAAGAAATGGATAAAATCCTAGGAACATATACTTTTTAAGACTGAATCAAGAAAGAGAAAATCTGAAGAGACTTATTACAACCAGCAGAATCAAATTAGCACACAAAAACTTCCAACAAACAAAAGTCCTAGACTAGAGAGGTACACAGGTGAATTTTACCAAACATCCAAAGAAGAATTAACACCTTTCCTTTTCAAGCTATTCCAAAAAAATTCAAAAGGAGGAAAGACTTCAAGCTCATTTTATGAGCCTAGCATTATCCTGATTCTAAAACTAGATAAAGACACTACAAAGAAAGAAAATTAAAAGCCAATATCCCCGATGAACATAGATACAAAGGTACTCAACAAAATATTAGCAAACCAAGTCCAGCGATACATTAAAAACATCATACACCATGATCAAGTGAGATTTATTCCTGGGATGTAAGGTTGGTTCAATATCCACAAATTGATTAATGTGACACACCATGTAACAAAATGAAGTATAAGATTGTATGATCATATCAGTAGATGCATAAAAAGCATTTAATAAAATCCAGCATCCATTTATGATAAAAACTCTCAATAAAGTGGGAACAGAGGGAACATACTTCAACATAATAAAGGCCATCTATGACAAACCTACAGCTAACATTATACTCAATGGAGGAAATCTAAAATTGTTTTTCTTAAGATCAGGAACAAGACAGGAATGTCCACTAAGTCACTCTTATTCAACAATGTATTGGAGGTCCTAGCCACAGCAATCAGGCAGGAAGTAAAAATAAAAGGTATAAAATTGGAAAAGAAAAATAAACTGCCATTATTTGCAGAGGACATTATACTATATATATAGAACCCTAAATACCATTAAAAAAACTACTAGAACTTATAATTGAATTCAGCACAGTAGCAGGATACAAAATAAATATCCAGATATTGGTTGCATTTTATACACCAATAATGAACTACCAAAAAGAGGAACTAAGAATACTATCCCATTTACAACAGCATCAAAAAATGAAATAAAATACCTAGAAATAAATTTAATCAAAGTAAAAGACCTTTACTCAAAAAATTATAAGACACTGAAGAAAGCAACTGAAGAAGAGTCAAACAAGTGGAAACATGCTGTGCTCTTGGATAAAAAGAGTTAACATCATCAAAATATACATACTACCCAAAGTGATCTATAGATTCAATGCAATTCTTGTCAATAGCATTTTTCATGGAACTAGAACAAATAATTAAAAATGTATATAGAACCACAAAATATTCAAAGAAATCTTAAGAAAAAAATAAAGTTGGAAGTATCATGCTACCAGATATCAAGCTATACTACAAGACTATAGTAATCAAAACAAGATGACACTGGCATAAAAACAGACACCACCATCAATAGGACAGAATAGAGAGTCCAGAAATTAATCTGCACCTATATGTTCAAATTATATATGACAAAGGAGGCAAGAATATTCAAAAGGGTAGAATCTATTCAATAAGTGGTATTGGCAAAAAATGTACTAATGATACATGCAAAAAAATAAACTAGATTATCTTCTCACACCATGTCCAACAATAAACTCAAAATGGATTAAAGGCTTAAATGTCAGACTTTAAGCTATGAAACACCTGGAAGAAGACACATGTAATAAAATCTCATATATATACACACACACGTGTGTGAATACACACACATACATATCTCCTCAGGCAAGGGAAACAAAAGAAAAATTAAATGGAATTATATCAAACTAGAAAGGTTTTTTGCATAGTAGAGGAAACAAAACAAAAGGACAATCCACTGAATGAAAGAAGATATTTGCTTATTTCACATAGCATAATGCTCTTCAGTTACATCCATGCTATTGCAAAGGGTAGGAGTTCCTTCTTCCTTTTTGCTGTGAAGAATTCCATTGTGTAGATGTACCATGGACTGTTGATCTGTTCGTTCACTGATGGGCACTTAGGTTGTTTCTAGCACTTGGCTATTATAAATTGTGCTGCTATGAACATTAGGGTAGATAGGTTCTTTTGGATTGGTGTTTCAGGATTCTTAGGATATAATCCTAGCAGTGGAATTGCTGGGTTAAAAGGCAGATCAATTCTTAGTTTTCTGAGGAAATTACATACTGTTTTCCGTAGGGGTTGCACCAGTCTGCAATCCCACCAATAGTGCACTAGGGCTCCTTTTTCTCCACAACCTCTCCAACACTTGTTTGTTGCTTTGTTTATGATGGCCCTTCTTAAGTGTGAAGTGGTCTCTCGCTGTGGTTTTAATTTGCATCTCTTTGATGGCTAGTGATACTGAGCATCTTTTCATGTGTCAATGAAACCTCTGTATGTCCTCCTTGGAAAAGTGTCTGTTCAGGTCCTTTTCCCCATTTTTAATTGGGTTGCTTGTCTTCTTAGAGTGGAGTTGTGTGAGTTATTTATATATTCTGGAGATCAAACCCTCATCTGAGGTATCATTGGCAAATATGTTTTCCCATACAGTTGGTTCTCTTTTCATTTTAATGCTATTTTCTTTAGCCATGCAGAAGCTTTTTATTTTGATGAGATCCCATTTGTTTGTTCTTTGTTTTATGTCCATTGCTTTAGGGGACATATCAGTGAAAATATTGCTGCATGAAATATCTGAGATTTTCCTGCCTATGTTCTCCATACCATATGTTCTCTAGGACTTTAATGGTGTCATGACTTATATTTAAATCGTTTACCTACCTTGAGTTTATTTTTGTGTATGGTGTAAGTTGGTGATTGAGCTTCATTTTTTTTTGCATGTAGCTGTCCAGCTCTCCCAACACCATTTGTTGAAGCTATTTTTGCTCCATTTTATGCTTCTGCCCTCTTTATCAAATATTAATTGACCATAGAGACTTGGGTTCTCTATTATGTTCTATTGGTCAATGTGTCTGTTCTTATGCCAGTACCAGGCTGTTTTAATTACAGCAGCCTGGTAATACAGTTTGATATCAGGTATTGTGATCCCTCCTACTTTGTTCTTCTTTCTCCAAATTGCTGCAGCTATTTGGGGTTGTTTATGGTTCCATATAAATTTTTGAAATGTTTGTTCTATATCTGTGAAATATGCCATTGGTACTTTAGTAGGTATGGCATTGAATCTATAAATTGCTTTGGGTAGTATGGACATTGTGGAAGACCATATGATCTCACTATTAACAGGAACCTAATCAATAAAACAAACAAGCAAATAAAGTACAGCCAAAGACATTGAAATTGGTAACATGCTGACAGTGACCAGAGGGAAAAGGGAGGGGGTAATGAGAGAAATGGTTGAAGGGTTTACAGGAACAACTATAAAGGACACATGGACAATAACGAGGGGGATGGAAACAGAGGAGGCAGGTGGGGAGGGCTTGGGGGAGAAGGCAGAAAACTGTACTTGAACAACAATAAAAAAAGGTTTAAAAAACCGTGTACAGAATATGCTATCATGTTTGTGAAAAATGAACATAGAAATAAAAAAAGATACACTTGTATATGCAAATAAAAATATTTTAGATTTAAAAAAGGAAGAAGATAATATGCTAATAATACATCAATAAGGAGCTAATATACAAAATTTATAAGGAACTCAGACAACTCAACACCAAAACAAAATTTCAATTAAAAAGTAAGCAGAGGACCTTAAAAGACACTTCTACACAGAGAACATATAGATGCCTAGCAGACATATGAGAAAATTATCAATGTCACTAATCATCAGAGAAATGCAAATTGAAACCACAATAACATATCACCTCACACCTTAATTTCTTTTCTCTTTTATTTTTTTTATTTTAATTGTTGTTCAAGTACAGTTCTCTGCCCTTTACCCCCATCCCAGCCCACCCTTCCAGCCCTTCCTACCTCCTTCCCGTCTCTATCTCCCCCATTTGTTATTGTCCACGTGCCCTTTATATTAGTTCCTTCAAACTCTTCCCCCTTCCCCTGAAGCCTTAATTTCTTGATAGTCAGAATGGCTATCATCAAGAAATCAACAAACAATGTGTTGGAATGATGTGGAGTAAAGGGAACCCTGGCACAGTGATGGTGGGAACACAGATTGCTACAGCCACTGCGAAAAACAGTATGGAGTTCCTTAAAAAATTAAAAATGGAACTGCCTTATCCATTTTTCATTTCTAGGTATATATATATATATATTTCTTTTAATACTAATTCAAAAGAATATATGCACCCCGATGTTCTTTGCAGTATTATTTACAAAAGCTAAGATACACAAACAGCCCAATTGCTCATCAATTGATGAGTGGATAAAAAAGTGGTGTTGCATATAGGCAATGGAATATTACTTGTGTATAAAAACGAATGAAACTTTGTTTTAATTTTTAAAAGATTTTATTTTATTTATTTTTATATGGAGGGGAAGAGAAGGAGGAAGAGAAGGAGAGAAACCTAAATGTGTGGTTGCCTCTCATGCGCCTACAACTGGGGACCTGGTCTGCAACCCAGGCATGTGCCCTCACTGGGAATTGAACCAGAGACCCTTTGGTTTGCAGGATGGCACTCAATCTACTGAGCCACATCAGCCAGGGCAAAAGAATGAAATCTTACCATTTTCAACAGCATGGATGGACCTAGAGGGTATTATGCTAAATGAAATAAGTCAAACATAGAAAGACAACTACCATATTATTTTACTTATATGTGGAATCTGACAAAATAAATGAACAAACAAAATAGTAACAGACTCATAGATACAGAGAACAGACTGTTGTAGAAGGAGTATAAATTATTATAAAATATTTCATGGGGATATAAAGTAGAGTTTAGGGAATATAATCAGTAATGTTATAACTGTATGGTGCCAAGTGGGCACTTGAAATATCGGAGAGACCATTTTGTAAAGTATATGAGTGTCTAACCACTATTCTGTACACCTGAAATTAATACAAAATAATATTGATTGTTAATTGTGATTAAAAATAAAATTTTAAAAATATAGATCAACAAGAAAAAACAAACAGAATTACTAACACATGCATCATGCATACACTTGGGAGCAATCAGTAATGGTTAGAATTTGTGCTAATATACTGTCTTAGACTGAACAAAGGAAAGCCTGTTTGAAGCTTCTGAGAGGAAGAAGAAAGTTATGGGAAGGTGATCAGAAAAAGTACTGTAAACAAGGATTGTTTAGTAAAGTCTTTTGCTCAGATTTAAGTCTATGATTTTTCCATTGATTAAATTGTTAAGTCTTCCTTTTTCTTGTATGAGGAAAAAAAGAGACAAATCTATAAATGGAAATTTTCTTCATAACTGTAACTTTGCAAGGCACAAAATACTTATGCCCTATGTTTAGAACTTTTCTTGCATCTGCTGATTACCATTGGCCTTTAGTTCAAAATAATCCACATGCCAAAAAGGCATATTTTGAGGTGGCATCATCTGCTCCCCCTTCACTAGTATCCCAATTTTACCAATCCTGGCCTTTCAGAAGAGATTGTGAAAAAAATGAATGATTAAGGAGAATTTCAGTCCTTCTCTCTATGATGACTTCCTTTTTTATTCTTCACCCAAAATAGCATGTGTATAGTTTTCTCCACTTGTGTTGGGGACCATGAGAATAAATGGGGACCATGAGAATAAATAAATACAAGACCCTCAACCAAGACTGAGGGTCTTGTATCCAGAGAATAAATGTTAGAGCCATCTTTTTCAACTTTGCAAGTGAAAGAAAGACAGGAGACTTAACATGAGAGATGAGCAGCCAGAGTAAGCCGTCAGTTTCAAGAAGGTCACTGAATGTGTTCAGGCTGCCAAGTCCCTGGGCTTGTCCTCAAACACCCCTGTGCTACAAATTCTATGCCACTATCAGCTCTCATTCACTCTGTGGAAGTGAGCCATGTTCTTCTGTGGTTTCAGATCCTCTATGGCTGTTAACCTGGCACCTCAAGAAGTCATACTCTTGCTTTCAGCTTCTTCGTTTATATTTTCTGGTTACAACTAAAAGCTAGAAATAGTAAATTATAGTTTGAGTATGTTATTCCATCTGGATGGATCCACATAATGAATGATTAAATGGCCAGGCTGGCAGAACCATCCTGGAGAGCATACAGTACAGTCTCCCATTGTATCTAATGCACCTCCAGAAGCATCACCACAACAACAGCAATAAAAATAATAATACCACTTGAACCCCTTTACCTGGAGTCACTGAAATACCCTAAATATTTTCCACAGGAAAAGCACTGAATAGTCTTAATAAGCACAATTATAGAATAATAATAATAAATATTTATGGCACACTTATTATGTGCCACTCTCTATGATAAAATTTTCTATTCATGAATACATAGAAAACTCTCCAAACTATTAGTCCCTATTTCATACAAGAAAGGAAACTAAAGCATGAGAAGTCAGGAGTAATGATTATGAAGATTCTGAAATATCTCCTCTCCTGAATTATACGACTTAAGCCATACCTAAGATGCAATGTCTCTGGAAGCATCAAAATGTCTTCTTTAAACTTCATGTCATGACATTTCACTACAGAAAATTCACATATCCATCATTTCTTAATTTTTGATGCTCAGTACACACAGGGCCTTTTAATATGAAGAGAATATTTTTATTCAGTTCTGAATTTTTTTCTTATGTTATCAATTTATTTCCAACTCTTCATTCTATCATTTTCTTTCTGAAACACATGTTAAATCTACCTTGTATTAACTCAATTTACCCTAAAACTAAACTTATAACAGCACATCTTGAATCTGAGTCCATCAGAATCTCCTTTAGGAATTCTTGGAAGCGAAGATGTTTAGAATCTCAAGAATCCTCATTCCAGGTTTGTAGTTATGCCCAAGATGGCAGAGGAGTAAGTGGAAACTACACTAACCTCCTTCCAGGACCAATATGGAATTACTACTAAATTGTAGAGAAATCATCTAGAGTAACCAACTGAACACTAGGTGGAGAGGAGCCTAATAACCAAGGACAACAGAATAAACCACTTTACCATAGCGTGACTAGTAGGGAGTGCAGAGGAGTTGCAAGAAGTTTGGCTGGGCTCCCACAAGTGGCAGCTGAAGTTCCAGATGACTATTACAGGAGCCAGGGGATTCCCCCCTGAGAAGTATGAGGTCTAAACCCCAAGTTGGGCTCCCTGGCCTACAACACTGAGCTGGAAAGGAACCCAGAAACATCCAGCTGTGAAAAGAAGCAGGATTTCTGTCTTCAAGGGAAAGATGGCTGGACACAGCAAGCCTGTTAATGGGCCAATGAAGAAAATTTCATTTGCAGTCATTTACCCTGGGCTCTAGCAAAGGGAGGGAAGAGTGAACTAGAGATGCTTGAGGAGAGTCTGGGGTTGGTGGCTCTGGGGAAAGAACTGAAGGCACAGCTGCCAGGAACTCTGTGCTGAATCATTCCCCATACAGTAGCAACCATTTGTCTCAGGCAGAACACTCCTCTCTGAATGGCATCAGCCTGAGGAGAAGCAATAGCCCTGCCCACTGCAATTACGTTGCCCCACTATGTGGTGCTTAAGCCCAGCTGCTACTCACTGCTTGATTAGATTAACATCTTTTCAGTTTGATAGTTGATTAGTTTAACAGCTAAGGTGGAAAATACGAAAAAGCAACCAAAGTGGGAAGACACACAAACAGACCCCAAATGAAAGAATAAGTGAATTCTCCAGAAGAACTAGATGAAATGGAAGCAAGCAATTGATCAGAGAGAGAATTTAGAATAATAATTATAAGGATACTCAGCAGCATGAAAAAAGACATACAAACCATAAAAAAGGACGAGTCATATATAAAGAAAGCAATGTCTGAAATTAATAATACACTGAAAGGAATAAACAGTAGGTTAAGTGAAGCAAGGGAATGAATCAGTGTTCTGGGAGACAAGGTAGAAAAAAACAGCCAGGCAGAACAGCAAAAGTAAAAAGAATTTTAAAAAATGAGGAGAGCTTAAGAAACATTTTGGACAACAAGAAGTGTAACAACATCAGCATCATGGAAATACCAGAAAGGGAAGAGAGTGAACGAGGGATCGAGAACCTATTTGAAGAAACAATGATTGAAAACTTCCCTAATATTGTGAATGAAAAAGACACACAAGTCCAGGAAACTCAGAGAGTCCCAAACAATTTGGACCCAAAGAGGGCTACACAGAGACAGATGATAATTAAAATGGCAAGCCTTAAACAAAATGAGAGAATCATAAAAGCCACAAGAGAGAAGCAGGCAAGGGAGTACCAATTACACTGTCATCTGATTACTCAACTGAAACATTTCAGGCCATAAGGGATTGGTGTAAAATATTCAAGGTGATGAAAAGCAAGGACCTACAACCAAGGCTACTTTACCCAGGAAGGTTATCATTAAAATCAAAGAAGAATAAGGACTTTCCTGGAAAAGAGAAAGCTAATGGAGATTGGTAGCACCAAATCAGTACTATAACAAATGTTAAAGGTCTTGCTTTAAGAAGAAGAAAGGGAGAAAGAAAAAAAAAGAGGAAAACAGTCTAACAATAAAATGGCACTATGTACATATCTATCAATAATCACTTTAAATGTAAATGGCTTAAATGCTCCAACCAAAAGACACAGGGTAGCTGGGTAGATAAGAAAACAAGAACCCATATATATGCTACATCAAGGAGACACGTCTAAGGTCAAAAGATACACACAAACTAAAAGTAAAGGGTTAGAAAACTATTTCATGAAAATGGAAAAGAAAAACCTGGGGTAGCAGCACTTATAGCTGACAAAATAGACTTTAAAACCAATGCTATAGTAAGATATAAAGAAGGATACTACATAATGATAAAGGAAACAATCCAACAAGAGTATATAATTCTAATAAACATTTAAACACCCAACACAGGAGCACCTAAATATGTAAAGGAAATCTTGATCAATATACAGGGAGAGATCGACAGAAATACAGTCATAGTTGGGATTTTAACCCCCATTGACTTCAATGGATAGATCTATCAGGCATAGAATCAACAAGGAGAAAGCAGCTTTAAACAACACACTAGATCAAATGGATTTAATTGATACCTTCATATCATTTCACCCCAAAGCAGCAGAATATACATACATACCTTTCAAGTGCACATGGAATATTTTCTAGGATAGACCACATGTTAAGACACAAAACAAGTTTCAGTAAATTTAACAAGATTGAAATCATGTCATGCATCTTCTGTGACCACAATGCTATGAAACTAGAAATCAATCACAAGAAGAATATTGAAAAACATGCAAAAACATCGAAGCTAAATAACATGTTATTAAACAATGAATGTGTCAACAATGAGATCAAGGAAGAAATCAAAAGATACCTTGAAACAAATGAAAATGAGGACGCAACAATCCAAAATCTGTGGGATACTGGGAAAGCAACCTAAAAGGGAAACTCATAGCATTACAAGCCTATCTCAAAACAAACAAACAAACAAACAAAAAAACCCTCAAACAATCTAACTTCACACTTAAAGGAACTTGAAAAGGAAAAACAAAATAACAACAAAGCCCAAAGTAAGTAGAAGGAAGGAAGTAATAAAGATTAGCACAGAAATAAACAAAATAGAGTCTAAAAAAATGATACAAAAGATCAATGAATCCAAGAGCAGATTCTTGGAAAAGATAAAAAGACTGACAAAACTTTAACCTGCCTTATTAAGAAAAAAAAAGGACCAAATAGATAAAATGAGAAATGAAAGAGGAGAAATAACAACTGACACCAAAGGAATACAAAGGATTATAAGAAACTATTATGACCAATTATATGCCAACAAACTGGACAACCTGGATGAAATGGATAAATTCCTAGCACACACAAACTTTCAAAATAGTTTACTAGCCAAGATGGAGACATAGGCAGAAACCCTTTGCTTCCTCACAAAACCAAAAGGAGGATAACAACCAATCTAAAAACAATAAATAACCAGAAGTGCTAGAAAATCAAACTGCATGGAACTCCAACAACCAAGGAATTGAAGAAACGGTCAACCAGACAGGTAAGATGGGCAGATACAGAGAATTTAGGGCAAGGCAGCAGACTGCACAGGATGGAGGGGGTCTGGCTGAAAGGACCCCTGGTGAAGTGGCAGACTAGACCAAGTGTTGAGGCAGGGGCTGGCTGAGAGAACTCATGGCAAGGCAGTGGACCATGTGGGAAGGACTAGCTAAAAGGACCCTTAATGAGGTGGGAGACCACATTGGCAAGGATGGTTGAGTGGGAAACTGAGACTCAGAGCTGACTGTGAACCACAGCAGGGGTTGTCATGGTGGGAGAAACTGCCAGTCTCACAAAAGAATTTGTTGGAAAGTGGGGTTAGAGCCCAGCAAGCAAGCTGCATTGTTCCCTTTCTGACCCCACCTCCACTGAGAGCACAGGATGCAGCAAAGAGGGTTGCCCACATGGCAAATACCTAAGGTTCCACTCCTTTACAACTTAACAGGTGGACCAAGAAAAAGAAATACGGCCCAAATAAAAGAACAGAGCAAAAATCCAGAGAAAGAGCTAATCAATGAGGAGATAGCCAACAAATCTGGTGTGGAATTCAAAACATTGGTAATCAAAATGCTCACAGAACTTATTGAGCTTGGTCAACAAATGAACGAACAAATGAAGACTACCCAAAGTGAAATAAAGCAAAATATTCAGGGAACCAGCAATGACAGGAAGGAAACCAAGAGACAAAGCAATGACTTGAAACAAAAGAAAGAAAGAAACATCCATCCGGAAGAAAATGAAGAAACAAGAATTCAAAAAAAAAATGAAGAGAGACTTAGGAACCTCTAAGACAAGTTTAAATGTTCCACTATCCGAATTATAGGGGTGCCAGAAGGAGAAGAACCAGAGCAAGAAACTGAAACCTTATTTGAACAAATAATGAAGGAAAACTTCCCCAATCTGGTGAAGGAAATAGACTTCCAGGAAGTCCAGGAAGCTCAGAGAGTCCCAAAAAAGTTGGGCCCAAGGAAGTAAACACCAAGGCACATCACAATTACAACCCAAGATTAAAGATATGGAGAGAATCTGAAAAGTAGCAGGAAAAAAGGAGACAGTTACCTACCTACAAAGGAGTTCCCATAAGACTATCAGTGGATTTATCAAAAGAAACCTTGCAGGCAAGAAGGGTCTGGAAAGAAGTATTTTAAGTGCCCTGGCTGGTGTAGCTCAGTGGATTGAGTGCGGACTGTGAACTAAAGCATCACAGGTTCGATTCCCAGTCAGGGCACATGCCTGGGTTGCAGGCCACGGCCCCCAGCAACTGCACATTGATGTTTCTCTCTCTCTTTCTCCTTCCCTTCCCTCTCTAAAAATAAATAAATAAAATCTAAAAAAAAAAAAAAGAAGTATTTTAAGTCATGAAAAGCAAGGACCTACACCCAAGATTACTCTATGCAGCAAAGGTATCATTTAGAATGGAAGAGCAGATAAAGTGTTTCCAAGACAAGGTCAAGTTAAAGGAGTTCACCATCACCAAGTGCTTAATATATGAAATGTCAAAGAGACTTACTTATCTTAAAAAATTGAAGAAGATCAAAAACTATGAACTAGTAAAATGACAACAAAATCACAACTATCAACAATTGAACCTAAAAAACCACCAACAAAAACAAAAACTAAGCAAACAATTAGAACAGGAACAGAATCAGAGAAATGGACATCACATGGAGGGTTTTCATTGAGGAGGGGTAAGGGAACAATGGTAAGGGAACTTCCGTACAGGAATAAGAAGCATAATTGGTGGCATAAAATAGATGGGGAGAGGTTAAGAACAGTGTAAGAAACACAGACGTCAAAGAATTTATATGTACAACCCATGGGCATGAACTAAGGGGGAAAAGACTGAAGGGTTGGAGGTGCAGGGCAGAGGACAGATAAAGTGGAAAATTGGGAATACTGTAAGAGCATAATCAATAAAACATACTTTATTTGTTTGTTTGTTTGTTTGTTTTAATTGTTGTTCAGTACAGTTTTCTCACCTTTTTACTCCCAATCCAGCCCACCCACCCAACCCTCCCCAGTTTCTTCCCATTACCACCCTCCCCCTAGTTTTTATCCATGTGTCCTTTAAATTTGTTCCTGTAAACCTTCCCCTTTTCCCCTGAAATTCCCTCCTCTCTCCTCTCTGGTCACTGTCAGCCTGTTCTCTATTTCATTGTCTTTGTTTATATTTTGCTTATTTGTTTGTTTTGTTGTTTAGGTTCCTGTTAAAGGTGAGATCACATGGTATTTGTCTTTCACTGCCTGGCTTATTTCACTTAGCATAATGCTTCCCAGTTTCTATCCATGCCATTTGAAAGGGGTAGGAGCTCCTTCTTTTTTTCTGCTGCATAGAATTTCATTGTGCAGATGTACCATAGTTTTTTTGATTCATTCATTTACTGATGGGTACCTAGGTTGCTTCCAACACGTGGCTATTGTAAACTGTGCTGCTATGAACATTGGGGTGCATAGGGTCTTTGGACTGGTGTTTCAGTGTTCTTAGGATATAATCCTAGCAGTTGGAATTGCTGGGTCAAAAGGCAGATCCATTTTAGTTTTTCTGAGAAAATTCCATAACTGCTTCCATAGTGGCTTGCCCCAGTCCTGCAATCCTACCAACAGTGCACTAGGTTTCTCCACAACCTCTCCAACACTTGCTGTCTGTTGCTTTCTTTATGATGGTCATTCTGACCAGTGTGAAGTGATATCTCATTGTGGTTTTAATTTGCATCTCTCTGATGACTAGTGATACTGAACATCTTTTCATGTGTCTCTGGATCCTCTGTATGTCCTCCTTGGAGAAGTGTCTGTTCAAGTCCTTTGTCCATTTTTTTAATTGGGTTGCTTGTCTTCTTAGAGTCGAATCATGTAAGTTCTTTATATAAAATATACTTTTTAAAAATCTCCCAAAAATAAATCAGGAAGAATTAGAGAATCTGAATAGACAGATTACACCTAAGGAAATTGAAATAGTAATCAAAAAACTCCTAACAAAAAAAGCACCTGGGCCAGATGGCTAAACAGTGGATTTTAACCAAACATTACAAGAGGAACTAACATCTCTCTTTCTCAAACTAGTTCAAAAAATTCAATAGGATAGTTGACTTCCAAACTCATTTTATGAGGCCAGCATTATCCTAATTCCAAAACCAGATAAAGACACTACAATGAAAGTATAGGCCCCTATCCCTAATGAACATAGATACTAAAATCCTCAACATTTATTAGCAAACCAATACAGCAAGGAATCAAAAAGATCTTTCACCATGATGAAGTGGGATTTATTCTAGTAATTCAAAATTGATACAATATTTTACAAAATCAATAAATGTGATTCACTACATAAATAAGTTTAAGGATAAATCCACAGGGCCATATCAATAGATCCAGAAAGAAAGCTTTTGATAAAATCTAGCACCAATTTATGATCAAAAACTCTCAGCAAAATGGGAATACAGGGAACATACCTAAATATAATAAAGGCCATATATGACAAACCCACTGCCAGCATCATACTCAACAGGAAAAAAACTATAAGTGTTACCCCTTAAGGCTGAGAACAAGACAGGGATGCCCACTTCCACTTCTCTTATTCAACATAGTACTGGAAGTCCTAGACACAGCAATCAGACAAGAAGGAGAAATAAAATGCATCCAAAATTGGAAAGGAAGAGTAAACTGTCTTTATTTTCAGATGACACAATACTGTACACAGAGAAATACCAATTCAAAAGAATTATGCATCCAATTTCATAGCAGCACAATTTACAAATAGCCAAGTGCTGAGGCAACTTAATGCCCATCAGTAAATGAATGGATAAAAAAACTATGGCACATTTACACAATGGAATTCTGCCCAGTGAAAGAAAGAGAAAAAAAAAGAAGGAAGGAAGGAGAGAGAGAGAGAGAGAGAGAGAAGAGAGAGAGAGAGAGAGAGAGAGAGGGGGAGAGGGAAGAGGGGGTAGTCGAGGGAGAAGCCGAAAACGAAAGAAAAGACAGACAAGCAAGAAAGAAGACCTACCAGACAGAAAGAAAGAAAGAAAGAAGAAAGAAAGAAAGAAAATGTGACCATTTGCAACAGTATGGACAGACATGGAGAGCATTATGCTAAGTGAATAAGCCAGTCATAAAAAGGCAAATACCATGACTTCACTCATGTGGAATCTAATGACCAAAACAGATCTAACAAGGAAAATAGAGACAGACTCATAGGTGGAGAGCAGATGACAGGTGTTGAGGGGTGGTTAGGGAGTGGAGGTATTGAGCAGAAAGGAGAAAGGACTCATGGATATGGACAACAGTGTGGTGATTGCTGGTGGGAAGGGAGTTATAAAGGAAATAAATGGTAATGTGAAAAATCCAAAAAAGATTAAATTTATTTTGATGAAGTCCCATTTGTTTATTCTTTCCTTTATTTCCCTTGCTCTAGGGGACATATCGGTGAAAATATTGCTATGTGGAATATCTGAGATTTTCCTCCCATGTCTCCTCTAATACTTTTATGGTATCCCGACATATTAAGTATTTTACCATCTTGATTTTATTTTTGTTGTATGTGTAAGGTTGGTGGTGGAGTTTGGAGGTGGGGGTGGGTGGAGTGGGAGAAAGTGGTGGTGGGGAAATGGAGACAACTGTACTTGAACAATAATAAAACAAAAGATTAATTTTTTAAAAAAGAAGTTTTGAGTGGAGACCCAGCATCTATATATTTAATTTCTATAGGTATGGCATATCTTAGAAACAAAAAATCCCTATCTTTACACTAACAAATAATATGACTTTTCCTATCTCATCTAAATGTTTCCACCTGAGACAGAGGTATACAACTGATAAAGGATTTGGAGATCTGTATCCTGATCAACCATCAGCAATAAACATGAGAGGGAGACAGGTATCATGCATTAAGAGCTGACAATAGTTTCAATGTGTGCTCCTAAGGTTCTTCCTTCTATTTTGTTTCTCCATGAGTTCTGACCGCATCTGCTTCCTACATATTAGGAGTGCTTCCACCCTCCTGCTATACTCATGACCTCTTTCTTCTTTCTATGTCAGTGTAGGATATCCTTTTTCATAGCTCATCTGTTAGTTCAAGCCATTCTGAAGGACAGCTGCATAGAATGCCTGCTCTGACCATCCCCATGAGCTAGTTTCTCCTCTACCTACTGTACTCAACTTTGTGCAGCATTTTTTATCTACTACATAGACGGGTCTTCATGATCCAGTTCAAGGATGCGGAGAAATACATCTTTTCCCCCTCTAAAAAGGCTCAAGCCCAAGAAACATTTAGGTGCTTCCTAAATAAGATCCACCAACCAGGTCTAAGAAGTTTTTTCCATCCAGAAAGTCCTTCTCACTGCTCATCCTTCTTATTCCATATCTGTATGACTGTCCTCATTCCCAACATATGGCACATACTCACAGGGCTTGTCCTAGAAAAGAGGTCCCACTTGGGTGGGAAAGGCCCCTGGATCATGCTAATTATACTCTATCAGGAAGCCATTTTCATTGTTCACCCTGGCTTATGAGATAGTTACTAAAAAACCCTCTTATCATAACATTTTGATACTGGGTTTTCAACACAACAAGGCAAGTGTTGAGAGAAAAGCCAGAAAAGACAGTAAGAGCCATGGCTTCCAGCATCCAAAACAAAAATATATGAGAAACAGAAACAACTTGAAGTCTAAAGGTTTATTTTATAAATCAAGGAAAATAAACATGAATACTTAACAGTCTCATAAAGAGCCCATATCAGTTTTTTTAGTTTTAAGTCCCATATCTGATTTTCCTTGCACATGGGAAAGCTGAAGCAGCACTGGACCTGACCAACTTGGAACCTATAGAGCCATTGAAAAACATGAGAATGGACCTCTTGTCACAGCATTATTATACTGTGCTGGAAGAGAAGTACCAACTCAAGACCTAAAACAGAAGGTCTCAACATTAAGCTGCACATTAGAATCATACCAATACTCCAGGCTTCCCTCAGATCAGATACATCAAAATCTTCATGAATGAAATCTATTCACTAATAACTTGAAAGTTCCCCCAGATGGTATCAATATACAGCCAAGATAAGGTGAACAATCCTAGGTGTGTAATGGGAACTGGGATGCCAAGCTTGAGGGAGTTAAATACTTTAGAAAATGGGGAGAGCAGTAGAGGGGTAGGCTGTGCAGGTGGTAGTTGGCTGGGCTGGTTTAAATGGTACAAGGTGCAATGAACATTACTGTTCTCTAACCATCTACTAATAACCCCATACTATTGCCCCAGTCTTACCTCACTGATGGAACTCAGAGAGGTCTGTTTGTAATTCATTCATTCCTTCTTTAAGCAACCATTCACTGACACCTGCAACGTGCCCAGCATTGTGATGGATAGTGGAGCAACAACAATTAAAAAGACCTAATCTTCCCTTCAGAACTCAATAATGATGCAGAGAAACATAGAACATAATTATGTTTATCAGACTAAATCTTCTAACAGATAAAATTGGAAAAAGCTATTGGAGCTGTGAGGAGGGAGTAATTTAATTAAATCTAATTTATGGTTGAGGAGAACAGGAAAATACTTCAAAGAAAAGGTGATTTTTGAATAAAAGGTTTTTGGACAGCCATGAAGGGCAGAACATTTTAGGTGAGGTGACCAGACAGAAATAGAGACATACACATGAAGCAATTATTTTGACAACTGTGTCAGAGTTGCTATGGTGTAGGATATGTGGGCAAATGAAGCAAGACATAAGACTGAAGAAATAAGAGCTACATTTTGAAGACTCCTGAATTGAGCATTTGTACTCTTTGGGCAATAGCCAATCAACTGTTGAAAAGTTTGGTATGGACATAAGAACAGACACATAGATCATGGAATGTAATAAAGAGCCCAGAAATGAACCCAAGTCTCCACAATCAATTAATATGTGACAAAGGGGACAGAAGAATAAAATGGGAAGTAAAAATAGATTCTTAAAAAATGATGCTGGGAGATCAGGACAGCTACATGAAAAAAACAAATGGAACTCACCCACAAACTTACACCATACACACACACACAAAAAAATCAACATGGATAAAGACCTTAAATATAAGTCATGATACCATAAAAGTCCTAGAGGAAAACATAGGCAGGAAAAATCTCAGATATTCCACACAGTAGTATTTTCACTGATATGTCCCCTGGAGAAAGGGACATAAAGGAAAAAATAAACAATGGGACCTCTTCAAATAAAAAGCTTCTGCATAGCTACACAAAACAGCATTAAAATGAAAAGGAAATCAACCATATGGGAAAATATATTTGCCAGTGATACCTTGGACAATGGTTGATTTCCAAAATATAGAAAGAACTAACATGACTCCACTCCAGGAAGACAAACAACTTACTTAAAAATGAACAAAGGACTTGAACAAACACTCATTCAAGGAATACATACTGAGGGCCCAGAGACATAGGAAAAGATTCTCAAGAGATGCAGATTAAAACCACAATGAGATACCACTTCATGCCAGTCAGAATGGCCATCATAAACAAATCAACAAACAAGTGTTGGAGAGAATGTGGAGGAGAAAAGGGAACTCTAGTGCACTGTTGGTGGGAATGCAGACTGGTGCAGCCACTGTGGAAAACAATATGGAGTTTCCCCAGAAAACTAAAAGTGGAACTACCTTTTGACATAGCAATTCCACTGCTAGGATTATACCCTAAGAAACCCTTGAAACACCAGTCCAAAAGACCCTAGCAACCCCAATGTTCATAGCAGCACAATTTACAATAGCCAAGTATTGGAAGCAACCAAAGTATCCACTAGTGAATGAATGGATCAAAAAAACTATGGTACATTTACACAGTGGAATTCTATGCAGCAGAAAGAAAGAAGGAGCGCTGTCCTTCATGAGAGCATGGATGGACTGAAAAGCATCATGCTAAGTAAAGTAAGCCAGATAGTGAAAAACAAATATTGTATGGCCCCACCTATAAGTGGAACCTAATCAACAAAACAAAAAAAAAAAAAACAAGCAAATATAAGCAGAGACATTGAAATTAAGAATAAACTGGCAGTGACCAAAGGGGAGGGACAAGAGGGATAATAGGGGAAAGAAAGGGAAGGGTCCTCAAGGAGCAGGTATAAAGGAGATTGACTCGTGCTGTGAGCAGCTGAGTGGCTGATTTGAGCCTGGCAGCTCATGGAGGACTTGGGTCGGAGGCCAGAAAACTGTGGATATTGCTACCCAGACCTGGTCCCCATCCACTCAAAACCACAGGAAGGGAGAAAAGTGAAGCCCAGCTCCCCTCTTCCTGTGGCATCTAGGAAGACCTGAACAGGTTTAAAGTCAGCAAGAGTCTTCTTTTTTTCTTTTTCTTTTTGGATCCTCTCTCTTTTTTTCCCCTTTTTTCTTCCCCCAAGTGAGACAATAAGACATGGAGTCACCAAGGGGCCAGAGACATATCTTAAGGGGACCCCCAAAAATGAGAAACTGAGACAAATGTCAATTTCTATCCCATAGAGCTGGCATTTTATTGTCTATGTGTTTATTATTATCTTGTTGTTATTTTTACCACTTTTGTTTTATTAGTATTTTTTTCATTTCTCTTCCTTATGTTTAGTTTCCTCATTTTATTTCTCTGTTTAATGCATTGTTTGACTGGTTTTCCTATCTCTCTTTAGTGTATTTTAATTTTCCTTCTTTCCTTCACCCTGTGTTCCAATTAAAACACAACTCTTGATCAGGCACTTTCAATTCTGGTTATCCAAATCATATATTCTTCTCATATTATTGTTATTCCAGTACTATTGTAAATAATTGTTGTTCCATACAATTGTACATACTACACAGAAACCCTCCATGATCTTACCCACTTCACTTTAAACCTGAGCATATTATTGTTGTGGTTAACTCTGTTCTCTCTCACACCGCACCTACTTTCTATCCTTAATTTCACTATATCTCATCATTTAATGTTGCATAAGCTCTCTGTTTTCTGGATTCAGCTCACAATCATCCTCCCCTCTAATAAGAGCCTTATCTCTCTTTCACCTTTTATAAAAAGTGGCTGGTTGGGTGAAATATCACAGTTAACACTATACTTATCCAAAGAATCTCCTATCTCTTCTCTACCTGCTGGTATTTTAAATCCCATAAAATAATCTCCTGCTATCTTAATCCATTTTGCCTAACTCCTGCCACTGATCATATACAAGAATGGATGGGAGCTGCGTGAACATCAGTATACCTGCTGGAGGAGAGACACCACCAACAAAGGAACCACCAAAATATAAACACCCAAATACAACAAAGCCCACACAATCAGAAGAAAGGGCAAATCTAGAGCATCCACACAAGATCAAAGAGACCACACCACTGCACCTTGTAGATTTCCTACCATATAAGTTCATGCTACAAAGACAGCTAGCAAAATGAAATATCAGGAGGTGCAGAAAAACAAAAATAGTCATTTAAAATGGGGAGACAAAAAAGAACATGCAATCAAAAGGAATAGAAGATTCCCCACTAAAAGAGCTAAACAAAATAAAGGTAACCAAACTATCAGATATAGAATTCAAATTAATGAATATAAAGATGCTAAAGGAACTCACAGACAACTACAAGGAAATGAGTAAGAACTGCTTTACTGATATTTACAGAACCCTCCATCCCAAAGAAGCTAAATACACATTTTTTTCAAATGTACGTGGAACATTTTCAAAGATTGACCACATGATAGGACACAAAACAAGCCTCAACAAGTTCAAAAAAATTGAAATCATACTAAGCAATTTCTCGGATCACAAGGGACTGAAACTAGAAACCAACCCCAAGGAAAAAAACCCAAAACACTCAAATTCACGGAGATGAAACAGCATGCTATTAAACAATGAATGGGTAAAGAATGATATTAGGGAAGAAATCAAACGGTTTTTGGAAACAAATGAAAACGAACTCACAACAATCCAAAACTATGGGACACAGCCAAGGCAGTCCTGAGAGGGAAGTTCATAGCAATACAGGCCCACCTAAAAAAGTTAGAAACACTTCAAACAAACAACCTAACCCTACGTCTACAAGAACTCGAGGAACAACAACAAAGACAGCCCAGAGCAAGTAGAAGGAAGGAAATAACCAAGATCAGAGCAGAATTAAATGACATAGAGACTAAAAGCACAATTCTAAAGATCAATGAATCCAAGAGTTGGTTCTTTGAAAAGATAAACAAAATCGACAAGCCTTTAAGCAGGCTTATCAAGAAAAAAAGAAAGAAAACCCAAATAAACACAATCAGAAATGAAAGAGGAGAGATTACAATGGATACCACAGAAATACAAAGGATTGTAACAAATTACTACAAAGAGCTGTATGCCAAGAAATTTGAAAACCTAGATGAAATGGACAAATTTCTAGAAAAATATAACCTTCCAAAACTCAATAAAATGGAAGCAGAAAGCCCTGAACAAAACCAATACAGCAAAAGAAAATCGAAGCAGTAATCCAAAAACTCCCAACACACAAAAGCCCTGGACCAGGTGGTTTCACAGGAGAATTCTACAAAGCATTTAAGGAAGAACTAACACCTATCCTTCACAGACTATTTCAAAAAATCCAAAAAGATGGAAGACTCCCAAACTCTTTTTATGAGGCCAACATCATCTTAATTCCAAAACCAGATAAAGACACAACAAAGAAAGAAAACTACAGGCCAATATCGCTGATGAACATTGACGCTAAAATCCTCAACAAGATACTGGCAAACCGCATCCAACAGTACATTAAAAAGATCATACACCATGACCAAGTGGGATTCATCCCAGGGATGCAAGGATGATACAATATTCGCAAATCAGTACATGTAATACATCACATAAACAAAAGCAAAGACAAAAACCATATGATCATATCAATAGATGCAGAAAAAGCATTTGATAAGGTACAGCACCCATTTATGATAAAAACACTCAGTAAAGTGGAAATAGAGGGAGCATTCCTCAACATAATAAAGGCCATATATGAGAAACCTACAGCCAACATTATACTCAATGGGCAAAAATTAAAATCTTTTCCACTAAGAACAGGAACAAGACAAGGATGTCCACTTTCACCACTTCTATTCAATATAGTACTGGAAGTCATAGCCACAGCAATCAGACAAGAAAAAGAAATAAAAGGAACCCAAATCAGAAAAGAGGAAACAAAATTGTCACTGTTTGCAGATGACATGATAGTGTACATAGAAAATCCTATAAACTCCACCAAAAAACTGCTTGACCTAATAAATGAATTTGGTAAAACAGCGGGATACAAAGTCAATATCCAGAAATCAAAGGCATTTCTGTACACCAACAATGAAACAGCAGAAGCAGAAATCAAGGAAAAAATCCCATTTGAAATAGCAAAAAGAAAAATAAAATACCTAGAAATAAACCTAATCAAAGAGGTAAAAGACCTGTATTCAGAAAACTACATAACACTGAGGAGAGAAATCAAGGAAGACACAAACAAATGGAAACATATACTGTGTTCATGGATTGGAAGAATTAATATCATTAAAATGTCCATAATACCAAAAGCAATTTACACATTCAATGCAATACCTATTAAAGTACCAATGGCATATTTCACAGACATAGAACAAACACTTCAACAATTTATATGGAACCATAAACGACCCCGAATAGCTGCTGCAATTTTGAGAAAGAAGAGTCAAGTAGGAGGGATCACAATACCTGACACTAAACTATACTAAAAGGCCACTGTAATCAAAACAGCCTGGTACTGGCATAAAAACAGGCACATAGACCAATGGAACAGAACAGAGAGCCCAGAAATAAACCCAAGCCTCTACGGTCAATTAATATTTCACAAAGGAAGCAGCAACATAAAATGGAATAAAAATAGCCTCTTCAACAAATGGTGTTGGGAGAACTGGACAGCTATGTGCAAAAAAATGAAACTCGAGCACCAACTTACACCTTATACAAAAATAGATTCAAGGTGGATAAAAGACTTAAATATAAACCATGACACCATTAAAGTCCTAGAAGAGAACGTAGGTAGGAAAATCTCAGATATTTCACGCAGAAACATTTTTACTGATTTGTCTCCTAGAGCAAGGGACATAAAGGAAAGAATAAACAAATGGGACCTCATCAAAATTAAAAGCTTTTGCACAGCTAAGGAAAACAGTATCAAAATAAAAAGAGAACCAACTGTATGGGAAAACATATTTGCCAATGATACCTCAGACAAGGGTTTAATCTCCAAGATATATAAAGAACTTACACGACTCCACTCTAAGAAGACAAGTAACCCAATTAAAAAATGGGCCAAGGACTTGAACAGACACTTCTCCAAGAAGGACATACAGAAAATCCAAAGACACATGAAGCGATGCTCAATATTGCTAGCCATCAGAGAGATGCAGATTAAAACCACAATGAGATACCACTTCACACCAGTCAGAATGGCCATCATAAACAAAGCAACAAACAACAAGTGTTGGAGAGGATGTGGAGAAAAGGGGTCCCTAGTGCACTGTTGGTGGGACTGAATACTGGTACAACCACTATGGAAAGCAGTTTGGAACTTCCTCAGAAAACTAAAACTGGATCTGCCTTTTGACCCAGCAATTCCATTGCTGGGACTCTATCCTAAGAACACTAAAACACCAATACAAAAGAACCTTTGCACCCCGATGTTCATAGCAGCACAATTTACAATAGCTAGGTGCTGGAAGCAACCTAGATGCCCATCAGTAAATGAATGGATCAAAAACTGTGGTACATTTACACAATGGAATTCTATGCAGCAGAAAGAAAGAAGGAGCTCATACCCTTTGCAACAGCATGGATGGAGCTGGAAAGCATTATGCTAAGTGAAACAAGCCAGGCAGTGAAAGACAAATACCACATGATATCACCTTTAACAGGAATCTAAACAACAAAACAAAACAAACAAATAAAAACTAGCAAAATATAAACAAAGACACTGAAATAGGGGATAGTCTGACAGTGGCCAGAGGGGAAAGAAGAGGGAATTTCAGGGATTACAGGAACAAATTTGGAGGACACATGGACAAAAACTAGGGGTGGGGGGTAATGGGGGGAAGGGGGAGGGTTGGGTGGGTGGGCTGGAATGGGAGTAGGGGGGACAAAACTGTACTTGAACAATGATTAAAATAAAAAAAAAAGAAATGAGAACTGCATCAGCATGAAAAAGGAAATAGAAACTATAAACAAAAACCATAAAGAAATGAACAATAAAATCTCAGAAATAAAAAACACATCAGAAGGAATTACAAGCAAGCTGGATTAAGCAGAGGATCAAAAGAGCAAATTGGAGGACAAGGTAGAAAAAAAAACACCCAGAAACAGCAAGGAAAGGAAAAGAGGCTCAGAAAGAATGAGCAGGTGATAAGGGAGCTCCAAAAAACATGAAACATAAAAATATCCGTGTAATAGAGATACGAGAAGTAGAAGTAGATGAGCAAAGGATAGAAAATCTGTTTGAAAAAGTAATAATAGAAAACTTCCCTAACTTGATGAGAAAAAAAAAGTCACACAAATCCAGGAAACACACACAGTCCCAATCAAGAGGAACCCAAAGAGAACCCACCTCTAGACACATCATAATTAAATGACAAAATTTCAGAGAAAGAGAGAATCTTAAAGGCAACAAGGGAGAAACAGGAAGTAACATAGAAGGGAGCCCCTATAAGGTTAGCAGCTAACTTCTCAATGGAAACACTCCAAGCCAGAAGAGAATGGCAAGAAATATTCCAAGTAATGAGAATCAGAGGTCTACAACCAAGGCTACTTTACCCAGCAAGGTTCTCAATCAAGATAGAAGGACAAATAAGGAGCTTCTCAGTCAAAAGAAGTCTAAAAGAATACACCACCACCAAACCAGCTCTGCAAGATATGCAAGATCCTTTCTTTGAGGAAAGAAAGGAAAAGAGAGAGAGAGAGGAACACAGGTACAAAAATATGGCATTTAATAAGTACCTATCAATAATAACCTTAAACATAAATGGAATAAATGCTCCAATCAAAAGACATAGAATAGCTGAATGGATAACAAAGCATGACCCACACATATGCTGCCTACAAGAGACCACCACAGGACAAAAGATCTACACTGACTAAAAGTGAAAGGTTGGAAACAAATATTCCAAGCAAACAGACAGGGAAAAAAAAGCTGGGGTAGCAATATTCATATCGGACAAAATAGACTTCAAGAAAAAGGCCATAAATAGTGACCCAAAGGTTATCTCACAATACTCAAGGGATGAATACATGAAGAAGACAAACACTGTAAATATATATGCACCCAACACAGGAGCACCCAAATACATAAAGAAAATCTTGGAGGACTTCAAGAAAGATATTGACAACAACACAAGTATAGTATGGGATTTTAACACCCCACTGTCAATAATGAAGAAATCTGCCAAACAAAACTTCAGCAAAGATATTGTGGCAATGAAGAACGTCATGTATCAAATGAACATAACTGATCTATATATCGAGCCTTTCATCCCAAAGAAGCTAAATACACATTCTTTTCAAAAGCTCATAGAACATTTTCAAAGACCACATGATAGGACACAAAACAAGCCTCAACAAATTCAAGAACATTGAAATCATATCAAGCATTTTCTCTTACCACAAGGGAATGAAACTAGAAACCAACCTCAAGGAAAAAACTCAAAATCACCCAAATTCACGGAGATTGAATAGCATGCTATTAAACAATCAATGGGTAAAGAATGAGATCAAGGAGAAAATCAAAATGTTTCTGGAAACAAATGAAAATGAACTGACAAGAACCCAAAACTTATGGGACACAGCAAAGGCAGTCCTGAGAGGGAACTTCGTAGTGATACAGTTCTATCTAAAAAAGATAGAAACATTTCAAATAAACAACCTACCCAATGCCTGCAAGAACTCGAGGAACAACAACAAAGACAGCCCAGAGCAAGTAGAAGAAAGGAAATATCCAAGATCAGAGCAAAATTAAATGACATAGAGACTAAAAGCACAATTCTAAGGATCAATGAATGAATCCAGGAACTGGTTCTTTGAAAAGATAAACAAAATCAGCAAGCCTTTAAGCAGACTCATCAAGAAAAAAAAAGAAAGAGGACCGAAATAAACACAATCAGAAATGAAAGAGGAGAGATTACAACTGATACCACAGAAATACAAAAGATTGTAAGAAATTACTACAAACAACTATATGCCAAGAAATTTGAAAAACTGGGTGAAATGGACACATTTCTAGAAAAATATAATTTTCCAAAATTGAATGAAGAAGCAGAAAGCCTGAACAGTTCAATAACAGCTAACAAAATTGAAGCAGTAATCAAAAAATTCCCAACACACAAAGCCCTGGACTGGATGGTTTCACAGAAGAATTCTACAAAGCACTTAAGAAAGAGCTAACCCCTATCCTTCACAGACAATTCCAAACAATCTAAGAAGATGGAAGACTCCAAAACTCTTTTTATGAAGCCAGCATCATAATCATCCTCAACCCAAAACCAGATAAAGACACCACAAAGAAAAAAAAACTTCAGGCCAATATTGCTGATAAACATAGATGGTAAAATCCTCCACAAAATATTGAGAAACCCCATCCAGTAACACATAAAAAAGATCATACACCACAACCAAGTGGTATTCATCCCAGGATACAAGAATAATACAATATTCACAAATCAATAAATGTAATAAATCACATAAATAAAAGCAATAACAAAATCACATGATCATATTAATAGATGCAGAAAAAGCCTTTGATAAGGTACAGTGCCCATTTATGATAAAAACATTCAGCAAAGTGGGAACAGAGGGAGCATTCCTCAACATAATACAGGTAATATATGAGAGACCTATAGCTAACATCATACTCAATGGGAAAAAATTGAAATGTTTCCCACTAAGATCAGGAGCAAGACAAGGTTGTCCACTTTCACCACTTCTATTCAACATGATATTGGAAGTCCTAGCCACAGCAATCAGACAAAAAAAGGAAATAAAAGGCATTCGAATTGGAAAAGAGGAAATAAAATTGTTATTGTTTGCAGATGACATGATATCATACATAGAAAATTCTATAGACTCCACCAAAAAATTGCCTGACCTAATAAGTGAATTTGGGAAAACAGCAGGATACACAGTCAATATTCAGAAATCAAAGGCATTTTTGTATACCAAAAATGAAACATTAGAAACAGAAATTGGGGGGGGGGGGATCTTATTTGATATAGTAACAAGAAAAATAAAATACCTAGTAATAAACCTAACCAAGGAGGTAAAAGACCTGTACTGAGAAAACTACACAGTACTGAAGAAAGAAATTTTAAAAGACACAAACAAGTGGAAACATATACCATGTTCATAGATCAGAAGACTTAACATCATCAAAATGTCCATTATACCCAAAGCAATTTATAGATTTAACACAATACCTATTAAAGTATCAATGGCATATTTCACAGATATAGAACAAATATTTCAAAAATTTATATGGAACCATAAACAACCCCAAATAGCTGCAGCAATTTGGAGAAAGAAGAGCAAAGTAGGAGGAATCACAGTACCTGATATCAAAGTGTATTACAAGGCCACTGTAATCAAAACAGCCTGGTACTGGCATAAGAACAGACACATTGACCAATAGGACAGAAGAGAAAGCCCAGAAATAAACCCAAGTCTCTGTGGTCAGTTAATATTCAACAAAGGGGCAGTGGCATAAAATGGAGCAAAAATAGCCTCTTCAACAAATGGTGTTGGGAGAGCTGGACAGCTACATGCAAAAAAAAAAATGAAACTCAATCACCAACTTACACCATACACAAAAATAAATTCAAGGTAGATAAAAGACTTAAATATAAGTCATGATGCCATTAAAGTCCTAGAGGAGAACATAGGCAGGAAAATCTCAGATATTCCATGCAGCAATATTTTCACTGATATGTCCCCTAAAGCGATGGAAATAAAAGACAGAATAAACAAATGGAATCTCGTCAAAATAAAAAGCTTCTGCGTGGCTAAAGAAAACTACATTAAAATGAAAAGAGAACCGACTGTATGGGAAAACATATTTGCCAATGATACCTCAGACAAGGGTTTGATCTCTAAAATATATAAAAAACTCACACTACTATACTCTAAGAAGACAAGCAACCCAATTAAAAAATGGGCAAAGGACTTGAACAGACACTTCTTCAAGGAGGATGTACTGAGGGTCCAGAGAGATATGAAAAGACATTCGGTATCACTAGCCATCAGAGATAGGCAAATTAAAACCACAATGAGATACCACTTCACACTGCTCAGGATGGCCATCATAAAGAAAATAACAGACAACAAGTGTTGGAGAGGTTGTGGAGAAAAGAGAGCCCTAGTGCACTGTTGGTGGGATTGCAGACTGGTGCAACCACTGTGGAAAACAGTATGGAATTTCCTCAGAAAACTAAAAATGGAACTGCCTTTTGACCCAGCAATTCCACTGCTAGGATTATATCCTAAGAATCCTGAAACAGCAATCCAAAAGACCCTATGCACCCCAATGTTCATAGCAGCACAGTTTACAATAGCTAAGTGCTGGAAGCAACCTAGATGCCCATCTGTAAATGAATGGATCAAAAAACTATGGTACATTTACACAATGGAATCCTATGCAGCAGAAAGAAAGAAGTATCACCTACCCTTTGCAACAGCATGGATAGAACTGGAAAGCATTATGTTGAGTGAAATAAGCCAGGCAGTGAAAAACAAATACCATATGCTCTCACCATTAACAGGAACCTAATCAACAAAATGAACAAACAAGGAAAGATAACCAAAGACATTGAAAATGAGGACAGGCTAACAGTTACCAGAGGGGTGGCAGGAGAGGATAATGGGGGAAAAGAGTGAAGGGTTTACAGGAGCAATTATAAAGGATACATGGACAATAACAATGGGGGGATGGAAACAGGGGAGGGAGGTGGCAGAGGCCTGGGGTGCTGGAGAGTTGAGGGGGGAAAAGGCAGAAAACTGTAGTTGAACAACAATAAAAAACATTAAAGAGAAAAAAGAAAACCTCATCATGCAAAAATAAAGTATTTTTTTATTAAATAAGAAATTAAATAACAAAAAATAAAGAAATAAATAGGTAGATAGATAAATAAATAAGAAAAGTTTTCAAAGAAAAGGTGACATAAACAGATTGATGCATGCTTAGAAATCCCTTTCTGGTTATAGGTGGAGCTTGAGTGGGGAAAGGGACACATACCAATTATTATTATAGTTCAGATGTAAACCTGTGCTGAAGCAGTGGCCATGAGAACAGAATAAAGAGGAATTAACACAAAAAAGATTTCAGAGAAGTTGGTAACTTGAATGTAAACTTGGCTATACTAAAGAAAAGAAAAAAGAAAATCAGATGATCTTTAGGTTTCTAGCCTGAGTGAATGGGTTATATCATTATGCAAAATGGAGAATAAGGGAGAAGGACCAAGTTAGGAGATGAGAGGATGGGTTCAGTTTTGAAACAAAATCACCCATCCTACTCCCAACCATTGAAAGAAGTAGACCCTCAACTAGACTTCTCTCTATAAAGCGTAAAGAAAAATAGATTTCCAAGTTGCTCCAGGAATGCATCCTGTTACCTTTATGACTACAACCTAAAATTATTAGTAGTTTTCACACACTCAAATCATTGGAGTTCATCAAAACCAAGGATTATAACCTCAAAGAGCTCTTTGGGCAAGGCAAGTGATGCAGGTTAGATGAAGATGGGAGTGAATTAGAAAGTTTAATTCCTAGCCCTGGCTGGTATAGCTCAGTGGATTGAGCAGCGCGGGCTGGGAACCAAAGTGTTGCAGGTTCGATTCCCAGCCAGGGTACATGCCTGAGTTGCAGGCCATAACCCCCAGCAACTACACATTGATGTTTCTCTCTCTCTCTCTCTCTCTCTCTCTCTCTCTCCCCCTCCCATCCCTCTCTAAAAAGAAATAAAATCTTAAAAAAAAGTTTAAGTCCTATCAAAAGGAGAAAGCTCTTACTTAGCTGCAAATTGTTGTCCTTGTGCTTCAACAGAGAGCCTGTGTTGACAGATCTTTGAATGTTTCAAAAGAAATAATTTTATGTAAGTGGGTTTTTATGTAAATGCTTCTATTTTTACATGCTACGATTTCAAAGAACAAACACTGAGCTAGCCAAAGAAATTTATCTATGCCACTGGACTTTCAACCTTCTTGAAACTAAAAGTTTGTAATTTTGGCTTTGAGATAATTTTGTGAGAAGGAGCTCCAAAATTTTCTTTCAGTTATAAAAGTAGCTCTTTTCATTGTCCCTAAATCTAATTCTTCCATATATATCAGGGTCCTCCTTTATGGTGTTCCAGGAATTTAGAAACAGAGCTCTGCTCAACTTACCCATGTCATTTGTTATTTGACTTTAATCATAACCACTTTCAGCATTCTTGTTTCTGAAAAAATATTACAGACTAGTCTATGTTCCTAGGACAGTGTTTCTATAAACATAGAAATGTTTATAGCTAAAATTGATATGATATTGAGATATCTAAAATGAGTATAACCTTCTCCTATTAGAAGAAACCAAAGCCAGAGAGACAAAGTGCATCATTCAGAGGTCATACAATGAGTTTTTGGCAAAGTGAATATAATCACTAGCTTTACTGACTCTCACTCTTTTGTCTTCCTCATGCCTGGGCTGAGAGCTCATGATGAATTTGGTTAATCTTTTCTTGGTTGTTTCAGTTAGCTGTTTCTGTGTAACAAATGAAATATCAGCAGCATACCACAATATGCAGTGATGTCTCACCTATGTGTCTGCAGGTTAGCCAGGGTTCACCTGGCTTCAACGACACTCTCTTGGGTGTAGCTCCAGATACCAGGTCTGGCTCTAGTCATCAGGAATAGCCCTGCTCCCATTATGTGGCTCCATCTACCAATAGGGAAGAGGAGTGGCTACCTGAGGAGCAAACAGAAACATACATGCCCTTAAAGTCTAAGATCAGAATTTATGTACTGCCATTTCCACCCACATTCCTCAGGTAAAGTGAGTCATCTGGCAAATCCCAACATCAATAAGATATCAAGTACACAACTCCATGAAGATCAGGACAAGAGGAAGAAATAAACATTAATTGTATCTGTTACAGCTTCCATTAATTGAGGGAAGGTATTATGTCTGGCATTGCATTGAGCAATTTACAAATATTATCAAATGCAATCTTATAAGAACTCTGTGTAGTATGTATAATCACCTCTACCTCACAGATAAACTCACAGAAACTCAGTGTTAGAGTAAACAACTTGGTGGGTGCCACACACACTAGTAAGTGGCACAACACACTTTGAAAATAGATCACCTGCATACTTCTCTACTAAGTGACTGAATTGTTCATTGTCTAGCTTCAGAAGCTCACTATATTTTTGAGCCTTAGAAATGTATCAGTTGATCTACAATTTGCATGTTAGACAGTCAGTCATGGTCAAACTCTTGTGTGGTCAAGAGTTTGGGTCTTGTAACCCCTGTGGTTACAAGACCCAAAAGGAACAGAGGAGAAAGGCAAAGAGGACTATAAGAGGAAGACCAGCATCTTCTGTGGCAGCAATCCCATTTCATATGTACCCAGACTGAACCCATTAAAAAAAAATGAAAATGTAACTCTCTGCCAAAATAATAGTATGTAACTATTGGGTAATATGTTAGCTGACTTTTTTAAAGATTTTCTTTATTTATTTTTAGAGAGGAAAAAAGAGAGGGAGAGAGACATTGATGTAAGAGAGAAACATAGATCAGTTGCCCCATTCAGGGACCAAACCCTCATCCCAGGCAGGTGCTCTGGCCAAAAATTGAACTGGCAACCTTTCACTTTGCAGGACAACACTCATCTAACTGAGCTGCACCAGTCAGGGCTCAGCTGTTTTACATTACAGCTTAGGCTTTGAGTGGGAACCATAAATAAGAGTGAACATTTTCTCTTGAAACACAGAGATCGTATGAATAACTGGAGCTGATTTAACTTGTGAATGCAGGTAGGGAAGGAAGACAGGGCCTTGACATTAAGTTGAACATCACTCTCTCCTTTGTACGATTAGATTTCTAACCAGAAAGGGCAAGATCTGGCAATAACACTGACCATAAATGGATATATGATGAATTAGGTCCTGAGTCAGAGATCAGTGATCCTCTGATGTTCTTCTGATAAAGAGGTAGCCTAGTCTTCCTACCAGCTTTTATTGTGCCCTAAATCTTAATGCTGGGTTTCTAATCTGATCCCCACTGAAAGTTGCTGTTGTGATAACTTTCTGGTCCCACCAGACTATCTCATGAGACAGAGGAACTACCCTAATCAGACAAAGACTTTTCCTTAAAACGAAGACACTAGATTTGACTCTGACCCATTCTCTCCACTATCATAGCCCCCAAAAGATTCAGCAAGGACCTGCTTGCTGATAGGCCTGATTTTACTGTCCACTAAACAAGACTGAAAAGTCACAGTGCCTTAACAGGGGATCTATGTTGCCAGATCTTTGAATGTTTCAAAAAACATTTTATTTTTATGTAAATGGAATTTTATGGAAACTGTCCCAGTTGGTACTTTGATCACAAAGGAAATCCAGGATAGCTTCAAACCCTCAAATAGCCACCATCAGAGGTCAATCGGGAAAGGGTCTTACCTAAGGCCAGACTTGTCAACATCAGCATCACTTTTAGGTGTGTACCACTGAGTGCTGCCTTCTTCATGGCTAGTCGGGAGCCCAGTGACAAACCACAATCTAGTCCAGGAGTCAGAAAATTATGGCCTATGGGCCAAATTTGGCTCACTGACGGCTTTTATACACAAAGTTTTATTGAAACTCAGCAATGCTCATTTTTTAATGTATTGTCTACAGCTGCTCTTATACTATAAGAGCAAAGCTGAGTTGTGACAGAGACCATATGGACTACTAAACCTAAAATATTTACAATCTGGCCCTTTGTAGAAAAAAGTTTGTCAATCCCTGTCTAGTCTTTGGAATATCTACAGAGATTGGTTCAGGCCCTTGAGCTGAGAATTATCTTCTGCACAGCTCACTGTCTCAATTTTTAGAGAAATACTCTATCTTGTATTTGGGGTATAGTTATCATGAACTATGTGTTTAAAGCTCAGGTATTATATCTGTTTTAAGACTTTTCCACAAATTATATATTTATATTATACATATATTTATGTTCTTTCCATTGAGAAGTGGGGTCTCTATCCCCTTCTCTTGATTATGTGTAGGCTTGTAACTCACGTATAACCCAAAGTCTGATGTAACACTATGCAACTGCTGAAGCTCCCTATGAGAAAGAGTAGTTTTCATCTTGTGTCCTGCAACACTTACACTGGAATCTGGAGCCACCATTTAAGAAGTTTTGTTGATCAGAGGCCACCATACTGTGAAGAATGTCAAGCCACATGGGAGGCCATTGAGAAGATTCTCTAATCAATCATCCTGGCTGAGTTTCCAACAGCCAGCATCACCTGCCAGCCATGTAAATAAGTGATCTTGTACAGCCAGCCCAGTTAAGCCTTTAAATCACTATAGCAACTCCCAACATCTGACTGCAGTCACATGAGAATCTCCAGCTGGGCCCTGCCTGAATTCTTGACTCACAGATCATGAGGAAACTTAAATAGCTCAGTTTTTTATTATACAAAAGTATATCATTAAATTTACCATCTTAACCTTTCTTAAGCATACATTATATATTGTTGTGCAACAGATCTCTAGTGCTTTTTCATATTGAAAAACTGTAACTATAGCCATTAAACACTTATTCCCCCTCTTCCAAGCGCTTGGCAACCACCTTTCTGCTTTCTGTCTCCATGATTTTTGACAACTGTAGGTACTTCATAGGAGTGCAATCAGCTAGGTTTTGTCCATTTGTGATCTGCTAATTGCACTTCACATAATGTCCTCAAGATTTATCCATGTATCATGTGTCAAAATTTCCTTATTTTTAAAAACTGGATAATATTCCATTGTATGTATATTCACATTTTCTTTATCCCATTCATGTGTGTGTGTGTGTGTGTGTGTGTATTTGGATTGCTTCTACCTCTTGGATATTGTGAGTAGTACTGTGATAAACACAGGCATGCAAATATCTCTTCAAGATCATGCTTTAAATTCTTTGAGATATACATTCAGTAGTGGAATTGCTAGATAATCTGGAAATTCCGTTTTTAATTTGTTTAGGAACCTTTTTCATAATGGCCATAGAATTTTACATTTCCACCACCAGTATAGAGAGTTCCAATTTCTCCACATCTTCACCAGCACTTACCATTTCCTGTTTTTTTTAAGTGTCCATTCTCATAGGTGTGAGGTAGTATTTCATTATGGGTTTGATTTGCATTTCATTTATGAGTAGAAATGCTCAGTATGTTTTCATATGCTTATTGGCCATTCATATAGCCTCTTTGAAGAATTGTCTATTCAAATCCTATGTTCATTTTTAATTGGATTTTATTGTTATTGACTTATGGAAGTTCATTATATATATTATTAACCTTTTCTTATTTTTTTATTTTTATTTAGTCTTTACTGTGTTTTCCCATTACTATTTAGTACCCTCATGCCCCCCTGCCCCCAGAAATCTGCACATTTCTGTCCATGTCCATGAGTCCTTTTTCCTTTTTACTCAAATGGCTCATTTAAGCCTCTAAGTTCCAGGGTAATCTTTTATGCAGCAAAACTACCAGAACACAAATTTTCTACATGGCAGTGGGAAATTTCCATTTAAAAAGTGGTATAGGCTTAATGACTGAATGAAAAGCAGAAGCTTGGAAAACCTTGAGGAGATGTTTAGTAAAAGCCCAAAGGGCATCAAGCAGAGTGTTAATGAAAGCTTAAAGTGCCTCAAGGAGGCTGTGGGTAGGTAAGAGCTTATGGGAGAATAAGGAAAATGTCATTAAGGGCTAGTTGAAAGGAGACCATAGTTTTGTAGTGGCATGAAATATACCAAAACTGTCCTCTTCACTAATGTGGATAATAAGAAATATACCTAAGAACTCAGTCATCCAGCTAAGGTTGTTTCTTGACAGGCCACTGAAAGTGGCATCTGGCTTCACCCCAAACCTACAGAAAAAATCTGAAATGAACTAGAAATTAACTGCTCAGTTTTCAAGTAGGATTTAGAGGAATTATAAATAAGGTAAGACATTTTGGGTTCAAAATTAAACCATGTCCTATGTCCAATCTCTCCTAGCAAAAGATTCTCAATGTAAGAAAGGACCTCAAGGCAAGAGCCAAATCCAGGTTGAAATTTTAAGATCCTTTTTTAAGACATCAGAAAGATCAAAAGTGGTGTAATACAGACCCTTTCAAAAGGACAATAAACCATCCAACAATTTTTTATGATTCATTTTTTTCTTCATTTTTATTGTTGACACTATTATAGGTGTCCCCATTTTCCCCGCTTTACTCACCTCCACTGAGCTCCATGTCCCCTTCCCCCTGGCCATCACCACACTGTTGTCTGTGTCTACAGATTATGCATATAAATTACTTGGCTAATCCATTCACCTTCTTTCATCCAGTCCCACAATACCTCTCCCCTCTGACAACTATCAATCTGTTCCATGTGTTCAGGCCTGTTTCTATTTTGTTCATCAGTTTATTTTGTTCATTACATTCAATATATAAGTGAGGTCATATGATATTTGTCTTTCTCTGACTGGCTTATTTCACTTAGAATAATAATCCCCAGGTGCATCCATACTGTCTCAAAACGTAAGATTTCTTTCTTTTTTATGGCCACATAGTATTCCATTGTGTAGATGTACCAAAGTTTTGTTATCCCCTACTGATGGGCACTTGGGCTGTTTCCAGGTCTTGGCTATTGTAAATAACACTGCTATGAACATAGGGGTACATATAGTCTTCCAAATTGTATTTTGGGATTCTTAGGATGTATTCCCAGAAGTGGAATTGCTGAGTCAAAGGTAGCTCCATTTTTAATTTTTTAAGAAAACACTGTACTGTTTTCCACAGTGGCTGCACCAGTCTGCATTCCCACCAATGGTGTACTGGGGTTCCTTTTTCTCCACATCCTTGGCAGCACTTGTTTGTTGATTTATTGATGATAGCCATTCTAGTAGGTGTGAGGTGATATCTCATTGTGGTTTTAATTTGCATCTCTCTGATGAGTAGTAGAAAAAAATGTAGACAGTACGATCTCAGACATCTCTCATAGCAAGAGAAATAAAGGGAAAAGTAAATGAATGAATGGATCAAAAAACTATGGTTAATTTACACAATGGAATTCTATGCAGCAGAAAGAAAGAAGGAGCTCCTACCCCATGCAACAGGATGGATGGAACTGGAAAGCATTATGCTAAGCAAAATAAGCCAGTGAAAGATGAATACATATGATCTCACCTTTATCAGGAACCTAAACAATAAAACAAACAAACAAGCAAAATATAAACAAAAACACTGAAATAGAGAACAGGCTGACAGTGACCAGAGGGGAGAGGGGAGGGAATTTCAGGGGAAAAGGGGAAGGGTTTACAGGAACAAGTATGAAGGACAAATGGACAATAACAAGGGGGGTGGAAATGGGAGGGAGATGGGGAGGGTTCGGGAATGGGTTGGGATAGGAGTAAAAGACAAAAAACTGTACTTGAACAACAATTAAAATAAAAATTAATTAATTAATTAAAAAATTAAAAATAAAAAAAATTAAAAAGAAATGAATAGGACTATTTCAAACATAAAAGATTCTGCACAGCAAAAGAAAGCATTAACAAAATTGAAAAGGGAACCCACTGTATTTGGAGAACATATTTACCAATGTTACATCTGATAAATGGTTAATTTCCAATATATAAAACGAACTTACAAAACTCAACACCAGAAGACAAACACCCAAATTTAAAAAATGGGCAAAGTGTTGCCAGCCAAGATGGAGGCATAGGTATGTATACTTTGACTCCTCACACAATGAAAAGAATAAATTAAAAAAAAAAAAACAGAACTGTCAGAAAATCAAACTGTATGGAAGTCTGACAATCAAGGAGTTAAAGAAGAAACATTCATCCAGACTGGTACAAGGGGCGGAGATGGGCAGGTGGAACAGAGAGGATGTTCAGCAAGGAGGCAGCTGACAGACCTGGTGGACCCATATTTGCATGAAAATAAATCAGGAGCAACAACTGGGGAGCAAGACAGACAGCTCAACCTGGGGCTCCAGTGAGGGAAAATAAAGCCTCAAAACCTCTGACTGAAAAAAACCTGTGGGGTTGAGGCAGTGGAAGAGACTCCCAGCCTCACAGGAGAGTTTACAGAGGAAACCACAGGATACTAGAATGTGCACAAACTCACCTACCTGATAATCAGCACCAGAAGGACCCAATTTGCTTGCAGGTAGTAAAGGAAGTGACCTAAAATCAGCAGAGAGCTGAACAAGTGGCATTGTTCCCATTCAGACCCCTCCCCCACATACTGCACAACATTGCAAAGACATGTGTTGCTCTGCGCTGGCAAATACCTAAGGTTCTTCCCCTTACTACATAACAGGTGCACTGAGACAGAAAAATATGGCGCAAATGAAAGAACAGATTAAAGCTCCAGAAAAAATACAACTAAGCAATGAAGAGATAGTCAACCAATCAGAGATGCACAGTTATCAGGATGCTCTCAGAATTGGTTGAGTATGGTCGCAATACAGAAGAAAAAATGAAGGCTATGAAAAGTGAAATAAAGGAAAATGTACAGGGAACGAAGAGTGATGGAAAGGAAACTGTGACACAATCAACAGGTTGGATCGGAAGGAAGAAATAAACATTGAACCAGAACAGAGTAAAGAAATAAGAACTTAAAAAAAAATGAGGAGAGGCTTAGGCACCTCCAAGACAACTTCAAACATTCTAACATCCAAACCATATGGATGTCAGAAGGAAATGATGAACTAAAGAAATTGAAAATTTATTTGAAAAAATAATGGAGAACTCCCCCAATCTGGTGAAGGAAATAGACTTCCAGGAAGTCCAAGAAGCTCAGAGAGTCCCAAAAAAAAGTGGACCCAAGGAAGCACACACCAAGGCACATCACAATTATATTACCCAAGATTAAAGATATGGAAAGAATCTGAAAAGCAGTAAGAGAAAAGGAGACAGTTACCAACAAAGGAGTTCCCATAAGATTATCAGTGGATTTCTCAAAAGAAACCTTGCAGGCAAGAAGGGCTGGAAAGAAGTATCTGAAGTCATGAAAGGCAAGGATCTACATCCAAGATTACTCTATGCAGCAAAGCTGTCATTTAGAGTGGAAGGCCAGGTAAAGTGCACCTCAGATAAGGTCAAGTTAAAGGAGTTCACCATCACCAAGCCCTCATTATATGAAATGTTAAAGGGACTTACCTAAGAAAAAGATCATAACTATTAACAGTAAATTGACAACAAACTCACCACTATTAACAATCAAACCTAAACAAAAACAAACTTAGCAAACAACTAGAACAGGAACAGACCCCACAGAAATGGAGATCACATGGAGGGTTATCAACAGGGGAGGGGAGGAGAGAATGGAGAAAAAGGTATACAGAATAATTAGCATAAATAGTAGGCAGAGAATAGACAGGGGAAGGTTAAGAATAGTATAGGAAATGAAGAAGCCAAGGAACTTATATGTATGATCCATGGACATGAACTAAAGGCAGGGATGCAGATGGGAGAAGGTGTGCAGGACAGAGGGAAATAAAAAGGTAAAAACAGACAATTGTGGCGTAGCTCAGTGGATTGAGCATGGGCTGTGAACCAAAGTGTCACAGGTTTGATTCCCAGTGAGGATACATGCCTGGTTGCAGGCCATGACCCCCAGCAACCACACACTGATGTTTCTCTCTCTCTCTTTCTCCCTCCCTCCCCTCTCTAAAAATAAATAAAAATTTAAAAATCTTTAAAAAAAAACAGACAACTGTAATAGCATAGCCAGTAAAATAAATTTTAAAAAATAAATAAATAAATAGATAGACAGATAAATAAGAAAGTTAAAAAATAGAACTATCATATGATCCAGCAATTCCACTTCTGGGTATATATCCAAAGGAAATGAAATGACTATCTTGAAGAGATAACTATAACCCATGTTCATTGCAGCATTATTAACACATGGAAACAACCTGTTATGAAATGGAACATTATTTAATCATAACAAACAAAGAATTCTGCCATTGTGACAACATAGATAATCCTTAAGGTTATTATGCTAAGGGAAACTAGTCAGACAAAGACAAAGTATTGCATGATTTCACTTATGTGTAGAATCTTAAAAATAGAAAAATGGACAGCATAGAAACCTAGACCAGATTGGTAGTTGCCAGGGGTGAGGGTATGGGGAAGATAATGGGTGATGGTGGTTAGATGATTCAAACTTTCCATTTTAAACTAAGTTTCCAGTTCCATCTGGTGGTGAGGGACAAATACCATATGATCTCACCTTTAACTGGAACATGATCAACAAAAGAAAGAAGCAAACAAAATATAATCAGAGACATTGAAATTAAGAACAATCTAACAATAGCCAGAGGGGAGGGGGGAAGGGACAGTTGGGAGAAGGGTTTTCAGGAACTGCTATAAAGGACACATGGACAAAACCAAGGGGGAGGGAGGTGGGTTTGGCTGGGGTTGCAGGGGAGGGGTGGGAGAAAATGCAGACAACTGTAATTGAACAACAATAAAGCAAATAAAAAAAAATAAATTCCCAGAATTTATTCTGGGAATATAATGGACAACATGGTACTATACTTAAAATACTATATTGTATATTTTAAAGTTGTTGAGAGAGTAGATCTTAAAAGTTCTCACCACATACACACACACACACAAATTGTAACTATGTGAGGTAATAGGTTTTAACTAACCTTATTACAGTAATAATTCCACAGACATATATCTTAAATTAACATATTTTAAATATTAAACTTACACAATACTATATATCGGTTATATCTCAATAAAGCTGTGCAGTGGGAGAGAAAAGACAAGGAAGAATAACTCAGATTGTAGAACAAAAATCTGACAGGATGAAGACAGAAACCATGAAGAACAGCTCTAACAGTATAAGACTGCATGATAATCAAGGAACTGACAAAATTTGCTGGGCTAGGTTTCAGAATTGCTATGTATCAGCAACGGATATGTATTTTTCTCTGTTGTGAACAGGAGTGTCTATTGCAGGTTTTTTATTCTTAGACCCTTATTGCATATCAGGAGTGTAAAGGAAGAGATTATTTACCTCTCTAAGTTTTTAGATTGAGAAGAAGCATATTCAAGAAACTGCACCAAAGAACCTTATCCACACCTGGGCCTGATTTAGAAAATGAGATCCTGGAATATGAATTTGATGACAACTTCAGCTAAATTTTCATCTAACAGATAGTACCAAGTTCCAGTCATTTTGGGGAGCCAACTTTAGAAAAACAAATCATTATGGAAAGCAACAAGAATACTTTAAAGAGGCCAAATGATCAGCTAAAATGGAGCCTAAAGAGCTATGCTAGAAACTTTTGTAATTCAGGAAACCTGAAAGAAAATTTTTCTTGCGCACTGTACCACCACCTAATGTTGAAAATGATATCAGATCCCTTCCTTCACTGCCTAAAGGCCAACCAAAAGCTGACTTCACTACCCACTTCACTTGTATCAGATACTTAGATTGACCAATGAATAAGTGGCCCAGATGCTACATTTGTGTTTACTTTTTAAAGTGACTCAACAACAAAAAAAATAAAGATTTTATTTATTTATTTATTTATTTATTTATTTATTATTTTTAGAGAGAGCAGAAAGGAAGGAGAATAAGAGAGAGAGAGAGAGAGAGGAAAGGGACAATCTTGGAGGGGAGGGCGACCAAGCGTGAGGAGGCACTGTGCAGGCTGAAGAACGGCATGTGAGGCAAAAGTGGAGGCTCCCTGGTGGCATGCGGCACTGGAGAGAAACCAACCACTCTGTCGGATAATGTTGGAGGACTACATAGCCCATGGTCAAAGACTTTATTTATGGAGACTTCCGGCCAAGATGGAGGCATAGGTGGACGCACCATATCTCCACGCACAACCAAGATTGGAACAACAATTTAGAGGCAGAATAACACCCAGGACTGACAGAAAATTTATCTGAATGGAAGTCAGACAGCCAAGAAGTTGAAATAGACCTGTTCATCCACACCGGTAGGAGGGGCAGAGACGAGTAGCTGGGCACAGGGCATGGCACAGAGAACAGGGAGAATTGGGCACAAAAGGCAACCAGGAGTGTGTAAGCATCTGGGGCACACAAGATTGCAGCGGGTGGACCCTGAGTACTCAAGCAGCAGCTGGCAGACCCAGTGAGGTGGCGATTGTGGAGTGGGCAGAGCGCGCAGCCCAGAATCCCAGGGAAGGGACTGAGGTCCCAAGGAGAAGAGAGCTACCACCATTGTTCCCTCTCAACCCTGCCCTCACATACAACGTCACAATCTAGCGACTGGGGTGCCCAGCCCTGGTGAACACCTAAGGCTCCACCCCTCACCATAACAGGAGTGACCAGACCAAAAAAAAGAGAGAGAGAGAGAAAGAGAGTTGGCTCAAATAGAACAAATCAGTGCCCCAGAACTCATCCTTTTGAGCGACCAAGATATAGCTAACCTATCAGATGCACCGTTCAAAACACTGGTGATCAGGAAGCTCACAGAATTGGTTGATTTGGTCACAAATTAGATGAACAAATGCAGGTTACCATAAAAGAAATGAAGGAAAATGCATAGGGAACCAATAGTGATGGGAAGGAAACTGGGACTCAAAACAATAGAGTGGACCAGAAGGAAGAAAGAAACAACCAAACAGAAAAGAATAGAGAAATAAGAATTCAAAAAAAATGAGGAGAAGCTTAGTAACCTCCAGGACATCTTTAAACATTCCAACATCCGAAATATAGGGGTACCCGAAGGGGAAGAGGTAGAGCAACAGATTGAAAACATATTTGAACAAATAATAAAGAACTTCCCCATTCTGGCAAAGGAAATAGACTTCCAAGAAGTCCAGGAAGCTCAGAGAGTCCCAAAGAAGTTGGACCCAAGAAGAAACACACCAAGGCACATCACAATTACATTAGCCAAGGTAAAAATAAAGGAGAGAATCCTAGAAGCAGCAAGAGATAAGGGAACAGTAACCTACAAAGGAGTTCCCATCAGACTGTCAGCTGATTTCTCAAAAGAGACCTTACATGCAAGAAGGGTCTGGAAAGAAGTATTCCAAGTCATGAAACTCAAGGATCTACATCCAAGATTACTCTATCCAGCAAGGCTTTCATTCAGAATGGAAGGGCAGATAAAGTGCTTTTCAGATAAGGTCAAGTTAAAGGAGTTCATCATCACTAAGCCCTTATTTTATGAAATGTTAAAGGGACTTATCTAAGAAAGGAAGATTAAAAAAAAACATGTATAGTAAAAGGACAGCAAACTCACAATTATGAACAACCACACCTAAAGCAAAACCAAAAGAAACAAAGCAAACAACTAGAACAGGAACAGACCCACAGAAATGGGGATCACATGGAGGGTTAGCAACAGGGGAGTGGGAGGAGGAGAGAGGGGTAAAAGGTACAGAGAATAAATAGCATAGATTGTAGGCAGAGAATAGACAGGGGGAAGGTAAGAATAGTATGAGAAATGTAGAAGCTAAATAACTTATAAGTATGACACATGGACATGAACTAAAGGGGGGGAAGTGGGTGGGAGAGGGTGTACAGAGTGGAGGGGAGTGAAGGGAAATGGGACAACTGTAATAGCATAATCAATAAAATATATAAAAAAGAGAGAGAGAGAGAAACATTGATGTGCAAAGAGAAACACTGATCAGCTGCCTCTCACATGCCTCCAACCGAGGATCTGGCCCACAACCTAGGCTTGTGCCATGACCAGGGATCAGACCAGTGACCCTTCAGTTTGAAGAACAACACACAATGTACTGAGCCACACCATTCAGGGCTTAACAAAGACCTGTTTAGTGTCTTTACATAATGAGCTGGAGAAAAATCACCAGTGTCTTAGTCAGTCATGTTCAGCCACACTCTAACACCAAACTCAGTAGCTAAGTAACAGAGAGTACAATGTAGAAAAAAAGCTTCCAGGATGCCAAGGCTACCCCAAGCTGAATTCTACCTTTAAAATGTTGTAAAAATCCCTCTTATAACAAGAACTCTCTTAGTCCAAAGTAATATCTCCTCTTCTATACTATCTGTGACAGGAAGATGAAGTTGTCATTTTTGCTTTAGCAAACTCCCAAGAGGAACACCAAGCCCTGTGACCTGGAGGACAAAGCAAAGAGCAGAAACTAAGATCTGGACCTAATTAGCAAACAGGTCACAAGCAGAGTTGGTTGCTGTTGTTCGGTTTTACCTGCTGTGGTGTAACTGTTCAAGGCCTGACAGGTTCACAGTATTTGGACAGAAGAATATTCATGGAGCTGTTGGAATGTCTGACATGCCTTTATTCAAGGGTGGGCAATCCACACACACTGCAAGTTTCATGTCTCCCTGCATGCCTCTGCATGGCACACTGCATGCCACCTGTCCCCTTGCATGGCACATGTCATGGCACCCAGTGGGGAGTCTCTACCTGCTTAAGTACTAGAGACAAACAAAGCTGGCAAAAAGCCAAAAAAAAATCATATAACATAGCATGATTCTGTGCATGCGAGCCCACTTCATGTTATGGGAACCATTTATTGGACCCAGTCTCAAGGCTATGAGAACACTACTTATCTGGCCCATTCAAGGTCATGGGAAAACTGCTTCACTTAGTTACTCAGATACCTGGGTGAGGAAGCCAGACTGCCTCCATTTACCCTACAGTCCACCCCTTCTGGTTTCCTCACTGTACAATCTATGTGAGGATATCTTCTACAAAGTTCCCTTGGCAAGGAGGGCAGAGCCCTGCACCCATAAACCACAACAGCAGTAGATGACAGCAATAAGTAATCAAAACACAAGCACTGCCATAGCAACAGTACAAGCTGCAAGAACACAGAGCCAAAAGACAGGTGATCAGGCCACCCCGAGGTACCATGGCCAGGCCAATTCCCATGCAAGTAAGGACACCCATGTGGACCACCTACCCAGAGGATCCTAGTGGGAACTGCAGCCTATGCACCATTCTGCACCTCCCAGCAATATCCAAGAATATGGGTCTGACACAGATCCGTCAAGAGTCCAGGCCACCCTAGCTTGTCTTTGAGGCTTTTAACACAGAGGGGGTGCTGGCCCAGCCAATCCCATGATCCCAGCCATGAGCCAACCCCGAGCCATCCTACATGGAGCAGCTGACCAACAGCCAGGCCACTGCTACACTCCAGCACAGATGCCAGTCCAGGTCCTATTCTACAAGGAATGTGCACTATTTCACTGCTTCTATAGGCAAAAGCTGGGGAGATACACCATGGGAGGCCAGCAGATATGCTCAGGGAGAGTTCAGTACAGATCAAGCATGCTAAGTGGTAGCCCCTTAGACATAGGCATGTATCTAGTTCACTATACTCTAGGGGCAAAAAGATAGAGCAGTTATGGGCACCAGTAAGGGCAAGTCATGACCCTCAGGCAACGTACAAGCAAGCTTCTAGTCAGCCAATAAGACAGTGGCTGGCAGAGGGGGTCTTCATGGGCATGAACACTAGATCTTCTGTGCCTCAACTGGGGGCTCAGCATCTACTTGCAACAAGAGTGGAGAACTCATAACGGGCCATAAGGTAATCACAAGGTGACATGAAAAAGCATTTCGTGGCCCACTGGCCCTGGATATGTCAACTTTAAGACTGCTGGCCATGCCCCAATCATCCAGGGCACTATTTGTAAGTTTCTCTCCACCCTTTGGCCCCAGGGACAACAAGAAGCACCCAACACATGTAGGGGGGCTCTTATTTCCCAGGGCCACATCCAAGTGGCTATTTTTCCTCACTCCAGGCCCTCCAGAGTGGGCAAAAGAATATTCCCCTATTTTCCCATGCCTGGTTTCACCAAAGCATCCTTAGTCTGTACTTGCAGCTGAATTGGAGCTGCAGTCCAGTGGAGTAACACTCCCAGGGCTGGGGTCCCACTCCAACTCCTCTCATTTAGAGTCTGGAGGACACCCATAAACATTTTGTCTAGCCCCCGCAATGTAGGGGTGGCAGCCACACCTCACAGGATCTTGTCCCTGTAATGGCCTATGCATAACTATCTATTTATTTGCATGCCATGTAGAGATCCACAATGTTAGCCCTTATCTGTGCAAATAGTCAGGAGCAGTGCCTCAGTTGCAGCCAAGAATCACAACAGCACACAGTTCTGTTCACTGGCTATGCTGATCTATGGGGGGATGCTCAGCACATCCCTGAAAAGAGCCTTAGCAGTTCCCCACATGGGGCCCAGGATACACTTAGGAATGGTGAACACCTAAACAGTATACTCACGAGGGGACAGTTGCCCCAAAATTCAGGGACAACCACAAGGCCTTCACCTTTTCTGATCCCCACTCATCCCCTGTAGATGGGTTTCTTGGTTCTTTTCCTATTTAAATTTTCAAAGGATATTTCCTCCCTCTTTTTGGGAGACTGACACAGCCAAATGGTCCTCTAAACACACAGGATGGGCCTCTCTGGTTATACATCCAGATTTTGGACAGATAATTTAGGCCTGCACCAGATACTGGTATGTGGGTACCAGGAGCTCACACTTGCACAGGACCAGTGCACACCGCCAGGATGGACGCTGGTTGCTGGCTCCAGCCACTGCATCCCTTCTGGTTGACCGGGCTCCGTTTCTGCCATGCCGGTGACTTGGGCCACTGCATCTCCAGAGCTCTGGGTGCCACCATCTGCTCCTCTGTTCTTCTTCTGGGGCGGCTCTGATGGGCATAGCACTTGCCTGCACTGTGTGGAGCCTACTGCCCCCTCTGGGGCTCTTGGTCCCCTCCCTATCAGTGTGCTTTCTGGGTGCCAGTATCATCTCCTGCCAGCTCCAGCCTGCTTTTTTGCAGCCTCCCGGGTTGTGCTGCCAGTTGTAAGAGCTCCCATGGCAGCCCCACCTCCTGGAATGCCACTGCAAAGTTCTGCTCTGCACTGGGCCTTGGCCCAGAGGCAAAGCAGCGCACACTACTCTCCCACAGGCATCCCCACCTCTTCTGATGAGCGCACTCTGAGTAGAGCATTCTGGCCCAGAGCCCTAGTCCTCCTGCTCAGTCATTCCCAGCAACTGTGTTCCACATCTGTGTGGGGTGGGGAAGGGATGGGGATCCCAAACTGCCTAAATTCAAACTCCCCCACAGTTGCCATAGGCTGCTGCCCTCAGGGAACCCAACCCTTTCCCCTGAATTGCTTACTACCAGCCTGGAGGGGGATTGCCCCAGCTCAGCCACTCTGAGGCTTTTCACCAGGGAACAGATTCAAGTCTTCAAGGCTTTTTTCTGCCTCTGTGTTCTTATAACTTTACCGCATCAAGAAGTGGAGTCTCCTCTTCTTCAGGCTTCAGGGCTTCTGCTCCCTCTTGGGACCCTTGGAACTTCTCTGCATCATGAAACATAGTCTCTGTCTCAGCTCACAAAGCTGAAAGAAGCACCCAGCCCAGGGACCCCACAACCCCCATGGCTGCAGGGGCACTGGGCCACTTCGGGGTCTCCTTAACCACCTGCAGGGCTTTCTCTATTATATCAGGTGTGCCACTAACTTCAAGCCAGTCCTGGGGTGTGAAGGCCAAACCTCCAGGAGCCCAGCCACCCATCCAGGCCCCAGTCTGGGGATGCCAGCTCCATACTTTTCTGAGAAGAATCCCGTTACCTATGCCAGTTGTGTTGCAACCATTCAAGGCCTAACAGGTTCACAATATTCGGATGGACAGAAGAATATTTGGGGTGACTGACATGCCTTTATTCAAGAGAGAAATCCATACACACTGCAAGCTGCATGTCTCCCTGCACACCTCTGCATGGCACACTGCATGCCACCTGTCTCCTTGCATGGCACATGACATGGCAGCCAGTGGGGAGTCCTGACCTGCTTAAGTACTAGAGACAAACAAAGCTGGCAAAAAGCCAAAAAATTATATAACATAGCATAATTCTGTGCATGTGAGCCCACTTCATGTTATGGGAACCATTTATTGGACCCAGTCTTGAGGATATGAGAACACTGCTTATCTGGCCCATTCAAGGTTATGGGAAAACTGCTTCCTTTAGTTACTCAGATACCTGGGTGAGGAAGCCAGACTGCCTCCATTTACCTGATACCTGCTCTAGTGTTAGTAGGCATTTCAGGATTGTAGGTGATTAAAAGACTAAGAAGTAAAGGCATCTTCACCTCCAAGTCTGTGCTGGGTTCCATCTTGACAATTGGTCTCTCACTACCTGAAATAAAGTTGCTATAACAATGTGGGGATTGTTATTTCTAAACAGAAATAAGGTAATAGCAAGGAAGAAGTAGGATAGAAAGGAATATTTGGGGCCACTCTCAATAACAAAACTACAAGTAGGGAGCCTACTAGGAAACCCACGAGTGCCAGCAGTATTTTGCCAATCCTATTGCTTTCAATGAGTCTCCTTTCCCAGGAGAAGTATAAGGAAGAAAACTGGCTGGCTGCTATGAGCCACAATCAGATCTCTAAACATCAGGGGGACTGGGGACTGGAAAGTCCAGTTGTTAATGATGATCACCATGAACTGTTCATGTCTGCTAAGGAGGGATAGTTCTCTGAAAACTAAACACTTTGTCGTCTGCATAGCTGAGGCATAGGACATTGTGAGAAAGCACAGGAAGTGCTACTGAATACCAGATTTTACATTTCAGGAACCAGAATCTCAAGGGATCCAAACCAACACAGAAAACATCAATGCAGATGTGCACACAGTTTGATTTAGTAGAAAAGCTTTCTATAGGTATTGCAGAATTAAGTAACACAGCAACAGTAGCAGGGCAGGGAATACAGAAACAGAGCAGGCACAGAGAAACTTTGAGCCAAGATGTTAAATGACCCAGTGAATTAATGGGGGAAAGAAAAATGGAGATAAAGGGAGAAAAAAAGCACAAGAAGGAAGAGAAAAACTAAAGAAGGAGGAAAACACAGAGGTAGTTTATAATGGAGAAATGATGGAAATAAGAAAACCTCTATTTTCCAAAACCACAGTTCTCACCATATAGTAGGGTAATTAATTATTGTTTACATCTATGATCCTGCCTTATTCAAGACAGGAAAATCTCTCCTCATCCTTCTCTTTCTCCTCCTCATCTCTCCCTTTCCTCTTCCCCCCTCCTCATCAACCTCCTCCTCTTTTTTCTTCTTCATCTTCTTCTTCATTCTCTCTCTCTTCCTCTCTCCATCACCATCCTGCTCATTTGGCCTCCAAATGTTTCTTGCATCGATTACTTTCTTCCCATCTTTGGCATCTCTTGCCTAAATCATTGTCTCACAGCTTTCTAATGCCAATTCCCTCCTTTGCTAACATTGTGATCATAGCTAAAATAGAAAATAGATTATATCATGTCCTTCATTGAAATTCTCTGGTGGCTGCCAATCACCCATAGGGCCAAGTGGTGAATTAAGAGTGGAGAGAGAGACAAAGTGAATATCCAGCTCAGAAGCCAGCCTCTTTTGTCTGGGGTTCAGCTTTTTAGAAGTCAGATGTCAGAAAGACACAGTAGAGGCTGACACACACAGTACAGCATATGACTGTAGTATGCCATATACCATGCATAGTATGGCATATTACTATGGTATAGCCCAGGGTGAACAAGCATCCTTTTGGCTAAAATAGAACATCTCTTCTTCAGTTATCAATGATTTCCATTAAGGAGAAAAGTCAAACAATGCATAGGAGACAATGTTATAATTAAGAAGTGCAGTATACCTGTTAACAGTCATGCATTTAGCATCTGGAAATTCAAATATGTTGCAGGGGGGTTGTGGGGTAAAACATGTTTAAATGATACAGGAAGTTCTGCCCACCATGCACTCCAGAGGATTATGTATGAAAGTGAGCATGAGCTGAATGACATTAATCCATTATCCTTTCGTTGGTCTCAGTTCCCTTGAGCCTCTCAGAGTGTATACATTTGCCACATGAAGTGTGATTCTGGTATGTATAGATGCAGTCACTTATATATCCTATATTACATACTTTAGATCACTATGTATGTTACTATTTGTACATATGTGCAGTTTTATACAGAGAAAATCATGTATACTGTTCTTTAAAAGAATTTAAATTAAAAAATTTGCAAGGGCTATAATTCTTTAGAGTTGTCACCAAAACTTTTTAAAATCATAAAGCCCCATGAAAAATAAGCTGCCTGTTTTTATGTATTGTCTTTTTGTTCACTGACTTTAAAATCTCACTCCTGGGGTAACAAAGATGGTGGAGGAGTGAGTAGAAATCACACTAACCTCATCCTAGGACCAATTTGGAATTACAACAAAACTGTGGAGAGATCACCTAGAACAAACAACAGAACAATAAAAAGAGAGAAGCCTTATAACCTCATACAGACAGAAGAACCAGATTCCACACAGTCTGTCTGACAAGGAGTGCAGTGGAGACTTGAGAGAGCTGGCTGGGTGCCCACAGGCATCAGTGCCAGAGGGATAATTAAGCAGCAGGTTAGGCCTCCCTGAGAAGAATGGGAAAGTTGCAAATTAAAACCTCCCTGAGAAGAATCAGAAAGTTGCAAATTAAAACCACAATGAGATACCATTTCACACCAGCCAGAATGGCCATCATAAACAAATCAACAAACAACAAATGTTGGAGAGGATGTGGAGAAAAGGGAAGCCTAGTGCACTTTTGGTGGGAATGCAGAATGGTGCAGCCACTGTGGAAAACAGTATGGAATTTTTTCAGAAAACTAAAGATGGAACTGCCTTTTGACCTGGAAATTCCACTGTTGGGATTATATCTTAAGAACCCTGAAACACCAATCCAAAAGAACTCATGCACCCCAATGGTCATAGCAGCACAATTTATAATAGCCAAGTGCTGGAAGCAACCTAACTGCCTCAGTCAATGAATGGATTGAAAAGCTATGCTACATCTACACAATGAAATTCTATGCAGCAGAAAGAAAGGAGCTCCTACCCTTTGTGACAACATGGATGGAACTGGAGAGCACTACATTAAGTGAAATAAGCCAGGTAGTGAAAGACACCATATGATAATGGTACCTTAAATACCATTAAGTGGAACCTAATAAACAAAACAAACAAGCAAAATATAACCAGAGACATTGAAATTAAGAAATAAACGACAGTATATATAACCAGAGGGGAGGTGGAAGGGAATAATGGGTGGGGGGGAGGGAAGGAAGAAGAGTTTCCAGGAACATCTATAAATGACACATGGACGAAACTAAGGGGGGGTGGAATTAAGGGTAGTAGGTGGGGATGGTTGGGGTGGAGTGGGGTTGGGAGGTGTGGAAATGGAGATAACTGTGCTTGAACAATAAAAAAAATATTTGTTAACTACACCTGTAGGGTACTGAAACACTGGCATATGACATTACTGGCCACATTCACAGCCTTTTAAAGGATACTATCCTGATGACATGGGCACAGTTTCAAGGACGTAACTGCTCACATCTTCTCTCTAGATTTGCTGACCAATTAGTCTGAAGATCCCAATTTTCCTCTCTGTTCAGACTCCCAGATTCCAATATCTGTTCTTAGGATATGAGAAAGGGTACTATGTTGCTATGATAGCCCCTAATGCTAAACACTAATTATCTCTGGCTCTACATCTAGTGGATGCATGGAAAAATTGCTATTCTTATTCCTGTTAGTTGGAGCCATATAACCAGCTTTTGCCAGTGAGATGTGAGTTGTAGAGTTGCATGTAAACTCCTAAGGCTATCATTTGATTACCATTGTAATATTTTCCTATCTACCACCATGACCTGCACTGTTTGATACTGTGAGGGCTCCATCATCCTGGGTCCTGCTAGAAAAGACAATGATGACAGAGAGGCAGTTCCCCAACTAAATGAGTGAGAAATAAGCTCCAAGTGCCCATCAGTGGATGAACGGATAATGAAAATAGGATGTCATATACATGGAATATTATTCAGTCACAAAAATAAAGTAGTGTCATTTGCAACAACATGAATGAACTTGGAGGACATTATGCTGAGTGAAATAAGCCAGACACAGAAAGACAAATATTGTACAATCTCATTTATATATGGGATCTAAGAAAGTCAAACTCAGAGAACCAGAGAGTAGAATGGTTATCACCAGGGTCTAGATGGTGAGTAAAATGAGGAGATATTGGTGAAAGAATACAAACTTTCAGTTATAAGATGAATAACTTCTGGGAATTTAATATACAGCATGGTGACTATAGTTAATAATACTGTATTATATATAGTCATGCACCAAATGCTGATATTTCGATCTATGTCTGACCACATGTACAATAATGGTCTCATGGGATTATAATGGAGCTAAAAACCTTCTATTGCTTGGAGACATAGTGGCTGTCTAAATGTCTTAATGCAACACATTGCTCATGTGTTTGTGATGATGCTGGTGTAAACAAACATACTGTGCTCTCAGTTGTATAAGTTATGTACAGTTCATAATACTTGACAATGATAATGCATGACTATGGTACTGGTTTATGTGTTTACTACTTTTATCATGATTTTAGGGTGTACTCATTCTACTTATTTAAAAAAGTTTGCTGTAAAATAGTATGCTGTGTTATGCTGGTGGAAGCCTCATATGTTTCATGTTTCCTGTGTCTCTTAAAGGTACCATTTTGTCTTGTGCTTGATTTACTCTCATGGTGTTTTGTTCAGTAATATGCTGTATAGTCTAGGTGTATATTAGGCTATACCATCCAGGTTTGTGTCAGTGAACACTGTATAATGTTCATACCAGGACGAAGTCACCTAATGACATTTCTCAGAAATTTATTGAGCGTAGATCATAAGTGTTCTCAAGAAAAAGTTAACTATGTGAGGTGATGGATTGTTAATACATTTAATTATATATTATAGGTAAAAAATATAAAATTATATATATAATATATATTTACTATTACATACATGAATATATGTAATATATATTTATACTTATATAATTATATTTATGTTATATATATATATATTTATACAATTTTTATTTCTCAATTATACTCCAAAAGCTGGGGGGGGGGGGGGAAATAAGCCTGTATTTGTTTAAGTTCCTGAAATTGGGGAAATATTTATTAATACAGCACAACCTAATCTAGCTGACTTGGAGATCAGAGTTTAGCAGTTAACCCCAAGAATGTTCTAGATGCCATCAAACTTGTCTGATATTATAGTCCTAACCTTAGTTTTTAAATTGGAAATAATTTAATGGACCTTTATTTCTTGGATGATTAAGGGCTACTTATTTTTGACCCTCTAAGGAAATACTTAAACATCTAAAAATATTTATATTCAGAAACAAAAGTTACTAAGATACTAGAAGTTTTTGAAGACTTTAACTCATTATTCAACTAAGAAATTACCCTTGCTAATTTCTGCCTCGGTAGTAAGATATTACTGTAGAGCCATAGCTTATGTGAGAGTGAGATTATTTTTAAACTGTGTTTTTACTGTTGTTCAGGTACAGTTGTCTCCATTTCCCCCCACCACTCCCCTCACCCAAGCCATCCCCAATTCCCACCCTTGAGTGAACCCATTTAGGTTTTGTACCAGTGTGCCTTAAAGGGTTCCTGAAAACCCTTCCTCCTTTCCCTGCATTATCCCCTCCTATCTCCCCTCTGGTTACTGTCAGATTGTTCTTAATTTCAATGTGTGTGGTTATATTTTTCATGCTTGCTTATTTTGTTCATTCAGTTCCAGTTAAAGGTGAGATCGTATGATATTTGTCCCACACTGCCTGGCTTATTTCATTTAGTATAATGCTCTACAGTTCCATCCATGCTGTCACAAAGGATAGTAGCTCCTTCTTTCTTTCTGCTGCATAGAATTTCATTGTGTAGATGTAGCATAGCTTTTCAATCCATTCATTGACTGAGGCAGTTAGGTTGCTTCCAGCACTTGGCTATTATAAATTGTGCTGCTATGACCATTGGGGTGCATGAGTTCTTTTGGATTGGTGTTTCAGGGTTCTTAAGATATAATCCCAACAGTGGAATTTCCAGGTCAAAAGGCAGTTCCATCTTTAGTTTTCTGAAAAAATTCCATACTGTTTTCCACAGTGGCTGCACCATTCTGCATTCCCACCAAAAGTGCACTAGGCTTCCCTTTTCTCCACATCCTCTCCAACATTTGTTGTTTGTTGATTTGTTTATGATGGCCATTCTGGCTGGTGTGAAATGGTATCTCATTGTGGTTTTAATTTGCATCTCTCTGATGGCTAGTGATGCTGAGCATCTTTTGCTATGTCTCTGGGCCCTCAGTATGTCCTCCTTGAATGAGTGTCTGTTCAAGTCCTTTGTTCATTTTTTAAGTCAGTTGTTTGTCTTCCTGGAGTGGAGTCATGTGAGTTCTTTATATGTTTTGGAGATCAAACCCTTGTCTGAGGTACCACTGGCAAATATGTTTTCCATGTAGTTGGTTCTCTTTTCATTTTAACGCTGTTGTCTTCAGCCATGCAGAAGCTTTTTAATTTGATGAAATCCCATTTGTTTATTCTTTCTTTTATGTCCCTTGCTCTAAGGGACATATTGCTGAAAATATAGCTGCATGAAATATCTGAGATTTTGCCTCCTATATTTCCCTCTAGGACTTTTATGGTGTCACTTTTGGGAACCACCCTGCCTGCTTTCAGAATCTGTAATCCCCCCATGGCTAAGGCTGAGGGAGTGACCTTCAGACCATAAGACACTAAGGAGACAAAGCTTATCTCCCTGGCAGGAGCACCGCTTCTGCTCCTTTCACTTCATCCATAACTGGCCCCCAAAGCTTAGCCAATGACAGGTAAGATTCCCCAAGGGGGGAATGATCTAAGACAGGCACGATCACGTTGGAGGTCCCCAAGGAAGAGCTTGGGGGCCTACAGCAAAAGGGGGTGATGGACCTTCACCCCTTGGCTTTGACAAAGTGCGAGTCCTCATTCTGTCTGCAAGAAGTCTCCTAATCCCTCAGCTGCCTTACTTCCCCTGCCTGACTTAAGCCTGAAACAATGACAGAGGGTGGTGCAGCCCTGTGCTGGAAAGGGCAGGTTCCCCAAGGTGATCGGGCCTAAGAAATAATATGCCAGGAGGGAGAGGGGAGGAAATTTCAGTGGAATTTTAGGAAAGAATGGGAAGGGTTTACAGAAACAAATATAAAGGACACATGGACAAAAACTGGGGGGGGGGGGGGTGTGGAAATGGGAGGGAGGTGGGAAGGGATGGGTGGATGGGCTGGGATGGGAGTAAAGGACGTAAAACTGTACTTGAACAATGACTAAAATAAAATTTTTTTTAAAAAGAAAGAGTAAGTAAAATCCTGTGAAACCTGCTTTGTTTAGAATGCTCTCAATTAAATGATAAGGTTCCAAGCAGGAAGTGAGTTTGTTCCTCAAAGTTTTATAGCTCTTTAGATTTCTGACCCTGACTCAAAATAGGCCCTCAGAGTTCTTTGTCATCTATTGTTTGATCCTTACTGACTGACAATGATTAATGAGCTTTACCTGTATTCCTGTGCAAAATGAACCTAATAAAAGCCCATTGAGAAAAGGCTCTTCGCCCTTCCCCTTTGAGAAATTGGCCACCTTTCCTCCCCAAGCAGATCATGTCTTGGTAGACTTATTCTCATTCATGGTGGATGGGGGGCTCTGTGGGCAAAGCTCCCCTACATGTCATGACTTACATTTAAATCTTTTATTCACCTTTAATTTATTTTTGTATATGGTGCAAGTTGGTGACCGGGGGGTTTATTGTTTTTTTGTTTGTTGGTTGGTTGGTTGGTTGTTTGGTTGGTTTTGCATATACTTGTCCAGATTTCCCAACATCATTTATTGAAGAGGAGATTTTTACTCCATTTTAAGCTTCTGCCACCTTTGTCAAATATTAATTGACCATAGACACTTAGGTTAATTTCTGGGATCTCTATTCTGTTCCATTTATCTATGTGTCTGTTTTTATGTCAGTACCAGTCTGTTTTGATTACAGTGGCCTTGTAATACCATTTGATATCATGTATTATGATCCCTCCTACTTTGCTCTTCTTTCTCAAAATTGCTGCAGCTATTCGGGGTTGTTTATGGTTCCATATAAATTTTTGAAACATTTGTTCTATATCTGTGAAATATCTCATTGATACTTTAATAGATATTGCATTGAATCTATAAATTGCTTTGGGTAGTATGGACATTTTGATTATGTTAATTCTTCAAACCCATGAGCATGGTACATGCTTCCATTTGTTTGTGTCTTCCTTAATTTCTTCAGTGCTGTGTTTTCTGAGTACAGATCTTTTACCTCCTTGGTTAGATTTATTCCTGGGCACTTTATTTTTCTTGTTGTTATATCAAATGGGATCTTTTTCCTGATTTCTGTTCCTGATATTTTATTGTTTGTGTACAAAAATGCCTATGATTTTTTAATATTGACTTTGTATCCTGCAGTTTTGCCAAATTCACTTATCAGGTCAGGTAATTTTTCCGTAGAGTCTATAAGATTTTCAGTGCAGCTGACTATCCTATCATGTGCAAACAATGACAGTTTTGCTTCCTCCTTTCCAATTTGGATTTCTTCTGGTTCTTTTTCTTGTCTTATTGCTGTGGCTAGGACTTCCAATACTATGTGGAATAGAAGTGGTGAAAGTGGACATCCTTGTCTTGTTCCTGATCTTAGTGGAAAAGGTTTTAGTTTTTGACAATTGATATGATGTTCACTGAAGGTCTACTGTGTCTGACCTTTATTATGTTGAGGAATGCTCCCTCTATTCCCACTTTGCTGAGTGTTTTTATCATAAATGGGCACTGTACCTTATCAAAGGCTTTTTCTGCCTCTAATGATATGCTCATGTGAATTTTGCCTTTGCTTTTGTTTATGTGATATATTACATTCATTTATTTGTACATATTGTACCATTCTTGTGTCCCTAGGATGAATCCCACTTGGTCATAGTGTATGATCTTTTAAATGTATTTCTGAATGCAGTTTGCCAATATTTTGTAGAGGATTTTAGTGTCTTTGTTTACCAGCAATATTGGCCTGAAGTTTTCTTTCTTTGTTGTGTCTTTATCTGGTTTTGGGTTTAGGATGATGCTGGCTTCATACAAAGAGTTTGGGAGTCTTCTGTCTTTCTTGGATTCTTTGGAATTGTCTGTGCAGGATAGGGGTTAGCTCTTCTTTAAAAACTTTTTATAGAGTTTTCCTGTGAAACCATCCAGTCCAGGGCTTTTGTGTGTCAGGAGATTTTTGATGACTGTTTCAATTTTGTCAGCTGTTATTGGTCTGTTCAGGCTTTCTGCTTCTTCTTCATTCAGTTTTGGAAAATTATATTTTTCTAGAAATTTGTCCATTTCACCTAGGTTTTCAAATTTCTTGGCATAAAGTTCTTTGTAGTAATTTCTTACAATCCTTTGTATTTCTGTGATATCTGTTGTAATCTCTCCTTTTTCATTTCTGATTGTGTTTATTTGGGTCTTCTCTCTTTTTTTCTTGATGAGTCTGCTTAAAGGCTTGTCGATTTTGTTTATGTTTTCAAAGAACCAGCTCTTGGATTCATTGATCCTTAGAATTGTGCTTTTAGTCCCTATGTCATTTAATTCTGCTCTGATCTTGGTTATTTCCTTCCTTCTACTTGCTCTGGGCTGTCTTTGTTGTTGTTCTTTGAGTTCTTGTAGATGTAGGGTTAGGCTGTTTATTTGAAATGTTTCTATCTTTTTTAGATAGGCCTGTATTGCTATGAACTTCCTCACAGGACTGTCTTTGCTGTGTCCCATAAGTTTTGAGTTGTTGTGAGTTCATTTTCATTTGTTTCCAGTAACTTTTTGATTTCTTCTTTAATCTAATTCTTGACTATTCATTGTTGAATAGCATGCTATTCAATCTCAATTAATTTTAATGTTTTTGAGTTTTTTCCTTGAGATTTGTTTCTAGTTTCAGTCCCTTGTGGTCAGAGAAAATGCTTGATATCATTTCATTTATATTGAATTTTTTGAGGCTTGTTTGTGTCCTATCATGTGGTCTACCCTTGAAAATGTTCCATGTACATTTTAAAGGAATGTGTATTTTGATTCTTTGAGATGAAAGGCTCTATATATATTAGTTAAGTCCATTTGAGCTAGGACATTGTTCAATGCTGCAATATCTTTGTTGATATTTTGTTTGGAAGATCTATCCATTTTTGACAGTGGGGTGTTAAAATCTCATACTATAATTGTGTTGCTGTGAATATCTTTCTTGAAGTCCTCCAAGATTTTCCTTATATGTTTTGGTGCTCCTCTGTTGGGTGCATATATTTACAATGTTTATGTCTTGATGGATTCTTCCCTTGAGTATTATGAAGTGTCCTTCTCTGTCTCTTTATATGGCCTTTGTTTTGAAGTCTATTTTATCTGATATGAGTATTGCTACCCTGGCTTTTTTATTTCCTGTGCATTTTTTGGAATATTATTTTGTAACTCTTCACTTTCCATCTATGTAGAACTTTTGTTCTGAGGTGGATCGCTTGTAGGCAACATATGTATGGGTTATCATTTCTTTTTTTAAATTTTATTGTATTTTAATTGTTGTTCAAGTACAGTTTTCTGCCTTTTACCCCCCCCCCCCCAGCTACCCCCCAGGTCATAATTTCTTAATCTATTCAGCTATTCTATGTCTTTGATTGGAGCATTTAATCCATTTACATTTAAGGTTGTTATTGATAGGTACTTACTCAATTGCTTTTGTCCTTCCTTCATACCTCTCTCTCTCTCTCTCTCTCTCTCTCTCTCTCTCTCTCTCTCTCTCTCTGTTTCTCTTCATTTTCTTAATACAGTTCTTTTACATATCTTGCAGTGCTGGTTTGGTGGAGCTGTATACTTTGAGCCTTCTTTTGTCTGGGAAACTCCTTATTTCACTATCCATTTTAATTGAGATCCTTGCTGGGTAGAGTAGTCTTGATTGCAGGCCTTTGGTTTTCATTACTTGGAATATTTCTTGCCATTCCCTTTTGGCTTCTAGCATTTCTGAGATGTCAGCTGCTAACCTTATCAGGGTTCCTTTTTATATCACTTCCTGTTTCTCACTTGCTGCCTTTAAGATTCTCTCCTTTTTTGGAATTTTGTCATTTTAATTATGATGTGTCTTGAGGTGGGCCTCTTTGGGTTCCTCTGGATTGGGACCCTCTGTACTTCCTGGATTTGTGTGACTTTCTTTCATTAAATTAGGGAAATTTTTCATTATTACTTTTTCAAAAAGTTTTTCTATCCCTTGCTCATCTTCTTCTACTTCCTATATCCCTATTATATGGATATTATTATGTTTCATGTTGTGCTTCAGTTCTTTTAACATCTCTTCATTCTTTCTGAGTCTTTTTTTTTTCTTCTCTTGCTCTTACTGAGAATTTTTTTCTACCTTATCTTTTGGCTTGCTAATTTGATCCTCTGCTTCATCTAACCTACGTTTGATTCCTTCTACTGTGTTCTTCAATTCAGAAATTGTATTCTTCATTTCTTCTTGGTTCTTGTTAATAGTTTCTATTAATTTTTTCATGTTGATACAGTTTGCAGTGAGTTCATTGTAGTTTCCCTGTAGTTTCTGGTAATTCACTATGGGCTCATAGTGAGCTTCCTGATAACTACTGCTTTGAATTCAATATCTGATAGTTGAGTTGCCTCTATTTCATTTAGCATTCTTTCTGAGGCTTCCTCTTTTCCTTTCTTTTGGGGTTTGTTTCTTGCCTTCCCATTGTTTGTGAGACTCTTCTTATTAACCTCAGTTTCTTAAATTGATCTGTTCTGGCTCCCTGGGTTTATGGTGTGAATTTCTGTAGTGGAATACCTGTGAGTTTCAGTGGTGCTGTTTCCTTGACCCCCCAAGCTCACTGGTTTTGGGCTGTCATTAAAGTTGGCTCTGTGTATGTCTTTAGGTTTTGATTGTTGTTGGGTGTTTCTTTGGTGGTTCCTTCCCACCAGCTGGTTAACTGAGGGTCACTCTGTCCACCACTTCTTGTATTTTGTTGTGCTGGTAAGGGCAGGTTGTGTTTAAGCTGGTTCTTTTGTGTGTACAAGGTTTTGAGGATTCTCTCTTGCTCTTGTTGAGTTGTTTGTTCTGGGTAATTTATCCATTATTTAGTTGTATTTCCAGACAGGTCCTAGGTTGAGGTTAGTGTGGCTTCCACTCCCTCCTTCACCTTCTTCTTTTGTTATCTGTTGGTGGTTCCTTTGTTGTTGGGTTTCCTCTTCCAGCAGGTATCCTGGTGTTCACAGCTTCCACCATCTGGTTTTTCAATGTCTGCTACAATTTTTGGTCTCCTATTTTCATATATGCTGGGGTACCATTGGCTGTTTGCTCTGTTCCTCCGTAGATTGGCTAGGTTTTTCTCCCATGTGTAGGGGATAGTGGAATGTGCTTGCTCTTACCTCACCACCATCTTCCTCCTGTATTTTTTTTGTTTTTATGGGATTTTTTATTGTTGTTCACGTATAGTTGTATCCATTTTCACCCCACCATACTCCCCTGCCCCACCCATTCCTGCCTCTCACCCTGGAATATACCTCCTTTGGCTTTGTCCATATGTCCTTTATACATGTTTTTTGATGGCCCTTCCCCTATTATCCCCTCTTATCCTTGCCCCCACTCCTCTCTGCTTACTGTCAGTTTGTTCTTTATTACAATGTTTCTGGTTGTATTTTGTTTGCTTATTTGTTTTGTTGATTAGGTTCCACTTAAAGGTAAGATCATATGGTATTTCTCTTTCAACACTTGGCTTGTTTCTCTTAGCATAATACTTTCCAGATTCATCCATGCTGTCACAAAGGGTAGGAGCTCCTTTTTTCTTTCTGCTGCTTAGTATTCCATTGTGTAAATGTACCAGTTTTTGATCCACTCATTTACTGATGGGTACTTAGGATGCTTCCAGCACTTGGTTATTGTGAATTGTGCTGCTATGAACATTGGGGTGCATTGGTTCTTTTGGATTGGTGTTTCATGGCTCTCAGGTTATAATCTCAGCAGTGAAATTGATGGGTCAAAAGGCAGTTCCATTTTTAGTTTTTGAAGGAAATCCCATACTATTTTCCACAGTGACTGAACCAGTCTGTATTCCCACCAACAGTGCGTGAACATTCCCTTTTTTCCACAACCTCACCTGAGCTTGTTTGTTGATTTACTTATGATGTCCATTCTGACTGGTGTGAAGTGGTATCTCATTGTGGTTTTAGTTGGCATCTCTGTGATGGCTAGTAATCCTGAGCATCTTTTTATATGTCTCTGGGCCCTCTGTGTGTCATCCTTGGAGAAGTGTCTGTTTAAGTTTTTTGCCTATTCTGTAATTGGGTTGTTTGTCTTCCTAGAGTGGGGTCATGTGACTTCCTTATATATTTTGGAAATCAAATTATTGTCTAAGGTATCAGTTCATACTTCTATTTGGAGAAAACTAACCTAAAAAAATAATCAAAAGATTGAAGAGAGATTTTTGTACAAGAATGTTCTTTGCTATACATCATTTGTATTGGGGGGAAATAGGCACAACTTAAAACTGGTTAAACATACTTGATGCAGCCATATTCAGGAATGTTGTGTAGTTGCAAAAGCTCTGGGTGGTGTGGCTCAGGGGATTGAGTGCCTGCCTGTGAACCAAGAGGCCACCATTTCAATTCCCAGTTGGGGCACATGCCTTGGTTGCAAGCCAGGTCCCCAGTTGGGGCACACAGGAGGCAACCACAATGATGCTTCTTCCTTTCTCTTCCTCCCTTGCCCTCTGTGTAAAAAATTTTAAAAAATATAAATGTTCATAAAAAATCATGTTGCAAAAGAGAAATTATTTACATGGAAAAATGCTTATAATACACAGCTGGTGTGACAGCAGTGAAAATGAGGAATGGATCCCAGGACACACAAAGTGGTTGATGCCTTAAATGAGTTCATTGAGTTCAGGCTGGAGGGAACCATGCAACATAGGAAACAATTTGGGATTCTGGAGCCTGCAGGGTGAGTTGGCTAAGGTCTATGTGCACAGAACAGGACAGGAACAAAAAGCACAGGGAACTGCAGTGACTATGTCTTAAACTCTCTATCACTTTTTGAAAATTCTTCCTATGCTTAATGAATTTTTTCATTTTGTTGAAACTAGAAAATCCAGCATTCATGCTGTCTGTTACCTACCAGACCCAATAAATAGTCAGGCATTGAATCTTTATGGGTGCTTTATTCAGATCGCTGGTGATCTGAGAAGACAATGGGTTTGTACCTTAACAGACCATCTTAAATTCCATTTTAAACTGACCCTTTTCATAAGGAGACAGAAAGTGTAGGCAAGAGGTTTGGAATTCAGGGGGAAGGTTAATCAGATAAAAGCTGCAAGGTTCTTCCATTTGTGCCCTGGGCAGTGTTTTTTTTATGTGCCCTGCATGGTGGGTGTATCCCCCTGGAGTACAATGGCTCAGATACCATCTTGATTGCTTGAAACCTCCTGAGGCACAAAGTTGGGACTGCTTATGGTCTCCTGCCTTTAAGGTGGGTCATATCTTCCTGAAACAATAGCAGTTTACATACATTGGCTACTAAGTTTTTTAGCTATTACTTAAAACTAAATGTTTTCCAAAATTTGAGTCCCCTATCATTTCCCCACTGTTAATTTAAACTATCTTATTTCTATGAGATCAGCTTCATATGGAAGTGCTCATTTAGTTGTTGAAGATATATCTTAGCATTAGACCATCTGGTATTGGGCTTAGGAAGACATTTAACTTCAGATCCACATAAGGGGGCACTTTGTATGTAAAAACAAGCTATGACACAGCATAGTTTTTAGCACACTTGACAAAAGTTGCACACCCTTCAGCTGGAGCTACATTAGTTAGTGTTAAGGAAAACATTTCCCTGTCCTTTAGAGTTACCACAAGTCCCCAGTTATAAATATTGGCATAGGTTTTCTTATTGATATGTTGAAACAAAGCATAATTTTGAATGCGTTCTAGGAGAGTACAAACACCTATAAGACATGTGGTGAAAGTTTGTTCAACATAAGTTCCTCCTGCAAGACAAAATTCAGAGATGTTTAGAACATTTTTGTTAAATATACACCAATATTTTCATCTCGTTGAAAGAAACAAGCTCTCCATTACATGGGGTTAAAAAAAAGTAATGAAAAGAATATACCATATTTTTCAGACTATTAGATGCACCCCGTATTTGGGAGGAAATGGGGATGCGTCTTATAGTCTGACTGTAGCTTACCTGGCTTGCTGGGGCGGGGGGCACAGTGGTGGAGCGGAGTCACAGATTATTAAATATTTTATCACATTTTTTACTTCAAATTTTTTTTCCTATTTTCCTCTTCTAAAACCTAGGTGCATCTTATAGTCCTAAAAATACGGGTAAGTCATTGTTTTTGAAAGATGACTTTCAGGTCTTCTTAAGGTTCAGCAGTCCATCATTCCTCCAGTGCTTTCCTTACTCTGATGATGAATCCAAGGTTTTATATCTGCAAACTTCACCGTGGTGGGGGCTGGTGAGGAATACATCCCAAGATTCAGTCCACTTTTGTTCTAGTTGGCTTTCTGGAGATGCTGTCATCCAAGTCTTGAGCAGCACCTTATCGCCAGGTTCAAAGGAATGTAGCAACCTGTAGCAGGGAGACCTCTAATATAAGCAAGGCCATTGATCACAGCTAAGGTCTGACTTAAATGTTGTACATTTTCTTTACCTTCACTTCTTGATCTATATACATATCTCCCACCACATTCATAGCCTGAAATGGTCACCTGTACACAATTTCATAGGGACTCAATTGAATCCCACTTTGAGAAGCCACTCTTATCCTAAGCAGGATAATAGGTAAAGTGATCCCAGTGGAGATGAACTCCTTGGCACAGCTTGGCTATATTTTTCTTCAAGGTGTGATTCATCTTTTCTACTTTCCCGGAAGCCTGAGGTCTCCATGCCATGTGGAATCTCCTCTTGATTCCTCAAAATTTACTAAACTTCTATTTAATTTCTGAAATAAAAGCAGGTCCATTATCACTCTGGATGCTGCTGGGTATTGCCAAAGGGAGGAATTATTTCCTTCAGTAAGCCTTTCACTACCTCAAGGATTTCTCCATTCTACTAGGATAAGTTTCTACCCATCCTGAAAAGGTGTCAACAAAGACTAGCAAATATTCCCACCCTTGGACCCTTGGCATCTGGGAAAGTTTACTTGCCTGTCCTCAAATGGGCTGTCTTTGGTATTGCTTCCCTTCTTTGTTTTGATGGGGATCTGTCTTGGGATTGTTCTTATGGCATACAACACATCTAGCAATTATTTTTCATATGACTTTAGAAATTCCAGGACCTGTGAGTCACAGTTTAATATATGCAGTTAATTAGTCCCATACATAGTGAGTGGCTTCATGCAAATGCTTCATCACTGGCTCTACTAAATGGTCAGGAGGCAGTATAACTCCTCTCTTATTCTTTCTTCACCCACTATTAGTTCCTCCTTCATCAAAACCCCAGATTTAAGTTTTCTCTAAGTCTGCAGTCAAATATTCAAGATCAAATTGTGACAAGCCTGTAACAGGTACCAGGAGCAGTATAAACATTCCTTTAGAAACCTCTTTCACTGCTTGATCAGCTAGATTGTTTCCTCTAGCCACTTTAGTGTCCTCTTTCCAATGCCCTGAGTAGTGCATAACTGCCAACTGTAAAGGTACCTGAATAGCCTCTAACAATTTTAAAATTTCTGCTGCATGCTTAATCACCTTTTTATTGGAGGTTAACAGTTCTTTTTCCCCCCAGATGGAACCATGTGCATGCAAAATTAGGAAAGTTTACCTTGAGTCAATATACATATTCCCTCTCTTTTTGTGTGACAATTCCAGTGCCCTCATCAATGCAATCAGTTCAGCTTTCTGAGCAGAGATTCCCAGAGGCAAGGCCTTGGCCAGCACTACTCTTTTAAGAGTCACAACTGCATACCCAGTCTTCCTATTTCCTTTGTCCACATAATTGCTCCCATCTGCATATAGAGTCCAGTCTGCCTGTTCTAGAGGATTGTCTTGTAAATCAATTCTGCTAGAATACACTTCATCAATTATCTCAGCACAGTCATGTATTAGCACAGAAGAGAGGCAGGATTTAACTTATACTTTTGAGGGAGATATTGAGATTGTTGAGAAGAATGGCTTGATATCTGCCCATTCTTCCAGCAGTGAGCTGCATAACTCCTTTTTGCTCCAGCAGGCTCAACACTTTCTGAGGTGCAATGGTGACAGGCCATCCCAAGGAAAATTTTCAGCTTCTTGTAAGAGCTCAAAGGTGGCTGTGACAACTCTCAAGCAGATTGGCCACCCCTGGACAGCGCGATCTAGTTTTCTTAACAGGTATGAAATGGGTTGCAAAATTTCACTAACTATTTGAGTGAGGACTCCTAGGGCAATGCCCTGCCTTTCATGAACATATCACTGAGAGGGCTTTAGTAGGTTTGGAAGCCCCAAGACTGGTATAGAAGCCAGATGTGCCTTCAGGAACTCAAAAGCCTGGGTGCACTCCTTTATCTATTCTACAGGGATATACTCTGGTCCCTTCAGAGATTTTCCAGTGTAACAGATCTTATGTATAAAATGGAGCATGTGCCCATAATATCCAGTGGGCTGGCCCTCTGGCTTTATTCCCACTAGAAGTCTGCAAAGGGTATTTCCCTGCCCTACTAGGGGCTTTTCCTCCACCGAATTTGGTTTCTTGTAGGGTTTCAGATGGCAAGACCAGTGCAGACTCATTTTCCCTAGTTCTCTCAGCAGAGTAAGGAGGAAGATCTCTCAGGGCTGGAGGGGCCATGGGAACCCTGACTATGTTTGCAGCAGCCATAATATCTAGGTGTTTCTGGTCCCTCTCTTCTGAGCTTCTGCTATCTTTCACAGGCAAATTCCTTTTTCTCTGGACCATTATTCTATTTCCTTTTAATCCTGCATCTTGATTATGTAAACTCATGAAAGTTCCTAGGTAAGGCATTTTGTCCCACTTCACAAATCTTTGACAAAACAACCTTATTTACTGTATAATACAGTAATTTAAAGACCTATTCAGTGGCCAGAACTCTCCTGAGTCTATATTATATAATACATAAGCCAAACAGTATTATAATAAAAACCACTTTCTTCTTAGTCACAGGTTTATAAGCATAGGCCAACCAATTAGCCAAAACTTACCACACAGTACTGTTTCCTGGAATAGAAGATTTTCCCCCTATTTTACCAGACAGAGCTCTATAATATTTCAAAAACCAGAAGCCACCTCAATTAAATCAGATGGCACCTTTTTACTACACAGAGGTCTGTAAACCAGAAGGTACCTTAATTTCTGATGATGTAAATTGTGACCTGGGATTATAAATTGAACCAGAAAGCACAATGATCCAATCAAATGTGAAGATGACGGGAAGTGCTGAGAGTCCCCAAGTGAAATCACTTGGCAACTGCTAGGGAGTTTCCAAATACACACCCTAGAGCCCCTAATCCAGGCAACCAATGGGACTACCCACCAAATACCCAGACTTAGTAAAGAGTTCCATAGTCTATCCTGGAGTGGAGTGACCAAAATATTAAACCAGAAAAGTCAGTGTTCATGCTGCCTGTCACCTACCACACCCTAAAAGAAGAGACAAGGATTGAATCTTTATGGGTGCTTTATTCAGATGGCTGGTAATCTGAGAAGGCAGTGGCTTTGTACCCTAACAGAGTACCTTAAATTCCATTTTATTCATTTTCTCTTTTTTATTTAATTGTTGTTCAAGTACAGTTTTCTGTCTTTACTCCCATCCTAGCCAACCCTCTCAGCCCTCCCCATCTCCCTCCCATTTCCACCCCTCCTAGTTTTTGTCCATGTGTCCTTTATACTTGTTCCTGTAACCACTTCCCCTTCCCCCCTGAAATTTCCTCCCCTCACCCCTCTGGTAAGCCTGTTCTCTAATTCCATTTTAAACTGACCCTTTCTATAAGGAGAAGAAAAGAGTAGGTAAGGGGCCTGGAATTCAGGGGAAAGTTAATCAGATAAAAAGCTGCAGCATCCTTTCATGTGTCCTGGGAAGAGGTTTTTATGTGTCCTGCATGGTAGGTGTATCCCCCTGGAGTACAATGGTTCAGATACCATTTTGATTGGTTGAAACCTCCTGAGGCACAAAGTTGGGGCTGCTTATGGTCTCCTGCAGTCAAGGTGGGTCATATCTTCAGCTCCTGAAACAATAGCATTTTACATGCATTGGCTACTAAGCTCTTTAGCTATTACCTACAACTAAAGTTTCTCCAATATTTGAGTCTCCCATCATTGTGAGTGACTCCTCTCCAAGCCTTGCAACTATAATCCTTGCAACTGCAATAGTCATGTGACCTTGGGTGTACCAATAATAAAAGTCACATGGAATTTTAATTTGAGCAAGAGCCACTTGAAAAGAGATCCTGCCTGGCAGTTACTGTATGTTGCTATGTATAATTCATGCTCTTTTGCCCATATTTTTGAGGGTAAAATAAGGATGTGCATTATAAATAAGTAGTACCTGAAATACCTTGTATCTTTTCTTGTGTTTTGTAATTATTTGTTACATAAAATTTCTTGTACTATAATATGTTTAAAAATAGATGCTAAAATTCCTTTATAAATACAAAAAACAAGTATCTAAAACAAACTAATTAAAAAATTAAAATGTGAATTTCCAGTCAAGATGGCAGTATAGGCAGACATGGCTCATCTCTTTGCACAACCACATGAAAATTACAACTAAAATATAGAACAACCATCACTCAGGAATACCAGAAATTGAGCTGAATGGAAGTCTGACAACTACAGAATTAAAGAAACCAAATACATCCAGGCTAGTAAGAGGAACACAGACATGGAACAAGCTGGTCCAACACCCACATGTATAAAAATTCAGGAAGGGTATCTCAGGAGTGAAGAATTCCAGACCCACATCAGGCCCCCCAGCTCAGGATTCCAGTGCCAGGAAAGTAAGTCCCCACAACTTCTGGCTGCAAAAACTAGCAGGGATTGAGCCAATGGAAGACATTTCTGGAGCCCCAAGAAGTTCCTCTTAAAAAATCCACACATGGACTCACCTACTCAGACTCACTCCCTCTGAGTTCCAGTACTGGGGTAGCAGCTTGAAAGGTACAAGTGGTATACAGGGAGAAACCAAAGTGTCTGGCATCAAGGTGAGCACAGGCCATTGTACCTTTGCTAAACCCTCATCCCACAGAGCTAGTAAGCTGGTGCCATATCTGAGACTCCATCAACCTACCCAACACTGTTTGACCTGCCTTGGAGATTCCCAAAGGCTCTACTCTACCTCATGCACAAACCCATCCAAGTTACCCTTCCATAAGAATAGATGATTTTTGCTCCTAAATCTTATCACACAAGGAAGAGCTGAATTCAGTGAGCCCTAGAGGCAGCCAGATTAGAGTCACAGCTCAGCTTCACCTGAGAATCTCCAAGCCCAGCACAAGTAGCAGCCATCTCAGTTTCCTTTACAACTCAGGAAGGGTGGCTCTGGCCAAAACAAAAGACGTAGCTGACCTTGGCCTGCACCACCCAGGAAACACCAGGGCTAACACATCAAGTGGACAGCTACAGACCATGTCAGACCACCACCACCCTGCCTCTACACAGCTGATCATCCATGGAAGATGGATGTTGGTGGTCAGTGGTCACAGCCAGTCCTTATAGCTGACTGGCCTGGGTAAATACCTCCCATTGATCTGCCTACAGCAACCAAGACTCAACTACAAGAGTAGGGTATACTCAGCCCAAGCAAAGGGTACACTTTGAGTACCTAGCTTAAGTGATAAAGGAGGTTGTGCTACTGGGCCCTACAGGACACCTACCACTTTAGGCCACACTACCAAGACACAGAATTAAGGCAGCTCTACCTAATACTTAGAAAAAAACACCAGGAGACTGCCAAAATTGGAAGACAAAAAAACATGTACCAAATTAAAGAATGGAAAACTCCAAAAAAAAAAGAGCTAAATGAAATAAACATAAGCAATCTCTCAGATGCAGAGTTCAAAACATTGTTTATAAGGATGTTCAAAAACTTAGTGAAGACCTCAGCACCATAAAAAAAAGACCCAATTAGAAATGAAGGATACACTAATTGAAATAGAGAACAATATACAAGGAAACAACAGTAGAGTGGATGAAGCTGAGAATCAAATTAATGATTTGGAACATGAGCAAAAAACAACTAATCAGAACAACAAGAAGAAAAAAGATTCCAAAACAATGAGGGTAGTATAAGCAGCCTCTAGGACAACTTCAAGAGGTCCAACATTCACCTCATAACAGTGCCAGAAGGAAAAGAGAAAGAGCAAGAAATTAGAAATCTACTTGAAAAATTAATGAAAGAAAACTTCGCTAATTTGGCCAAGTAAATAGACATGCAAGTGCAGGAAGCACAGAGAGTTCCAATTTTGATGGATGCAAGGAGGCCCACTCCAAGACACATCATAATTAAAATGCCAAAGGTTAAAGATATTGAGAGACACTTAAAAGCAGCACAACTTACAGTAGTCAAGTGCTGGAAGCTACCTAAGTACCCATCAGTAAGTGAATGGATCAAAAAAACATGGTATATTTACACAGTGGAATTCTATGCAGCAGAAAGAAAGAAGGAGCTCCTTCTCTTTGCAACAGCAGGGATGAAGTGGAGAGCATTATGCTAACTAAAAGAATTCAGTTGGTGAAAGACAAATACCATATTATCTTACCTTTAAGTGGAACATTGTCAACAAAACAAACAAGGAAGCAAAATATAACCAGAGACATTGAAATTAAGAACAATCTGACAGTAACCAGAGGGGAGGTGGGAGGGGATAATTGGGGAGAAGCGGGAGGCATTTTCAGGAAAAACTCTAAATGACACATGAACAAAATCAAGGAGGGTGGAAGCAGGAGAGGGAGGTAGGGATGGCTGTGGTGGGGGGCTAGTGGTGGGGGGTAAATTCAGACAATTGTACTTGAACAACAATAAAATAGTTTTTTAATTAAATTAAAATTAGAAAAAGAAGTTCAAATAGGTAGTTACAGAATAGCCATGGGGATGTAAAATACAGTATAGGAAATGAAGTAGCCAAATGACTTATAGGCATGATCCATAGACATGCCTATAATCCCTAAAAACAATGATGTAGGGATTGTATGAAGGAGTGGGGCTGGGTGGAGGGTGGTAAAAGGCGAAAGATCAAGACAACTGTAATAGCATAATCAACAAAATATAATATTAAAAATTAAAACAAAAGATTTTTTTTCCTGAAAGTTTGGGCCAAAAGTGTGTATGCACAATATACATAGCAAAATGCAGTATTTTCTGATGAGAATATCTAGGGATGCGTTGAAGAGCAGGTGCTGTCACTCAACATGGATAAACTTCTTCCTGGTGGTGTAGTCCCCAAGTTTGGCTCAGGTCTCCTGAAGACAACATGAGAAACTACCTGTCATTGCATGGAAAAGGCCCCTTCTCTCTAGCTAAATTGAGTTAGTTCAGTTATGTGCCACCAAGCACACTGTCTGATCCACACTCTACTATACTTGCCATACCTCTTATTTGCTAGGTACTTTGAACACATTTATCTCATTTAGCCCTCCTCTACTGTCCTTATTCCTCAATCTGTCCATGGCAGAGCTGTGAATGGATCTTCAGATCTGTGAGAAGCCAAAACCCATTCTCTAACCATGATAAAGTTTCTCCTCCTCTGAAACTATCCATTTTCTATCTATAGAATGAGTAGTTTAGACTGGAGAAAGGTCTCTGAGTTTCTTTCCACTTAAGTAAGTAGATAGTTCTATGTCATGGAGAATTTTGTCCCATTGCTTCAGGAATATTCAGAAAATCGCTGTTGAGCATCCAACCTGGTAACCATCTATCCAGCCCTAAGGAGCAGGAGTGACAACATGGGGCTGGATCCTGCCAGTGACTTGGGACTTGGAACACAGGGCCCATTAGTGGTTCCAGGATTGTAGAGGCTCTGAAGTTACTTTCATAGCCCTGAGCTCACACTTTCAGGTGGACATTGTTTCACACCATGACTGCCCTCAAACCACTGATAGCATTGGCCTCACAAATAGTTTTCTACATGGGCTTCAAAGTGCTTTGACTGAAAAGCTGAAGCAGTAGGTTACAATGGACAAAGGTCAGGACTAGCACAGAGAAGACTGGCTGCTCTCCCAGCCCTGTCACTTACTGGATGACCCTTGGCAAGCCACTTGAGAAAGCTCTCATTCTCCATTTCCACCCCTGAAAAACTGAGGACTGTGGTGAAAACAATGAGGTAATGCAGTGGAAGTGCTTGGAAAAAATGAAAAGCATTGTACACATGTGAGGGGCTATTATTAATTTAGAGAGGAATAGAAGAATCTAAAATTGTTTTGCATTTGAATAGTGTTTCTTATTCTGGAACTTGCTTTTTCTCATTTTGTCTTCACAGTCACTCACTGTGTGAGAAAGTAGGGCAGTTATTATTACCTCTGTTTTACAGATGAGGAAACAGAAGGGAAACTGGTGGTGCTGGCTCTGGAAACCAGGCATTCTGATTTCCAACCCCAGATTCATCTTAGACATGTGCAGGTACTTCACCTCTACCCACTGTGCTGGTGACATCGTCTGGACATCACAGTACACCCAGCTACACTGTACAATGGAACTGGGAACTGCCTGCAGGATCTGAGGCAACAGAAGGATGTTTGGTCTATACTAACTCATTCTGGACTACCAAATGGGCTAGGAAAAACTATAAAGTTCCAGGTTTTCACCATTGCAATGGGCGACAGGTTAAAAATCAGACTTAGGTGAATACTAAATGCTGGAAGGACCCCGTGTGTATTTTTAGAGTATGTACCCACTCCCATCACCTTCTTTCTGCCCTCCTAGAATTTCTGAGTCAGCATCAACAGTGTAAGCTGTTCTGTCTCTACCAGAAGAGTCAGCAGTAGGCTTTCTTTGAGCCACCATGCAGAAAATTGATATCAAAGCTCTGGTTGAGCACTCAGACAAGTTTAATTTCATCATCACCATTGTAGCATTATGATGAGTAAATTTCAGGTGTTTCAGGTTTTACAGAGTACCCTGTACCCCCTATTTCAAAGGAAGCCTGTAAGGTGGATGGATACCATTCTTAGGAGTGATTTACCAAAGAAGAACAGCTGAGGAGCTCTTATCACCCGGGTTGTGGGCAAATCCATGGTCCTGTTACATGAATGTAACATCTTGGGTCATTGTCCAGCATATTCCTGTGAGCCACACTGTCCTTGAAGCTTGTCCATTGATTGGTTTACCTCACAAAATGTGTGTGCCAGTTCCAAGCCAAGGCCTGAAGAGGCACCATGTGTTCCACTAGCCTTCTTTACTCATGTGACCCACCCTCCAAAGAACATCCCCTGGGAAGTTGCTGATACAAAAAGAATGGGGACACATGGCAAATCCTGAATCCAACCTGCATCTTGGTGCTCAAAGTTTGGAGTCCTACCTAGCATAGCCAATGGCAGATAAGCCTTGGATGAATAAGCATGAGATAATGTGGGAATTCTAAGCTTTCACATCATGGAAGAGTTTGTTATGCAAAATATTGCTGCAGTTGGTTGACTGACACAGTTGTCTTTACTACAAACTGTGATTATAAAGTATAGATCCTATTTGAATTTTTTTTAAAAAAGAATTCTTGAGTCTTTATAGGTAGCAGATAAAAACTTGTCTATAATATGTGGAGCAATAAATGTTCCATTTCTATTTCTTTCTTAAGGTAAATTAGTTATAGCTCCAAGTTTCTGAGTGTTAAAGTGATGACATGACCAATTTCACTCAGGAATGGATTCTCTCCCCAACATGACATCACATCTAAAAATCCAGGGCATATGTTTCATATGAAAAATGAAGGAAGGGTCAAAGACATCACTGTTTTTGTCCTTGCTCCTTCACTACCCTAGTCACTGCAGTTGTGCACAACTGTGTGCAGTAACTTCAACAATCATTGCAGTTGTGCGCAAGTTCAGAAATTACAGTGTGAAATGGAAGCTTTGACCTTTTACTGACTGACATCACCCAGATGTGACTGAGGCACACCTAGTGGAAAGCCTTTAGATGATATTGAGTCAAAAATAAGAACAATTTAGTGATCATATGGTTTAGAGAGTTTACATTGAGTCTCAGCGATATCAAGAATACAAAGACAACCTATGTTTCTCCATTTACTGAAGACTTCTTCCCTCCCTCTCAGAAAAATATTATACATGTTTGTGTTTTGTATGTACTGCATGTTTCTTGTTAAGTATATTACTAAGTTATTTACCAAAGTTGACCATTGCCAAAGATAAATTTCAAGCTCCTTTATGTGTGTAGAAATGTTCTTCATTATAAAACTGAGATAATAATATATTGTATTCATATATTGTAGAGTTCTTATGTGCCACCCCTACCCACCTTCATAGCCTTACCTCTCACTTTTCCTGGTGGCCATACATAGTATGTTTCATTCATGTCAAATGCATGCATATTTCATTCTGTTTTCTCACTTTACACTTTTATAGACGCCTTCCTCTCTGCTTGGGATATTCAGCTGGCCATCTCCTGCTTACACTGCAATATTTACTTTAATAGTACCTCTCCGTTAATAGGCCAGGACCAAGGTGAGGCAAGAGAGGTTCCAGGAAGCAAAATTTACAGGCACTCACTCTCAGGATCAGCCAAGTGCCTCCTGAAATGTTGTACCCTGAGGACCTTATTCACCCTCCTCTGGCCCTGGCCCTGTTCTTTAATGCCTCCCCTGATTTACTCCACCTCTTCCCCAAGAAAAGCTCCTCCATGCAAACTTTGTACTTTTCTATGTTATAGCATTTACAACACTAGACTTCATTTTCTTAGCACAGTGACCCTGCCATATCATCTTTGTAGCATCAGCACCATGCTTGGCCTAACGTATTTGATGAGTAATAGTAAAATAACAACAAATATTTCTGAGCACTAACTTTGTGCCAGTGATGGTTCTAAGTGCTTTACTTAGTTGACTTACTTAGCTCTTACAACAACCCAATGTTATGGATGAAGAACAGACTAAAAGAAGTTAAATACATTGCAGTATCACACAATGTGAAGCAGTACCCACTGGGGTTTGAACCCAGGTCCTTCTAATGCCAGATCCTGGGTGCATCACTGATCTGTCATCAGACTGAATAAGAACCAAAGAGGAAAGGGGCATTTTCATTATGTTCTTCAGGCTCTAAGACAATCATTGCAAAGGGCAGTAAGAGCCTAAAATGCTGACTTCTTTCCCAGTCCCCAAACATCCCAATATTGGACAGAGATGCTAAGTATGGTCACAATCTAGAAACTTAAAAACAAAAGTCTGTGTAATGCTTTGCATGGCATTGACTAAGGACAATTGTTGCCCAAAAGGAGTTGAGCCCTACTGATAATGCAGCTAGAAAAATTCTGCCTCATTGGACCTGGGTCATTGGCAGTCAGAGGTTATAGAGACATTGTGTCTCTTCCATCAGCCCCAATGCACCAGCCATGAAGGGTGAGCTCCACAGCTGGTACTGGCCTCACATCCTGCAGTGTCACTTCCCACACAGGACAACTACCCCTGTGTCCTCTGCCATTTGCAGTGGGTAAATAAAAAACAGATAGCCATGTTCGTGGCCAAAAATATTCTTCCTAACTGGACCAGCAGAAAATTGATCCAAGCTAGGAGTCCCAACTCTACTACTTGTAGAAAACCAGTGAACAGTGCTGGCTGGAAACTAGGGCAAACATATCCTATAGGCTGCATTAATAATGTCTTTGTATTTTATGTGTTTCTGATGCTTTAACATGTTGGGACCTTGGTGACTCTGGAGAGGCTGCCCCTCCCAGGGCTAGCCAATTCCTGGAGATAGTAAAGGACTTTTCTGCCAACCCACTTTTCATATGTAAAACAAGTAATCTAGAGCTCACACCCAAATCATCTCCTTTATCAGGACTCTCATACTCTGGACCACCACAGGGCCAGCTACCAAATAACTAGGGACAGCACTATGCTCCCAAGCCCACAAAAGTTATTTGTGCTAGTTAATCTTAAACCTGCCTACCCACCTCACCTTGCCTTTGCTGGCAGATACTATAATAAATGTTCTTCCCAGACCCTTCCCCTACTTCCACTGCCTCCTGACCAACCTGGTGCTTCCCCTAGCACAACCACCATTCCCCACACAAACACACCACACCTTCCTCATGGGAACTCTCAGCAATAAACTATCTTTTCAATGACAATTGTCCCTGATCTGTTATCACCGTACCTGAACTATAATAAGTAGAACCTACATTTTAAAACACATATCAATGTACAGGGAGCAATCCTTTTTCCCTTGCCACTGATTGTTGTGGGACAAGAACCAGCCTAACATTACAGACATTCTGAATATTGCTGAGAAGGCAGAAACCTGGATTTTATTCATTCCTGAAAGTTTTAATGTTGCTAAGTAATTCAAACTTAAAATACTGTGTGTTTCTGGCATGCACCCAAGCATTAGAAAGCAGAGGAAAACAAAAACAGAAAGAATGGAAGAGCCAGACACTGTAGCTGCAGAATGTGGTTGATGGCTTTCCATCCTTGTCTGCCTGGATCTGTCCAGATGAGTAAACAACTAGTCTAGATCTAAGGAATAATCTCTTTGATCACTATAAAAAGAAATAGTTTTCAAGCTTTTCTAACCTGGCTCCCAGTAAGAAATACACTTTACATCACAACATATACACATTCATATCTAGTATCTATCTGAAATAAAATTGTCACCCTTACCACATGGAGTGCACATTGACATTTTCTAGTCTACTTCATTCCATTTAATTATGATTTTGGTCACTAAACACTGTATTGATTACATAATCTGTAATAGATCTAAAACCACAGCTTGAACAAAAACACTAATTTAAAGATTACTGGTACTAATTCATCATATTACAAATAAGGTAACTGAAATTCACAGAGTAATGGGATTTGTTTATTATAACACAAGGTGAATGTCAGAGCCAACCTTTGAATTAATTATCAACTCAAGACCATTTTCCTAATATATTTATATCTGTAAGTATATAGTATATACATGTATTAGTGTTGGAATTGTTATAATACACACACATACAAAAATTTTTTATAGGAACTCATACACAACTGAGATAGTTGAGCAGTTTCTGGAAGGCTCTTCACAACTGATGCCAGAGCTTGAAGTCCATAAAGAGCACTGAGCTGATCCCATGAGGATAGACAGCAACCACAGTCTGTTCTTGTTCTCTCTAACCTCAGCAGTGTGAACACAGAAAGTGAAGGAGGCACTTTGTCATGGGTTAAAATACTCACACACCCAAGGACTGGGAGAGCTGAAGGAAGATGCAGCAGGAACCAGAATGTGTGTCAGGTGATCAACAGCCCTGCGAGCTGCAAAATGGTGCTGCTTTACTCCAAGTCTCCCACACAAAATTCTTCAGGGCCTGCCCTTCTTCAGTCAATTCAAAAGCATGATTATGGTTCCACTTTAAAAACAGAATATCTATTTCTTCAGCTTTTTAAATCAAGAATACATGATACCTATACATGAGAAAAATGGCATACTTTGTTTTCATTACTCTCCCACTTAGTTATTATTTGAATTTTTAAACTCCAGTTCTCATTTTCAAAATAATACTTTTCTATCATAAGAATCTTTCAAGGTTTATTCACATCTGTGTGCTGTTAGTTGACAACAATTATATATCTTAACTCAAAGTTCAATTGCTTTCATCACTTTCTGTCAGTCTATTTAAGCCCCAAATTTCCTTCTCTAGGATTTACTTCCTTTAATTAATCTAGACATTAGACAGATAAATTCTTGGTGGAGTCAGTTTATTGGTTTTCTTTTAATAAAATTCAACCAAGGCTTTGCATATCTGGAAAATGTCTCTCTATTGTTTTCAAATTTGAACAAGAATTTTACTTTTGAGTTAAAACCTTTCTCCTCAATATTCTGTATGTGAAGTGGCCTTCAGGACATGTTGTGAAAAAAAGCCTTAACAATAAAAGCCTGGATAATTGTGTATATACCACACTACCATTCATCTAAGAAAAGGGAGATACTAACACACACACACACACACACAAATTCTACTTAATGGACTCATAGACTATCATTACTATATATGTTTGATACATGTATATTATAATATGTTAAATTGTGCTATTAAATGTGCAGTTATGTTATTACTATATGTTCTGTTGTGTTCGATTAACATAATACATTAATGTTACCATCAATATTGTTATAATGGATAACCTTACTATCATGCATGTATTATTATTACATGCTGTTACATGATAAAATATTAATTTTACACATATTATGTTAAAAATAGAATAAACCTTAACACTTAATATGGTTAAATTAGTAAAGGCAGGAACATTTAAGGAATCATCAGGTGAAAAGTCTATGTTTCCTTAAATAGAAATTCCTTAGAACACATGTTAATATTTTACATAATTATGAAACATAACTAAACAAATAAATATGCAATTCCAGACTCTGAGAGTGAATTTAATGGAATAAACCTAATTGTGTGCTCATTTGCTGACCTAATATCACCCAAAGGGAGTATTTGAACTGACTCTAAAACTCCAGCCTCAGGGAAAAAACTCAAAAACACTCAAACTCATGCAGATTGAATAGCATGCTATTAAACAATGAATGGGTCCAGAATGAGATCAAGGAAGAAATCAAAGAGTTTCTGGAAATGAATGAAAATGAACTCACAACAACCCAAAACTTATGGAACACAGCTAAGGCAGTCCTGAGAGGGAACTTCATAGCAATACAGGCCTACCTAAAAAAGATAGAAACATTTCAAACAAACAACCTAACCCTACATCTACAAGAACTCAAAGAATAGCCCAGAGTAAGTAGAAGCCCAGAACAAGTAGAAGGAGGGAAATAACCAAGACCAGAGCAGAATTAAATGACATAGAGACTACAAGCACAATTTTAAGGATCAATGAATCCAGGAGATGGTTCTTTGAAAACATAAACAAAATCAGCAAGCCTTTAAGCAGGCTCATCAAGAAAACAAGAGAGAAGACCCAAATAAACACAATCAGAAATGAAAGAGGAGAGATTACAGCTGATACCACAGAAATACAAAGGATTGTAAGAAATTACTACAAAGACCTATATGCCAAGAAATTTGAAAACCTAGGTGAAATGGACAAATTTCTAGAAAGATATAATCTCCCAACACTCAATGAAAAAGAAGCAGAAAGCCTGAACAGAACAATAACAGCTGACAAAATTGAAACAATAATCAAAAACTCCCAACGCACAAAAACCCTGGAACAGACAGTTTCACAGAACTCTACAAAACATTTAAGGAAGAACCAACCCTCTATCCTTCATAGACTATTCCAAACAATCCAAAAACACAGAAGACTACCAAACTCTTTTGATGAAGCCAGCATCATCCTCAATCCAAAACCCGATAAAGACACAACAAAGGAAGAAAACTTCAGGACAATATCGCTGATGAACAAAGACACTAAAATCCCCCCAAAATAATGGCAAACCACATCCAGCAATACATTGAAAAGATCATACACCATGACCAGTGGGATTCATCCCAGGGAAGCAACAGATGTAGAAAAACCACTTATAAGGTACAGTACCCATTCATGATAAAAACAATCAAAAAGTTGGAATAGAAGGAGCATTCCCCAACCTAATAAAGGCCATATATAAGAGACCTATAACCAACATCATACTCAATGGGCAAAAACTAGAATCTTTCCACTAAGATCAGGAAGAAGACAAGTTTGTCCACTTTCACCACTTCTATTCAACACAGTATTGGAAGTCCTAGCCACAGCAATCAGACAAGAAAAGGAAACAAAAGGCATAAAAATTGGAAAGGAGGAAACAAAACTGTCATTGTTTGCAAATGACAGGATAGTGTACATAAAAAATCCTATAGACTCCACCAGAAACTTCCTGACTTAATAAATGAATTTGACAAAACAGTGGGATACAAAGTCAATATCCAGAAATCAAAGGCATTTTTCTCCACCAACAATGGAATATCAGAAACAGAAATCAATAAAAAAAATCCCATTTGATATAGCAACAAGAAAGATTAACTACCTAGGAATAAACCTAACCAAGGAAGTAAAAGACCTGTGCTCAGAAAACTGCACAACACTGAGGAAAGATATTAAGGAAAACACAGGCAAATGGAGCATGTACCATGCTCATGGATTGAAAGAATTAACATCATAAAAATGGCCATACTACCCAAAGCGATTTATAGATTCAATACAATCCTTATTAAAGTACCAATGACATATTTCACAGATATAGAACAAACATTTCAAAAATTTATATGGAACCATAAATGACCCCAAATAGCTGCTGCAACTTTGAGAAGGAAGAGCAAAGTAGGAGGGATCACAATACCTGGTAGCAAACTGTATTACAAGGCCACTGTAATCAAAACAAACTGGTATTGGCATAAAAAACAGGCACATGGACCAATAGAATAGAACAGAGAGCCCAGAAATAAACCCAAGTCCCCATTGTCAATTAATATTTGACAAAGGAGGCAGTAGCATAAAATGGAGAAAAATAGCCTCTTCAACAAATGGTGTTGGGACAGCTGGACAGCTACATGCAAAAAACATGAAATGATCACCAACATACACCATACACAAAAATAATTCAAGTTGGATAAAAAACTTAAATATAAGTCATGACGCCATAAAAGTCCTTCAGGAGAACATAGGCAGGAAAATCTCAGACATTCCATGCAGCAATATTTTCACTGATATGTCCCCTAGAGCAAGAGACATAAAGGAACAAATAAACAAATGGGATCTCATCAAAATAAAAAGTTTCTGCACAGCTAAAGAAAACAGCATTAAAATTAAAAGAGAACCAACCGAATGTGAAAATATTTGCCAATGATACTTCATCCAAGGGTTTGATCTCCAAAATATAGAAAAAAACTCACACAACTCCACTCCAAGAAGTAAACAACCCAATTAAAAAATGGGCAAAAGACTTGAACAGACACTTCTCCAAAGAGGACATACAGAGGGCCCAGAGACATAGGAAAAGATGGTCAGTATCACTAGCTATCAGAGAGATGCAAATTAAAATCAAAATAAGATACCAGTTCACACCAGTCAAAATGGCCATCATAAACAAAGCAACAAACAAGTGTTGGAGAGGTTGTAGAGAAAAGGGAACCCTGGTGCACTGTTGGTGGGATTGCAGACTGGTGCAACCACTATGGAAAATAGTATGGAATTTCCTCAGAAAACTAAAAATGGAACTTCTTTTTGACCTAGCAATTCCACTACTATGATTATATCCTAAGTTTCCTAAAACACCAATCTAAAAGAACCTATGCACCCCAATGTTCATAGCAGCACAATTCACAATAGCCAAGTGCTGGAAGCAACTAGGTGCCCATCAGTAAATGAATGGATCAAAAAACTATGGTGTATTTACACATGGAATTCTACTCAGCAGAAAGAAAGGAGCTTCTATGCTTTGGGGCAGCATCAACGGAACTGGAGAGCATTATGCTAACTGAAATAATCCAGGCGGTGAGGGACAAATACCATATGATCTTGCCTTTAACTGGAATCTAATCAACAAAACAAACAAGCAAGTAAAATACAAACAAAGACATTGAAATTGGGAGCAAGGTGATGGCAACCAGAAGAGAGGGGAGGGAATAAAAGGGGGAAATGGTGAAGGGTTTACAGGAACAACTATAAAGAACACATGGACAATAACAAGGGGGGCTGAAGCAAGGGAGGGAGATGGGGAAAAAGGCAGAAAGCTGTACCTGAACAACAATAAAAATCAAAAGTATTTTAAATAAATAAGTAAAACATGGCAATGTGACTTTACATCTCACATCTCAAATCCTGGATCTCAATTTCAGCATCCTTGTAGAGAGCAAAACAGATCCCCTCAATTCACCTGAGCCCACCCACAACAAAAATTATTCAAATGTAATATATACATTTATTTTCAATAGAATAAAATTACAGAAACAAGTTGGCTTCCCATTATCTTCTCTGGAACACTTTCTCTGCCCAGGTATCTCCATGCAAGGCTGATACTAGTTAATTACCTGAATTAAATATTTTACAGCTTAAAAGGACTTTCTATACTACAAGATTTATAAATATTCATTCTGCAGAAGGAGGGATGCAAGGGGAAATTGGTTTCCAGTGGCTACCTTTGTAGCAACTAGTCAATAGTAAACCTCTAAGGCAGCTTTGGTGCCTGGGTGAAATTCCTTGTAGCCTCAAATCCCTTATAGAAAAACAATTTCTCCAAATGTACAGTCATTTTTGCTGAACCACTAAGTAATCTGCTTACCCATGTCAGAGACAACCTTAAGGTGATATGATAGATGCCAAGCAAATACTCAATCAATACACTGGTCTAGGTCTCTGTCCATCAGTTTGGCATTGTGTGGACTAATTAGATGATAAAATGTGATGAATGTGTAGTAAACTCAGCCTCTCCCCAGAGGCTCCCATGGGTCCTTTCCCATTTTCTAGCTGACCTTTTAGAGCTCAGCTTTATTGTATGTGAATGCAATTAGATCAATTTGTCAGATATTTGCATTAGCCTGGCTTGTTCAGAATTCAATTATTCAGTGTCACTTGACTACCCTTCAGAGGCTTGTGCACTGGCTGGTTTTCAAGTGGTGGATAAAGGCAGAAATGGGTGGTCTTGTCAGGATTCAAGCCTTTGAATGCTGCCTCTCAAAAGCATGTCTGAGATCCCATTTGCCCAAATCCCTTCTCCTTCAGAGTCTCAGGAGAGACAATGAAGTATCTCTCAACATAGCTGAGCTTTAGTTCTGACTCTGCCATTTACTGAAAAAGCAACTTGAACACATTATTTAACCTGTTAAGCCTCGGTTTCCTTATCTGCCAAATGAAATCACTTTCTTTTAGGTTTCCTCTGCAGTAGACTCTGAAAGTAGGATTTGAGTGCAAGTAGCTAATTTGGGTGGTGACAGCAGCTATGAGTGGGGCAGTGACACAGGGATGGGAAGAGGCAATCATGAGGTACACTAGTAAGCAGGGCACCACTGTGGGCACTTGGTACTCAGTCCCTCTGGGGACCCCTGGAAGGTGGAGTAGAACATTTGCCAAAGCTGTCCCACCTGAGAGGCAAAGTATTTGGCAGAGCTCAACCAACTACTCTTCCTTACTAACTGAGCTGTTCCAGGCTGTGAACTCTCTGGCATATCAGACCAGCCCTGTACAATGGTGGCGGAGCTTCTCCTGATATCAGAGAAAGCCTTCAAGCAGAGAGTCATAAATGACTTCAGTGAGAAGCCTTGAGGGCACAGGAACATGGTGGAGCATCCGTGACAGAGAAATGCTTCATTGTGAAGTCAGAAAGCGGTAATGCAAGTAAAGCTATAAATTCTTTGGCACGTAGGAAAGCATGCAATAGCAATAGTTAATATCAATATTTCTGGAAATATGTAAACTTAGGCAAATAGCTCTTCTCAACACAGGAATCTGACTGTGATCCTAGAGGATAAAATCCTGGAAGCATTTATGGGGGAGTTGACATTTGATCTGCATTTTTAAGGATGAGTAGGTGTTTACTGGACACACAAGGGAAGTAAAAGACATTCTAAGCAGGAGAAATGGCATTGTGCACACAATGTCATGCACAATGACACATTACGTGTTTGATGACCTGCTTATAGTTGAGAATGGCTAAAGTGTAGAATGAGAGGGAGCTTTAAGTCATGATGCCAAAATTCAAATCATGAGAGAAATTCTGTGCCATTCAAGAGCATATAGTATCATTCTATAAGCAAGGAGTCATTGGATCTGTCAGTGTAAAACTTGTAGCAGACTCTTGGGTGACACACAAAGGAACCCATTTATAAAAGTCTGCATACTGGAGTGAGAAACTGCAAAGATATTTTGTATAAAAAGTACTTCAGGGTTTTCACTGAGCCAATGTACTATATGACTTCAAAGGGGAAAGAGCGCTAAACAAACTTAGATTGAGTTATTTCAATAGAAATAGTTCAATGCCCATATTAAGGCAGAGACACAGACACATTGTTCTGCACCATCTGAGCTACTCAGGACATCACTGGTCCATTATAAATAACACACCTGTCAAAAGGGGCACTGGTCACACTGGGACAAGCCCAGGAAAGAGTGACCAGAATGTTAAAGTCTAAAACCATGTAAGATGTGAAATGGTTGAAAGAATAGAGTGGGTGAGTTGCAGAAGGTAGCCTCAGAGAATACAAGTATGCTGGTTTCTGATGTGAGGAAGAGATTATATTAATATTTACTCTGTGTGATTCCAATGAAAATTCAAACTCCAGTGAAGCACATTTCAAATCAGTAGAAATTATCAAAGCCATCCAACATTGGAATGGCCAGCCTGGGAGGGAGGAGGTTCTCTATTCTAAGGAATGATCAGTAATAGATAAGATTACCTATCCACATGGTTAGTCTGAGGATCTTTAAAGAATTGAACTAAACTTTAAAGATGCTCTTCAACTAAGATACTGTGATTTGACATCAGGGGTCATTTCCAGGCATCCCCTAGAGGAAGCACACCACAAAAGTGTACTTTCTCAGGGCACGCCACAAAGATATCATTCCTAGTAGTCAAAAAGAAAAGGTAGGGTCACTGTGTGGTCAGCTGCACAGGACTGGATTAAGCAGGATAAGAAAAAAAATCAGAAGTTTCTTTTTGCTGTATAAAGGGCAAAATAGGCATCCCCTAACAGCTACACACAGGCACATATAACATTAAGAGTAGTGGTTATACCCAATTAAAAAATGGGCAAAGGGCTTGAACAGACACTTCTCCAAAGAAGACATATAGAGGGCCCAGAGACAGGAAAAGATGCTCAGAATCACTAGCCATCAAAGAAATGCAAATTAAAACCACAATAAAATACCAGTTTACACCAGTCAGAATGGCCATCATAAACATAGCAACAAACAACAAGTATTGGAGAGATTGTGGAGAAAAGGGAACTCTAGTGCACTGTTGGTGGGAAGGCAGACTGGTGAAGCCACCGTGGAAAACTATACAGAATTTCCTCAGGAAACTAAAAATGGAACTACCTTTTGAGCCAGCAATACCGCTTTTGGGATTATACCCTAAGTATCCTAAAACACCAATCCAAAAGAACCTATGCATCCCAATGTTCATAGCAGCACAATTCACAATAGTCAAGTGCTGGAAGCAACCTAAGTGCCCATCAGTAGAGGAGTGGATCAGAAAACTATGGTACATTTACACAATGGAATACTATGCAGCAGAAAGAAAGAAGGAGCTCCTACCCTTTGCAACAGGATGGATGGATCTGGAGAGTATTGTGCTAAGTGAAACAAGCCAAGCAGTGAAAGAGAAATACCATATGATCTCACCTTTAAGTGGAACCTAATCAACAAAACAAACAAGCAAGCAAAATACAACCAGAGACATTGAGATAAAGAACAATATGACAGTAATCGCAGAGGAGGAGGGAGAGGGATAATAGGGGATAATTGTGCAGGCCATCAAGGAACATGTATGAAGGCCACATTGACAAAGCTGAAGGGGTGGGTTTGAGGGTGGGAGGTGGGCATGGGTGGGTGGGGGTGGGCATGGTGGGGTGAAAATGGAAACAAATGTACTTGAACAACAACAAAAAAAACAGTGGTTGTAAAGGCTAAAATTATTGAGTGTTTATGTAGTTCTTATTTAATTCTCATAAAAGCTCTCTGAGTTTGATAACTTCATTAGATGAATTCTATTTGTTGTGAACAGTGTTCTTTGAACATTGGTGAAGAGAGAATTTATATAAAACTTTGGAGAAAGAAAGTTATTCCCACTTAGGGTCAGAGGTAAAAACCATTGTTTCCTTTGGACAACACAAGACACTTCCTGTGAAACATTATAAAACATCCCTCTGGAAATAGCAATTCAGGTAATTATGGTTGAGTCACTTCTGCTTACAAATGTGTAAGTTTTTAGGCATTACTTCAGATCCACCTGTTAGAACATTCTACTCCTTTGGCTCAGCCCCTGGAAGTCATCATTTGCCTATATCGTGATACAAGATCACTGAGTCATTTCAACTTCATACTTCTCCCATTTGGCTGATCTTCTGGATTAATCCCTCCCCACCAAAAAAAAAAAAAAATGAATGCATTTAGTGCCAGTCCCATTTCCTCTCCTATGGGGCAATCAACCTGAAATGACAACAAATCCATTGGCATCCCCACTCTTCTGCTGGGAATCAGGAAACTTCCCATCACATTCTCTTTACAAAGTTAATCTGAATTTCCAAGCACTTACTTCAGCAGTTATAGAGTAAGCCCCTGCGCTGTCCTCCAACCATGCATATTCAAATATTGCCACAGAACACTCATTGACTTCTGTTATTCCACAATTGGAGAGGTACCAAAGAGCAAGTGTGTCTTAATCAAGGTTCCTTTTGTTATCTCAAATGAACAAACAGATAAACAAAAAAGGAATAAAACTAATACAGGAGCAAGACTTGGAACTGAAGTTTAGGGAGTACAGCCAAGCTTCTCAGCAAGAGTCTGAAGCAGGAACTGGAAAGAAGTCAGAGATGCTGCAATCTCTCTCTTTATCTCTCTCTCTCTCTTTGTCCTCCCTTCCACTCTCCTCTCTCCCTATCTTCCTCATCCTCCTTTCTCATTCCTTTATTCTTTCTGGAATCAAATGGCTTTTCATTTCTGCCTCCACATGCTCACTATATTTCCTCTCTCAGACTAGCTTTGGCTGACTTAAAGAGCAAAGAGCCATATGTGGCTGCCCCATAGCTCCCAAATTTGCATATTCTTGTTTCAAAATAGCCAGCAGAAAACAAATCACATTGCTAAATCTAACTCCAGGTTCACAGGTGAAAGAATGTCACCAGTCCATTTAGTATAACTGTTCCATTTAGGACCATATGCCCAGCCCTGGTTCAGTCAGTTGTGGCCAGAGGGCAGGAGGATATAGTTCAAAAATGGCTCCCAGATTCCATCCTGGTGATGTGGGGAAAAGTCTCAAGGAAGAGGGTATATGGGGTGTGATGGACTTTCCTCCTCTAACTTTATATCTCAGTCACAGATAATCTTGGAAAATTCCCTTCCATTTTTTACCAATATTATTTGAGATCTCCTTAATTTATTGGCAAACCTTATTTTGATCTTACTCCAGTCATAACTCTGACTCATAGAGGAAAATAGGCCCCATAAAGTAAATTCTCTGTTTTAATACTTTCTTAATGGTAGATTTCCATGCTAGTAGGATGAATAGAAAGGGAAAGAAGGGAGGTCAGCAGAGTTTAGGAAAGAAATCTCAGTAAACACACTACTGCAGTCTTAAAAATTAGGTTGGTTGGTTTAATTTAACTAAACATTACAGAATCTAGGGAGTTAGCTTCCATCAAGAAAGTGAGTGAGTCAAAGGCCCAGATACCTGTACAAGTCTTAATGGAGGCAGGATAGAAAAAAGGTACTTTTCAATGTGATAGCAAATATTAGAGTCTTTAGAAACTTAGAATGAGCCTAAAATAAAACTTTAAGTATACATCTTCTTTTAGTCATGTGAACTTTGAATTTATTTTCAATTTTTTCACATGGGACAAAGGGTGAAATTTTTGTTATATATGTTTGGGAAATGCCCAGGTGTAAAGTAAGGCTGCTTATTGATCAAGAAACAAGATGGTGAGGGAATAAATAACAGAATCAGACAAATCTAGGTTCTCATCCCATAATTTAGTTGTACTAATTTCTTTGAACCACAGTTCTCATTATTTATAAAATGGGGATAAGAATACAAAGCTTACTTCAAAGGTATTATTATAGAGATTAAGTGAGTTGGTGAATATGAAGTAGTTGGCACCAATCTGGTATAGAGTGCTTAATGAACAATGCCTTTTTATTTTATTGTTCTCATTCAGAAGAAACCATTGTACTGCACAGCCTGACAGAATATAGCCAATAATATGGTACTTGCTTTGATCTGTTATTTCTCCAGGCCTCACATAATCCTTTTCTCCCCTTCCTTGTATTTAAATCTCAAGATCTAAGACCTGAAGCCTAACCCCTTGTTGTTGTTCAAGCATTTGTCTAGAAGGTAAGTCAACCATATTGGCCCCAAGATTCATTATTAAATGACTCTCCAAACTCCTTAGATGATACAAATTGAACTTCAAGGTCTGTCAGTGTCTCTGGTCTCACTTCTACACAGTTATCTCTAATAATAATGTAACACTTAATAACTCTTTGATTATACCATGTTCCCTCATGCTTTCATACCTTCACATATGCCATTCATTCTACTTTAACAATGAATATCTGCTGACATGGGGCTAATCTACCAAAATACCAAAATACACCACACAGCTATAATAATTAAAACAACTTTATATTGGTAAAAAAATCAACAAAATTCAATACAGTTTCATAACAGAACCATGTGGCATAGGAATTCATCTTGGGTAAAAGGTGACACTTGATAGACATGATTAAATGATGAGATACCCAGTTCATCACATTGGGATGACTGTATACCCTCTTGAGAAAAAAAGTTAGATTCTTCTCATATCATACACACACTACATGTAAATATAGGTCCCAGATAGATAAAAATACAGCAAGAGAAATAAAGCTATGAAGATACTAAGTGAAAATGCAGGAGAATATGTTTCTAATCTTGGAATCAAAAATGACTTCATTAAGCAAAACATAGAGCTCAAAGCCCTTAAAAACCCCACTCTTTTAACTACATAAAATTAAAAACTTATTTAGGACAAAGGAAAGCATAAACAAAGTAAAAAGAGTTTTAGAAAATAATTGCAATAGAAAAGTCAGAGGAAGGATAAAGATCTAGAATATTAAAAGTGCCAAAAATCACTAAGAGACAAACAATCCATGTGAAAAATAGGCAAAGGATTCAAAAAGGGATTTAAGAGAAGAAAATATACAACCTGTCAAAGATATGAGAACATAGTATCAGTGAAATGCAAGTTAAAATGTCAAAATATCAGTTTTTGCCAATCAGACTGAAAAATTTAAAAGATTAATAATAACTAGTGTTGGCAAGGTTCAGAGGAGCATAAATCCTCATACATTGCTATCTGTAGTGGGAAGTGGCATAATACAATTACAGAGGAATTGACCAATACCTATCAAAATTTGAATTGTGCACACCCTTTGACCCAGAAATTCCATTTCTAGGAACTATCTTGCAGGTGTTTTATCACATGTGCACAAAGATGTACATATAAACATGTTGACACTAGCTTGGTTTGTAATAGAAAAATGTTGAGAATAATCCAAGTGTCTACCAAGGGAGGAATATGTAACATTGTCATGGGCATCCATACACAAGTTAGCTCTCGCCCTAGCTATCAGTTTCCCAATACTCTTGCTACCTAGCAGCACCTGCCATCCCAGATATTAGACTGCTACAATACCAAATCCAAGCTATATTATTGCCCAATCCTACAAATGGGTTGCCATACTTTAAGTGCTCTAAACAATATCTGACACATAATAAAAGCACAACAAATGATAGCAATAGGCTTTATCATTATAGCGTTGGTGTACTGTACAACCACTAAAGAAGAAAGAAATAGATCTATGAAACCTGAAATTAAAAGATCACTTGAGTTAAAATTTAAAAAAATCAAAGAACAGAAACATAGGCATGGATATATGTAACAGACTGATAGCTGGTGGAAGGTCGGGGGAAGAAGGGACTGTATGAAAGCATGCAAAGCAATTGGCCAAAGAACATATATGCATAACCCACAGACACAGAAAACAGTGTGATGATGGCCAGAGGGAAGGTAGGCGAGGGCAGAGGGGAGGTAGGCAAAGGATGGGGTGGGGAGTAGGGACATGAGTAACAGTATAAACAGTAAATATAAAGTGAAGGGGGAAAAAAAAGAGCCAAAGAGCAAAAAAAACCACACCAACCTCCACTTCTGGTCAAAATGGAATATTAGAGACTAGATTTACCCTCCTGCCTGAAATAACAACAACAACAACAAAAAAAAAGACAAAATATATGAAATAATGGTTTGAAAGACACTGGACACCAGGTAACAAAAAACACTGAAATGGAGAGATGAGAAGCAAAAAGGGTAAGAATATGTGGGATGTCATTAAAGCAAATCTCAGAGGGGAAAATCTAGCATGGACTCTTAGCTTTAAAAAAAATTTTTTTTAAAGATTTTATTTATTTATTTTTTTAGGGAGGGAAGGGAGGGACATAGAGATAGAGAGAGAGAGAGAGAGAGAGAGAGAGAGAGACATCAATGTGCGGTTGCTGGGGGTTATGGCCTGCAACCCAGGAATGTACCCTTGCTGGGAATCGAACCTGAGACACTTTGGTTCCCAGCCCGCGCTCAATCCACTGAGCTATGCCAGCCAGGGCTAAAAAAAATTTTTTTTCTTAGTCAATAGCCTAAGCTTCCATCTAAAAAGCTAGAATAAGAAGAGCAAACTAAATCCATACAAAAGGAATTTAAAAAAATCAAAGTAAATACAATGAAATAGAAGACACATGGTCAATTAATATTTGACAAAGGGGGCAGAAGCATAAAATGGAGTAACAATAGCCTCTTCAACAAATGGTGCTGTGAGCTGGACATCTACATGCAAAAAAATGAAACTTGATCACCAACTTACACGATACACAAAAAATAAATTCAAGGTGGATAAAAGACTTAAATATAAATTGTGACACCATAAATGTCCTTCAGGAGAACATAGACAGGAAAATCTCAGACACTCCACACACCAATATTTTCACTGATATGTCCACAGAGCAAGAGATATAAAGGAAAAAATAAACAAATGGGATCTCATTAAAATAAAAAGCTTCTGCACACCTAAAGAAGACAGCATTAAAATGAAAAAAGAACCAACCATATGGGAAAACATTTGTCGATGATACCTCAGACAAGGGTTTGATCTCCAAAATATAGAAAGAACTCACACAACTCCTCTCCAAGAACACAAACAACCCAATTAAAAAATGGGCAAAAGACTTGAACAGACACTTCTCCAAGGAGGACATACAGAGGGCCCAGAGACATAGGGAAAGATGCTCAGCATCACTAACCATCAGAGTGATGCAAATTAAAACCCCAATGAGATACCACTTCACATCAGTCAGAATGGCCATCATTAACAAAGCAACAAACAACAAGTGTTGGAGAGGTTCTGAAGAAAAGGGAACCCTAGTGCACTGTTGGTGGGATTGAAGACTGGTACAACCACTATGGAAAATAGTATGGAATTTCCTCAGAAAACTAAAAATGGAACTTCTTTTTGACCCAGCAATTCCACTGCTGGGATTATACCCTAAGAGCCCTGAAACACCAATCCAAAACAACCTATGTTCAGCACCCCAATGTTCATAGCAGAACAATTCACAATAGCCAAGTGCTGGAAGCAACCTAGGTGCCCATCAGTAAATGAATGGATCAAAAAACTATGGTACATTTATCCAATGGACTACCACTCAGCAGAAAGAAAGGATCTCTTATCCTTTGCAAAAGGTCTCACAAACAATGGGAAGAAACAAAACCCAAAATGAAAGGAAACAAACTCCAAGTGAAAAAAAGGAAGCCTCAAAAAGAATGCTAAATAAAATAGAAGCAACTCAACTATCAGATACTGAGTTCAAAGCAATTGTTATAAGGAAGTTCGATGAGCTTTCAAAGAATTACCAAAAGCTACAAGGAAACTAGGATGAACTCACTGCAAACTATGTCAACATGAAAAAGGAAATAGGAACTATCAACAAGAGCCAAGAAGAAATGAAGAATACAATTTCTGAATTGAAGAACACAGTAGAAAGAATCAAAAGAAGGCTAGATGAAGCAGAGGATGAAATCAGTGAGGTGGAGGACAAAGTAGAAAAAACTCCTAGAAAGAGCAAGACAAGAAAAGGAGATTCAGAAAGAACAAAGAATTGTTAAGAAAACTGCAAAACAACATGAAACATAATAATATCCATATAATAGGGATACCAGAAGTAGAAGTATATGAGCAAGGGATAGAAAACCAGTTTGAAAAAGTAATGATGGAAAACTTCCCTAATTTGATGAGAGAAAAAGTCACACAAATTCATGACACACTGAGAGTGTCAATCAAGAGGAACCCAAAGACAGTCACTTCAAGACACATCATAATGAAAATGGCAAAATTCCAAGACAAACATAATGTTGAAGGCAGCAAGATAGAAACAGAAAGTAACATACAAGGGAGCCCCAATAAGGCTAGCAGCTGACTTCTCAATGGAAACACTCCAAGCCAGAAGAGATTGGCAAGAAATATTCCAAGTAATGAAAACCAAAAGCCTGCAACCAAGACTACTTTACCAAGAAAGCTCTCAATTAAAATGGAAGGCCAAATAAGGAGTTTCCCAGACAAAAGAAGCCCAAAGAATTCACCTCCTCCAAACCAGCTCTGCAAGAGATGTTAATGGGTTTGCTTTAAGAACAGGAACAAAAACAGTGAAAGAGAGGAACATAGGTATGAAAAATGGCAATGAATAAGTACCTATCAGTAATGACATTAAATGTAAATAGATTAAATGCTGCAATCAAAAGACATAGAAGAGCTTAATACATTAGAAATTATGGCCCACACATATGCTGCCTACGAGAAACCCACCTCAGAAAAAAAGGATCTACATAGACTGAAAGTGATGGGCTGTAAACAAATATTATCAACAAATAGACAGGGGGGGAAAAAGCCAGGGTAGAAATACTGAGATCAGAAAAAAATAAACTTCAAAGAAGGGCCAAATAAAGAGACACAGAAGTTCACTTCAGATTACTCAAGGAAAGAATCCATCAAGAAGACCTAAACATTGGAAATATGTATGCACCCAACATAGAAGTACCTAAATAAATAAAGAAGCTCTTGGGGGACTTCATGAAAGATATTGACAGCAAAACAATTACAGTAGGGGATTTTAACACCCCACTGTAAAAATGGAGAGATTTAAAAAAAAAATCAACAAAGATATTGTAGCGTTGAACAATGTCCTATATCAAATGGACTTAACTGGTACATATAGAGCCTTTCATCCCAAAGAAGCAAAATAAACATTCTTTTCACATGCACATGGAACATTTTCAAACATAGGCCACATGATAGGACACAAAACAAGACTCGACAGTTTCAAGAACATTGAAATCATATCAAGTATTTTTTCCAACCACAAGGGATTGAAACTAGAAACAAACCTCAAGGAAAAAAACTCAAAAGCACTCACACTCATGCAGATTGAATAGCATGCTATTAAACAATGAATGGGTCAAGAATGAGATCAAGGAAGACATCAAAGAATTTCTGTAAATGAAAGAAAATTAACTCACAACAACCCAAAACTAATGGGACACAGCAAAGGCAGTCCTGAGAGGGAAGTTCATAGCGATATAGGCTTAATTAAAAAAAAAATAGAAACATTTCAAACAACCTAACCCTACACCTACAAGAACTCGAGGAACAACAACAAAGATAGCACAGAGCAAGTAGAAGGAAGGAAATAACCAAGATCAGAGCAGAATTAAATGGCACAGAGACTAAAAGCACAATTCTAAGGACCAATGAATCCAGTAACTGCTTCTTTGAAAATATAAACAAAATTGGCAAGCCTTTAAGCAGGCTCATGAGGAAAAAAGAGAGAAGACCACACAATCAGAAATGAAAGAGGAGCGATTACAACTGACAACATAAAATACAAAGGATTGTAAAAAATTACTATGAAGAACTGTATGCCAAGAAATTTGAAAACCCAGGTGAAATGGACAAATTTCTAGAAAAATATAATCTTCCAAAACTCAATGAAGAAGAACAGAAAGCCTGAACAGTCCAATAAGAGCAGATGAAAATGAAGCAGTAATCAAAAAACTCCCAACACACAAAAGCTTTGGACCAGATAGTTTCACAGGAGAATTCTACAAAGCATTTAAGAAAGAGCTATCCCATATCCTTCACAGACTATTCCAAAAAAATCCAAGATGATGGAAAACTCCCAAACTCTTTTTATGAAGCAATCATCATCCTAACCCCACAACCAGACAAAGAAAGAACAAAGAAAGAAAACTTCAGGCCAATATCACTCATGAATGTAGACGCTATAATCCTCAATAAAATATTGGCAAACTGCATCCAATAATACATTAAAAGGATCATACATCATGACCAAGTGGGATTCATCCCAGGGATGCAAGGATGGTACAATATTTGCAAATCAGCAGGTGTAATACATCACATAAACAAAATCAAAGACAAAAATTACCTGATCATATCAGTAGGTACAGAAAAAGCATTTGATAAGGTACAGCACCCATTTATGATAAAAACACTCAGCAAAGTGTGTTTTTAGAGGGATCATTCCCCAACATAATAAAGGCCATATATGAGAGGCCTACAGCCAATATCATACTCAATGGGCAAAAACTAAAATCTTTTCCACTAAGATCGGGAACAAGACAAGGTTGTCCACTCTCACCACTTCTATTCAATATAGTATTGGAAGTTTTAGCCACAGCGATCAGACAAGAAAAAGAAATAAAAGTCATCCAAATTGGAAAGGAGGAAACAAAACTGTCACTGTCTGCAGATGACATGGTAGTGTACATAGAAAATCCTATAAACTCAGCTAAAAAAGCTGTTTGACCTAATAAATGAATTCAGCAAAACAGCAGGATACAAAGTCAATATCCAGAAATAAAAGGCATTTTTGTACAACAATGAACCAGCAGAAGCAGAAATCAAGAAAAAGATTCCATTAGATATAGCAAAAAGAAAAATAAAATACCTAGGAACAAACCTAACCAAGCAGGTAAAAGACCTGTATGCAAAAAACTACACAACACTGAAGAAACAAATCAAGGAAGACACAAACAAATGGAAACATACACCGTATTCATGGATCAGAAGAATTAGAATAATCAAAATGTCCATACTACCCAAAGCAATTTACAGATTCAATGCAATACCTATTAAAGTACCAATGGCATATTTCACAGAAATAGAACAAACACTTCAAAAATTTATATGGAATCATAAATGACCCCAAAGACCTGCTGCAATTTTGAGAAAAAAGAGTAAAGTGGGAGGAATCACAATACCTGATATTAAACTGTATTACAAAGCCACTGTAATCAAAACAGTCTGATATTGGCATAAAAACAGGCACATGGACCAATGGAACAGAACAGAGAGCCCAGAAATAAATTCAAGTCTGTAGGGTCAATTAATATTTGACAAATGGGGCAGCAACATAAAATGGAGTAACAATAGCCTCTTCAAAAAATGGTATTGGGAGAACTGGACAGCTACGTGCAAAAAATAGAAACTTGAGCACCAACTTACACCTTATATGAAAATAAATTCAAGGTGGATAAAAGACTTAAATATAAACCGTGACACCATTAAAGTCCTAGAAGAGAACATACGCAGGAAAATCTCAGATATTTCACACAGCAACATTTTTACTGACATGTCCCCTAGAGCAAGGGACATAAAGGAAAGAATAAACAAATGGGACCTCCTCAAAATAAAAAGCTTCTGCATGGCTAAAGAAAACAGTATCAAAATAAAAAGAGAACCAACTGTATGGGAAAACATATTTGCCAATGATACCTCAGACAAGGGTTTAATCTCCAAAATATATAAAGAACTTACATGACTCCACTCTAAGAAGACAAGCAACCCAATTAAAAAATGGGCAAAGGACTTCCACAGACACTTCTCCAAGGAGGACATACAGAAAATCCAAAGACACACGAAACAATCTTCAATATCGCTAGCTATCAGAAAGATGCAAATTAAAACCACAATGAGATACCACTTCACACCAGTCAGAATGGCCATCATAAACAAAGCAACAAACAACAAGTGCTGGAGAGGTTGTGGAGAAAAGGGAACCCTAGTGCACTGTTGGTGGGACTGAAGACTGGTACAACCACTATGAAAAACAGTATGGACTTCCTCAGAAAACTAAAAATGGATCTACCTTTTGACCCAGCAATTCCACTGCTGGGACTATATCCTAAGAACCCTGAAACACCAATCCAAAAGAACCTATGCACCCCAATGTTCATAGCAGCACAATTACTAGCAATAGCTAGGTGCTGGAAGCAAACCAGATGCCCATCAGTAAATGAATGGATCAAAAAACTATGGTACATTTACACAATTGAATTCTGTGCAGCAGAAAGAAAGAAGGAGCTCCTTCCCTTTGCAACAGCATGGATGGAGCTGGAAAGCATTATGCTAAGCAAAATAAGCCAGGCAGTGAAAGACAAATACCATATGATCTCACCTTTTACAGGAACCTAAACAACAAAACAAACAAATAAGCAAAATATAAACAAAGACACTGAAATAGAGAACAGGCTAATAGTGACCAGAGAGGAGAGGGGAGGGAATTTCAAGGGAGAATGGGCAGGGTTTAGAGGAACAAATTTAAAGGATACATGGACAAAAACTAGGGGGAGGATGGTAATGGGAGGAAAGTGGGGAGGGTTGGTGGGTGGGCTGGATTGGGAGTAAAAAAGAGAAAAGTGTACTTGAACAATTATTAAAATAAAAAACAAATGGGAACTCATCAAAATAAAAAGCTTCTGCATGGCTAAAGAAAACAGTATTTAAATTAAAGGAGAACCAACTGTAGGGGAAAACATATTTGCCAATGATACCTCAGACAAGGGTTTAGTCTCCAAAATATATAAAGAACTCACACAACCCCACTCTAAGAAGACAAGCAACCCAATTTAAAAAATGGGCAAAGGACTTGAATAGGCACTTCTCCAAGGAGGAAATACAGAGGATCCAAAGACACACGAAAAGATGCTCAATATTGCTAGCTATCAGAGACAGGCAAATTAAAACCACAATGAGATACCACTTCACACCTTGAGAATGGCCTTCATAAACTAATCAACAAACAACAAGTGCTGGAGAGGTTGTAGAGAAAAGGGGACTCTAATGCACTGTTAGTGGGACTGCAGACTGGTACAACTACTATGGAAAATAGTATGGAACTTCCTTAGAAAACTAAAAATGGATCTGCCTTTTGACCCAGCAATTCCACTGCTGGGACTAGATCCTAAGAACACTAAAACACCAATCCAAAAGAACCTATGCACCCCAATGTTCATAGCAGCACAATTTACAATAGCCAAGTGTTGGAAGCAACCTAGGTGCCCATCAGTAAATGAATGGATCAAAAAACTATGGTACATTTACACAATTGAATTCTGTGCAGCAGAAAGAAAGAAGGGGCTCCTTCCCTTTGCAACAGCATGGATGGAGCTGGAAAACATTATGCTAAGTGAAATAAGCCAGGCAGTGAAAGACAAGTACCATATGATCTCACCTTTTACAGGAACCTAAACAACAAAACAAAGAAACAAGCAAAATATAACCAAATACACTGAAATAGAGAACAGGCTGACAGAGACCAGAGGGGAGAGGGGAGGAAATTTCAGGGTAATTTCAAGGGGGAATGGGAAGGGTTTACAGGAACAAATATAAAAGACACATGGACAAAAACTAGTGGGGGTAGAAATGGGAGGGAGGTGTGGAGGAAGAGGTGAGTGGGCTAGGATGGGAGTAAAGGACAGAAAACTGTACTTAACAATAATTAAAATAAAATTGGGGAAAAAAATTTAAAAATGAATAAACAATAAAAAAATAAAAAGAAAAAAGAAAGTAGATAAGACTCTTGTTGTTAGGGAGGGAAGGATTGTGAGTTGGATCTAGAAAGCAGTGAGGTTGTGGGAGGTTGTATTCTGAGGTAGGGCAAGAGTAAAAGATAGAAAATAGGTGTAGTATGTGAGAGAATAGAGTTAACCACTACAGTAATAGAGTTCAGGAAACTGTGAAGTGAGCTAAGATCTGGGAGGAGTGTTGTGAAGTATTTACAATTGTATGAAACAGCTATTATTTACAATAATATTAGAGCAACAATCATATGACAGAATCTATGTGATCTGGATGACAAGAATAGGGAGTATAGGACCTTGAGTAGTGTGCTAATGGGACACAACTGACATGAAGGACAGTAAATTAGCAATACACTATGAGAGAGAGATCAGGGAAACCTGTCAAATGATACAATATAAGCAGCCAAGCAACGAAGACTATACAGAAAAGAGTACAAAAATACTATTAAAATAAAAGATGTAGGAATAATGAAAAAAATACAAATATGCAATAACTTCCATGTTCTCTGTAATAGCAAAGTGAATTTTGTGCCACTGTCTCAATGTTGGGATGCCCCCTCTTTGGGTCCAACTCTGGTCTTTTCACAGTTCCAGTTTTTGGGGGTTTTTTTCTTTCCTTTTTGTCTCACTTGTGGGTATTCAAAAAAAAGGTAGAAGAAGGGAGGAAGAAAAGATAAAATTGGAAAGAAAGTAAGAAGGAAAGAGAGGAAGAAGGTATGGAAAGATAAAACAATAATATAAATTAAAAAAGATTTCTAAAAAAAAAAAACACACCTCTTGTTGGTTTCAAATTGGCCAAACCGCACACTGGTTTTTCTGGTCTTGCTGGCTGAGGGATCATTGGTATGACTTTTCTCCTTTCCCGTTCTGCACTCAACCAGTCTTGCACCCACTCTCCCCAGAGCTAGTCTGACACCTCTCCCCAGAACCTTGGATGTTGGACTCAGATCTTCCTGGGAGCGCTCTTTCCCCTGCAGTGCATGCTTGCTCAGCCAGGCTGCCTCTGTCCTGTGGGCTCAGGCATGCACCCTTCCTAATGGTATGGAGGTATCCAGGGCCTTCTGCACAAACTTCCCTGTCACCTTGGGATTGCTGCCCTGCTGGTTGGGGAGGAAGCCCAGCGGCTGATGCCAGAGAATTCCCCAAACAGTTCTTCTTCTTGGGAAATTGCTCCCACTCAAGCCTGAGGCTCTGTACAGCCCAATTCTCTAGCCAGACCAGTGATTATCCAAGGCAGTGATCGTCTCTGTGCGACTCTCAACTCTCCCAAACTGGCGTCCACAGACTTTGTGAGTGATCCCCTGTCTACCACTTCAAGCAACCAGGTCTCTCTCAGTGCCATTTAAACCTTGATTGGCCATGAAGGGAGGGAGCAATTGATCCGGCTCTCTACCAAGGACTCTGTGGCAGGCCTGGCAGCAGGCACTGGGCCAGGCTGCAGCTGCAGCTGCCCTGGTTCCCGAGCTGGTCCCTGGGACCTTATCAACCTGAAGTACCCTCCTTACCCTCTGGCCTTTCAGTGTCTGCTACAATTTTCCATCTCTTACCCTCATATGCTGGGGTACTAGTTTGCTGTTTGCTCTGTTCCTCTGCAGATCAGCTAGGTCTTTCTCCCATGTTTGGGGGGAATTGGAATCTGCTCCCTCCTACTACACCACCATCTTGAAATCTCCCAGAATAGCATTTTGATAAAAGCCCAAGAACCTGGGAACTAGTATCCTAGTTAATGTGAGCAAGCCCAGGAGGCCACGTGGATGATCTATAGGTGTAATTGTGACTCATTGTTTAAAATGCACGGCCAAGAGTTCCAAGCAAGATAGAGGCATAGACAGAAATGATTCACCTCCTTACACAACCAAAACAAGGATAACAACCAATTTAAAAACAAAGAACAACCAGTACTACCAGAAAATCATTTGGATAGAAGTCCAACAACCAAGGAGTTAGAGAAACATTCATTCAGGCTGACAGCAACACAACACAGCAAAGAGGGTTGCCCGCCCTGGTGAATCACCTAAGACTCCACTCCTTACCACATAACATGTTCACTGAGACAAATAAATGTGGCCCAAGTGAAAGAACAGATCAAAACTCCAGAATAAGAACTAAGTGATGAGAAGATAGACAATCTATCTGATGCAGAGTTCAAAACACCGGTAATCAGGATACTCACAGAATGGATTGGCTCAGTCACAAAATGAAGCAAGAAATGAAGCCTACACAAAGTTAAATAAAGGAAAATGTACAGGGAACTAACAGTGAAGGAAACCAGGACTCAAATCAATGATTTGGAACAAAAGGAAGAAAGAAGCATCCAACTAAAACAGAATGAAGAAACAAGAATGCAAAAAAAAATGAGGAGATTCTTAGGAACATATGGGACAACTTTAAGCATTCTAGTATCCAAATCATGGGGTACCAGAAGGAGAAGAGGAAGGGCAAGATAGAAAATGAAAACTTAAACTTGTTTGAAAACATAACGAAGGAAAACTACCCCAATCTGGCAAAGGAAATAGACTTCCAGGAAGTCCAAGAAGCCCAGAGAGTCCCAAAGAAATTGGACCCAAGGAGGAATACACTAAGACACATCATAATTAAGTCACCCAAGATTAGAGATAGGGAGAGAATCTTAAAAGCATCAAAAGGAAAGGAGAGGGTTACCTACAAAGGAATGCCCATTAGACTATCAGCTGATTTCTCAAAAGATACCTTGTAGGCAAGAAGAGGCAGACAGGAAGTATTTGAAGTCATGAAAAGCAAGGACCTATATCTAAGATCACTCTATCAAGCAATGCTATCATTTAGAATGGAAGGGCAGATAAATTGCTTCCCAAATAAGGTCAAGCTAAAGGAGTTCATCACCAAGCCCTTACTACATGAAATGTTAAAGGGACTTATCTAAGAAATAGAAAATCAAAAATTGTGAATAGTAAAATGACAACAAATTCACAACTATCAACACCTGAACCTAAAAAAACCTAAGCAAACAACTAGAACAGGAACAGAATCACAGAAATGGAGATCACGTGGAGGGTTATCATGGGGGAGCAAGAAGGGGAGAATGGGGAGAAAAGGTACAAGGATTAAGAAGCATAATAGGTGAGCACAAAATAGACAGGAAGAGATTAAGAATAGTATAGGAAATGGAGAAGCTGAAGAATTTATATGTACAACCCATAGACATAAACTAAGGAGGGGGAGAAATGCTGGAAGTGGGGTGTAGGGAGAAGGGAGATAAAGAGAAGAAAAAAATTGGGATAACTGTAATAGCATAATCAATACAATATACTTTAAAAATAAAATGGAATGCAAGCCATAAAGATAAACAAGATTACCAAGAATGATCACAAGATAAAATTAACAATAAAGATGCAATTTTTCTCACCCTTATGTATATCTGAATTCTATCCGCAGATACCTTGAACATCCATGAGTGAGCCCAGGTTATAAATTCCTGCTTTAGGTGCAGAACCCCTCTAAGTCATTAGTTGCAAAGCCATGGCTTTAAAAGATACCTGTTCATTGATATCCATAAGGGGAAAGGGACTTATTCATCTTTGTATCACTGGTACCTAATCATTCTCTGCCATAGTATGGCATAATAACCATACCAGCTATACGAAAATTCTTCAGTCTGCTAGTGGAATGTGCACAGGTGACCACAACTTGGGTTTCCTGCAGACCAGAGTTAGGATCATCAGCAAATGGAAACTGTCAGAGAAAGGACAAAATCTGCATGGTGGGAAAAAGAAAAGGGAATGGGAGGTCTAAAGCCTGGATTAATATACAAAAAAAAAAAAAAAGAACTGGAGGTGCAGGACAGTTACCCAGGATATTGTTTGCTCTCCATGCCTTGAGAAATCAGTGTCCTTTCCTCTGTGCAAGCCTTACAAAACTTAACAAACCATTTTTTACAAAGTGCCAGCTGGCCTCTACTGGGACATATAACTGTCTGATTTGATCCTCAGCAAAAATGACTTGCAATTCTAGTCCTGCTGGCAGGAGGTCCGGTGTTTCTCTCTCCAGGTTCCACACCTCAGTGGTCTCAGAAGTACCTTGTTTGTCTCAGATGAGCTCCCACCACATGCAGGAAGCCACTGCTCCATAACTTTCATGCAAATGATGTATGTAGGTAAACAGGCTTCACACAATGTGTGTTGTTTCCTTTCCCAGGGAGAAAGCACATTCTCTGCACACTTCAGTGGCCCTGGGCCCAGAAGGCACACTTCTTCACAGTGTCCTATAACCCCATAGGGAGCACTGAAGTGGTAATTACCTTAGAAAGTGGCTTTTCTGTGTTTTGGTTGTAGAGGAATAATGCACTGCCTCTCTTTCCAATGCATCTCAAACAATTATGTAAATAGACCCAAACCAAACCAGTTTAAATAATTATAAAATGTATTTCTAAGTGGTATTTGTTACCAGACAAAAATGCTAAAAAGCCCTGCTCTTTCAGTCACCAACACATGATACAATACTTAGTAAGGGATTCTTGGGTGAATACTGCCTTCTGAGTCAGGGACTTTTGGGGCTTTGTTGACTTGGGGACAAAGAGCTTTGAGGACAAAGCTCTCACCCAAGTATGTATGAATGGTATCTTTCCAGGTTTTTGACAACAGTTCACAAAACAGTTAAGGGAAGAAAGTAGATATAGAGAATATAAGAGAGACTTGCCAAATGGAAGTATGGTTCTCAAACTTTGGCACACATAAAATCTTGTAGAAGGCTGTTAGAATGGGATTCCTGATTCAGTGAGTCTGGACAAAGCCAAAGTTTTTCAAGTTCTGAGGTGTTGTTGAGGCTGGTGGTCCCCACATCACACTGTGGGTAACACTGACTCAGAGGAAACAAGGACAGATTTCAACCTAACACTTGCAAGCCCCTGCTGTGCTGTTCTTGAGGATCACTTCTCCCTGATCATCGGGCATAGGTCACCTGGGGCCCTGTCTCTCTGGACCTGGGCTCTCCAATCAGCATAACTTATTTCACCGAGCACAGTGATTGTTCCAAAGGTGGATGTGTGTCCAACAGAACCCACATGGATGCTGGAGAAGAGATAGTCTTTCCTTCCTTCCAAGGTCTTAAGAACAAAGGACCATGAAATTCTGAAGCTCGCATGTCTGTCTTTATAGCTAGCAGGAAAGAGATGGCCTAAAATGGAAACAACAGAGAGAAAAAGGAAAGGAGAGGGAAGGAAGGGAGAGGAGAGAAAATCCCTGGATCCAGCCATGCCTAAAAGCTAGTAGACACAAAGGACTTTGTTAGTAAGTAAAGACATCCATTTCTTTGATATAAACTAGTTTGAGAAGGTGTTTTAGTAGCTTATAAGAAGAGTCCTCACTGATATGTGATCCTCCCAGTGGATATAAAAACATAATTGACTGAGTACTCTGCCAAGAACCCCAGCCTTAAATGAAGAGGTCTTGTATCCTGACTCAGGTTCCTGTAATCATATAATGACATGGCCCTCCCAGTTCATTTCACAGAGCACAGAGAATGGCTCTCCTTAAAAGGGCACTCCTGTTTGTCTAGTTGGTGATTCCATTTCCCTCTGAGCCAGGCCTACTGCACAACACCTTGATTCTCAAGATGATCAGAGGTGACATTACATGATGCCACAGTCCTGTTCTTGAGGACTCACCTGTTCAGACAGCAGCTCATTTATTCACATAGATCTGATTCACCACCTTCTGCTGAATCCAGTGTTTTCTGTAGGACTCACCTTAGAAGGAATACACTAAATTACTTTTTATTATCATTTTTAATGCTTACCTGAGGATATGTTCATTGAATTGGGAGAGAGAGACATCAGTGTGAGAGAGAAACATCGATTGGATACTTGCTATACATGCCCTGACAGGGGATCAAACACATAACCTAGATATGTGTCCTGATCAGGAATTAAACCCACAAACTTTTTGGTGTGTGGGACAATGCTCCAACCAACTGAACCACTGGCCAAGGATGAATTACTTGTCAATGTCAGGACACCCTCTCAGGTGAAACACTTCTAATTTTGCCTGACCTGCCAATCCTATATTCAATTGCCAGCACTAAAATGGGTGTACCATTATTTCTGATACCCTGGGTCAGTGCTATATAAAAGTCCCATATGCTGCCTGATATTGCTTATATTGAATACATTGGTTACCTGGCTGTTACTGTCCAAGTCGAAGCCCCTTCTCTCTGCCCCTCCTACTCCCTCAGTATAATCGCCATCATCAGTGCTACTTCTCCTTCTCAAATTCCTTCCTCCTTGCCGTCACCTCCCTGCCAGAGTCAATTTCTTAATCTGTTGTCCCAACCGGATCAACTGACTGCACTCTTCAGAGCCCTGTTCCCCAATCAGCCATAACCCTCACCCTGTGGATCAATTTTCCTAGCCTTTAAGATACTCCCAGTGCAATGCAGAGTGGTTAAATGTGTGGGCTCTGAAAACACACTCCCAGGCTCTGTGCTGAGTTCCACTCCTTCTTTATTACTGGATATCTCAGGGTTTTAGGTTCTTCAAATGCAGAATGGATATTGTGAGGATAATAATGAATACTTTGTAGGTTTGTTGGAAGCTCTATATGATAATCAAAGTAAAGCATTCATCACAGTTCTAGGCACATAAGAAGCATTCCACAAATCCTAGTCACCATCATAAGGGGAGGCATCTGAGGAAAATCTCACTTCCCTAATCAGTTACACAGAAAACAAGGCTCAATGATCATACTTCTCACAGTGCTGTGATCTTTCATCTAACACCAGTGTTCAGATTTCATCTTGTTCATTCTTCTGACTCGGGTATGTAATCCCATGCCTGTCACATTGGAGGTGCCAAAAAATATGTTAAATGAATAAATTAAGAATAGCTACCATTTAATGAGAACCTACTATGTACATTACGAAGTACTTCACATAATTTATGTAATCACCCAAGTATATTGCAAAGCAGGTGTCACTTTCTAATTTTTTTAAATTATATTTTGTTGATTATGCTATTACAGTTGTCCTGATTTTACCCCCTTTGCCACCCAGCACAACCCATACCCTCAGGCAATCCCCCCACCATTGTTCATGTCCATGGGTCATGCATACAAGTTTTTTGGCTACTCCACTTTCTATGCTGTACTTTACATCCCCATGGCTATTTTGTAACTACTTATTTATATGTCTTAATCCCCTTACCTCTTCTCCCATTCCCCCACATCCCCTCCCATCTGGAAACCATCAAAACATTCTTCATATCCATGATTCCATCTCTCTTCTTCTTGTTTGCTCAGTTTGTTTTTTAGATTCAATTGTTGATAAATATGTATTTTTGCCATTTATTGTTCATAGTTTTGATCTTCTTTTTCTTAAATAAGTCCCTTTAACATTACATATAATAATTGTTAGCTGGCAATAAACTCCTTTACCTTAGTTTTGTTTCATCTTGTTTTGTTTTGTCTGGGAAAGTCTTTATCTGCCATTTGATTCTAAATGATAGCTTTGCTGGATAGAGCAATCTTGGCTGTAGGTCCCTACTTTTCATGACATTCGATATTTCTTGCCAGTTCCTTCTAGCCTGCATAGTCCCTTTTGAGAAATCAGCTCACAGTCTTATGGGAACTCCCCTGTAGGTAGCTAACTTCTTTTCTATTTATGCTTTTAAGATTTTCTCTTTATCTTTAAACTCTGACATTTTAATAATGATGTGTCTTGAAGTGGGCCCCTTTGCATCCATCTTGCTTGGGCCTGTCTGTGCTTCCTGGACTTGCAGGTCTATTTCCTTCACTAAATTAGGGAAGCTTTCTGTATTGCAACTGTTTAAGTCTGGACAGGTTCACGGGATTTGGGCAGATGGAAGAATATTCACAGAGCCATTGGGATATCTGACATGCCTTTATTCAAGGATGGGCGATCCATGCACACTGCAAGCTGCATTCCCTGCATGTGTACTAACACTTGCAGGTCCCCCTGTCCTCCCAGCTGTTTCCCCTCTCTCTCTGGGAAGTCCCAACTCCCATATATACTAAATACAAAAAAAAAACCAGCAGGGAGCCAGAATATTGTGTAACACAGCAAGATTCTGTGCATGCAAGCCTACTCAGGGGTATGGGAGCAATTTATCAGACCCAGTCTCAAGAATATAAGAACACTGCTAATCAGGCCCATCCTCAAGTTTATGGGAAACTGCTTGCCTTAGTTGCCCAGACATCTGGGTGAGGAAGCCAGACTGCCTTAATTTACCCTACAATCTACCCCTTCTGGGTTCCTCACTATACAATCTACATGAGGATGTCTTCACAAGAGTCCCTTGACAAGGAGGGCAAAGCTCTGCACCCATAAACCACAACACTAGTATAGACTACAACAACCAAGAAGGCCATCCCTAGGTACAGCCAACCACTCCAATTCCCATACAAGTAAGGCTACTCATGTGAGCTGCATACTCAAAGGGTCCCAGTGGGAACTACAGCCCACACACCATTCCACCTCCCAGCAATGTCCAAGAGCATGAGTCTGAAACAGACCCAGAGAAGTTCAATTCATTGGAGCTTGTCCTTGAGGTTTTCAATACAGAGGACTACTGGCCCAGCCAACCCCACAGTCCCAGCTGTGAGCCACCCCCAAGCCATCCCTAGATACATGGAGCAGCTGACCAACAGCCAGGGCTAGTCACACCACTGCTTTGCCCCAGCATAGATGTCAGTACAGGTTGCATTCTGCAAGGAATGTGCACTGTTCCACGGGTGTGGTAACCATATCCAATTTGAGACAGAAGCAGGGAAAATGTACCATGGGAGGCCAGCAGACATGGTCAGGGGGATGTCATTGCAGACCCAGCATGCTGATTAGTTAGCCACTGAGGCATAGGCATGTACCCAGTCCACTACATTCTAAGCAAAAAGACAAACAGTAATAGGCACCAACAATGGCCAATCACTACCCTCAGGTAATATACAAGCACGTTTCTGGTCCATTGACAAGACAGTGGCTGGCAGAAGTGGTCTTCACCTTTGGTGCATCAAGTGGGGTTGAGCATCTACTTGCAACAATAGTGGAGAACTCATAATGGGCCATAGGGAAATCACAAAGTTGCCATGAAGAAGCATTTCATGGTCTAGTGGCCCTGGATATGTCACCTTTAAGATTAGGAGCCATGTCCCAATCACCCAGGGCACTATTTGTGAGTTTCTTTCTACCCCTTGGGCAACAAGAGCCACCCAATGCATGTGGGGGCTTTTATTTCCCAAGGCCTTGGCTGTTTGCCCTTGGTCCAGGCCGTCAGGAGCAGGCAAGAGAATATTTCCCTGTTTTCCCATGCCTGGTTTCAGCAAAGTACATCTCTTGACCACTTTCAATGATTAAGGGTCACCCATAATGCCCTATGCTTAACTATCTATTTATTTGCATGCCATGTAGAGATCTACAATGTTAGCACTTGGTACCTGCTCAACTATCTGTGCAAATAGGGGTGCTGCTTCATTAGCAGCTAAGAATCACACAGCTCATAGTTCTGCCCACTTGCTACTCTGACCTATTCCAGTATCAAACCAGAATGTGTCTGCTTAACCTCCCCCACCCTTCACTGCAACTAAACGTCAAGGTAGGGTCCCAGGGAGGCTCAGCATATCCCCACAAAGAGCCTTAACAGACCCCCCACATGGGACCCAGGATACACTTCAGAATGGGGGACACCTAAACAGTACATTCATGGGGGGACAATTGCCCAATATCCAAGGAAAACCACACAGCCTTCACCTTTTCTGGTCCCCGCCCGTCCCTTGTAGACAGGTTTCTTGGCCCTGTCCCCTATTTAAATTTTCAAAGGATATTTCCTCCCTCTTCTCAGGAGGTTGGCACAGCCATGTAGGTCCTCTAGAAGCACAGAACGGGCCTTTTTTGAGGAGCACAACCCCCAGTATTTGACAGATAAATGAGGCTAATTTATCTCTCAAACACTGGGGGTGTGCCAAACCAGTGCCTGGAGACCCGCATTCGCCACAGGCTCTGGCTCCTTCTGCAGCCAATGCCTCTTCAACCAGTGTGTTCAGGTCCTGGCAGCAGTGTCTGCCAATGCCACCATCCCTCTTCTGTGGCTCTGTCCGCTGCCATCTCTGTGGCTCCTGGGGCTGTCATCTTCTGGGGACATACTGAGGGCCACTGCACCTGCCCTCATCTATAACCGCCTCATGGCGGGCCGCCACTGCTCACCACCAGAGGCTTGCCCTGCCAGGCTCTCTGGTCCCCTCCTCTGGAGCAGGGGTCTGCCAACAGCAGGATGCAGAATGAACTAGGCACAGGCTCTGTTTGAGAAAGCAACAGGGAATAGTGTACATAATACTTTTTACCCTTAAATCCAAAAGATGGAGGAACCATTCCAACAGCTTCCCTGAGGGGCACTGCTGCTTTTGTGGCTCTGGCTGCCACCATGGACTCCATGCATCAGCATGCCTGGACCGCCTGCTTTGCCATCACCACCCCTCCCTATCAGCATGCTTTCCTGGCACCAGGCACCTGCTTCACTATCTTGTGCCAGCTCCAGCATGCTTTCTCCCAGCTGCAGGTCACACCAGAATTAGCAGCCCTGCTGCTGCCAGGTCCAACACCCACTGTGGCACTGCCTTCTGGAACACTGCTGCAACACTGGGCTCCACTTGCAAAGCCTTGGTACGCAGGTGCCACAGCCTGTGCCACTTGCATGTGGGGCCCTGCCTTTTCTCATCAGTACTTAGAGAAGAGATTTCCAGGTGCTGACCAGAGCACCCGGCCTGGGCCACAATTCCTCTGGCCCAGTTGTTCTGAGCAACTGTGTTCCATGTCTGTGTGGGGTGGGGTTGGGATAGGGGACCCCAAGCCTCCCAGATCCAGACTCCCCCCAGGTGCCATACAGTGCTGTGATTTTATTTTCTATACTATTACTGGGCATCCTGCAGGGACCTCCATTCCTTTCCTCCTGAATTGCTTACTACCAGTGGGGAGGGGGATTGCTACAGCTCCATTGCTTAGAGGCTTTTTGCCAGGGCTCAGATTCAAGCTTTCAAAGCTTTTTTCTGCCTGAGTATTTTTGTAACTTCATCACACCCAGAAGGGCAGTCTCTTCTTCTTCTGCCTTCAGGGATTCTACTTTCTCTTAAACTCCCAGAACTTTGCCTGGAAGAGCAGCTTCCATCTCAGTTCCCAAAGCCAAAAGAAAAACTCAGTCCATGGCCTCCACGGCCACACAGGCACTGGGCTGCTCCAGGGTCTCCCCAACCTCCTGCAGGGCTTTCTCCACTGTGTCAGGTGTGCCACTGACATCAGATCACTCCTTGGATGCGGCCCACAGTGCCAGGAAACTCACCACCAGTTGCCACATCCTAGTATCAGGGCACCCATCCAGGCTTCCCTTGGGGAACCCAAGAATCTCATCAACACTGTTCTGCAATAAATCCTGCCACCTACGCCAATTGTATTGCAACCGTTCAAGGCCTGACAGGTTCATGGGACTTGGGCAGACAGAGGAATATTGATGGAGCCATTGGGATGTCTGACATGCCTATATTCAAGGGTGGGTGACTCACACATGCTACAAGCTGCATGTCCCTACATGTATCACTGCATGTCAGCTGTCCCCTCTCTCTCTTTGGGAAGTCCCCACTCCCATACATACTAAATACAAACAAAGCTGGCAGGGAGCCAGAATATTGTGTAATGCAGCAAATTCTGTGCATCAAAGCCAACTGGAGGATATGAGAACAGTTTATTGGACCCAGTATCAAGCCTATAAGAACACTGCTTCTCAGGCCCATTCTCCAGATTATGAGAAACTGCTTCCCTTAGTTGCCCAGACATCTTCCTGGAACTGTAACCCTGGACTGAGGGCCTCTTGTGGTGCTGGAACTCATACTCTTCCAGGATATCCCTCCCAAATTTTTATCCACCACACCCTGTGGAATGGGCTGGTGTGAGACCATCCCATTCCTCATCTGTACCCACCCTACCAGTCTGGATGGATGTGTTTCCTTTAATTCCATAGTTGTCAGACTTCCATTCCTGTTGGCTTCTGATGGTTGTGAATGATGATTGTTCTATATTTTAGTTGTAATTTTGATGTGGTTGTGCAAAGAAGTGACCCACATCTGCCTGTGCTGCCATCTTGACTGAGAGTCACAGGTGTCACTTTTTTAAAGATGAGGAAAACAGGGGATCAGAAAAGCAAAGGACTTGCCCAAATACAAAAAGGAGAAAATTGGGCAGCACTCCCACCACACCAGCTTTTCCCAACCTCTGGTGGTGCATCAACCTCTCTCACAGGTACAAAAACAACTATAAGCTGTTAGGGATTTTTTAGTCAGGTCAGCACTGATAAATAAGTGACTTCTTTTAAGAGAAAATTTCTATGCTAGCACCGTATTTGTAAACAGCATGCTATTAAAATCATGCTACAATCTTCATACTATTAAGACAAATTAGACTTGTCCCCATTTAACATGTGAAGTAAAGCTGACAGATTGACTTTAACATGAGTCACTTTCAGGACAGAATTTTACTACATTGCAAGGTATTGAAAAAAGCACAAAAACTCCTTTATGAACTGATGTTTGTAATTCTAAAATTTGTGCTCATTTTTAAAAAACACACTTGTTTTAAATGATAAGATGCAAGAGAAGTTTCCCAGTACATATTTGCAAGCACTTCTCTACAAATAACACACTGCAGGTGTGAGAGTCATTATTCCCAATAAATGAAAAGCCAAATTGTATATAATTTTGACCATATTTTCTATTTTTAATGTTAGTTTTGAAGGATATTTTGGTGCACCTTATAAGACTTGATCAAGTGATGCAACTTTCAAATCTGGTGAAGTTCTCTCTGAAATAAACATGCTGTTTATTATCATATTTTTGTTCCTTGTTAACTTGCTTCATTTCAATATCACTGTTTTGTATACTTTCTATAGTCATAATGACAAAATTTGTCTTATTATTACAAAGACTGTAACATGATTTTTATAACATACTATTTAATAGTATGGTGTTATAATAGAACATTTAAAAAAAGAAGTCACTCATTTATCAATGCTAAAATTACTTTTAAAATCCCTAAGTGCTTACAGTAGTGTATTTACTTAGGAGAAAGGCTCATGAGTCAAAAAGAATGGAAAAGCTGGTGGGGTGGGAATACTACCTCATTTGCTGGCTCATTTTACAGACTCCCCCAAAAGTGATATTTATAAAGTTCTGTTTCTTGTTACATGTAAATAAACCTTATTAAATGTAGCTACAGAAAAATAACCCTAGATAAGAAAGTTAAAAATATATAAAATATAAATTTATAACAAATTAATGTGTAGGAAAATGTAATTGTTATTCTTATAGATCTTACAAGAGGTACTTTCATTACTCTTAATTTTTAGGGGAGAAAACTTATGCTTAAGGATGTTAAGTACCTTGACTAAGGTCAAACAGCCAGTTGGTGGGAGGTCTGGACTAAGTCTGACACTAAAGTCTGTGTGTAAAGAACTCTGCTATGTTGCCTTCTAATCCAAGAAGCCTCCCAGTAAGACTCCTTTCTTAATGTAGAAGTTTATAAATAGTTTAGAAGTTAATCTTGGAGAATATTAAAAAGTAAATCTAACATGAGAGCAATAACTAATTCTACCAGATAATTAAAATATACTACAGGATCACAATAATTGAAATAGCAGTGTACTGGAGCATGAATGGAAAAGAAGCCCAATGACTGCCAGGCTTCACTGAGCTGGGCAAACGGCAGTAGTGGCCACTCATACTGTGGAAGGACCAAGGCCACAGGAAGAGTTTATTGTGCTGAAGTTCTGGCAAGAGCAGTGTAAGAAGGGTCATGCAAAAGACAGTGGACACAAGGTGGTTCCTCAGGATAACTGAGGTTCTTCCCCCAACTGATATCAGAAGGTAAAGCTAGTTGTCTAAAATACCTCAGGGACAAAGACTGTCTGAAGTGGCAGGAGCTGAAGCCAGTGGGAGGGCCAAGGAGTGAGTTGGGTAGAAAGTTAAGGATGAATGTGCTCTGAGAGCCACATAAGACTGGGAGGCTCCTATGCTTCCCTGGGGGCCACACCATTCAGAGGAGATGGGATGTTCTGTGCACACTCACTTCTCTTTAGGTGTGTATAACCCTAAGGAAAACAGATGAGTTCCAATAATCATAGCTGACTGAGGTCCATCCAGGCTACTCAGGGTGAAAACATGGTGTCACGAATGTCTCATCTTCAGACTTTGACATTCTTTCCAACTGAGTTGACCATACACAGTCTCAAAAATAGGCGAGTATGATGGAATGGAAAATGTTTATCTTAGAATTTTAACCTTGTTTTATGTGCTAGATTTACTCTGAGAGCTCCTCCACATCCTCTCCCCTCTTCCCATCTCATTTCAACAGCAGCAGGCTAATCTGCATGGGGTTTGTTAGAGATGCCCATGGCCCAGGCTGGGACTAGGGTGAGGTGCATGAGAGACTGAGGGTGCAGCATTTGGGAAGGCCTCACTCTCAGGCTAGGCAAATAAGTGCCCCAGGACCAATGCTGCCTTCACATGACTACAGCAAGAACTTCCTTAAGCATTGACCCATGGATACCTCACTTGTCTTACCCTAACCCCAACCCTGTCCATGCCCTAAGCTTTCTAAGTGGGTTCTACCAGTGAGGCATCCTGGTAGGAAGTCAGAGACGGGGTGGACAGTGAGGTCACATCATTTATCCCCTGGGTCCTTTGAAGCCCCTTCGAAGTCACCTTGGGGAAGCTGTTGCCCCTGATAGGTCAGCTTATGGTAAGTTGCTCTGCACAGCCCTTGCCATTTGTCTGTTAGAGACTAGAGGTGATAACAGGTGGCTGGAACTAGTCCAGATTACTGCATTGTCTTCTGTGCTTCCCTTACATCCACACATCTGTAAATAAGCCTTCTTCAAATTATCTTATTCTGAGTATGTCATTTTCCTGTGGAGACCCTGTCTGATACATGTTCCTCATTCAGGCTCTGTCATTTGCAATGTACTATAAATTCATATTCTATGAATTCTGTAATTATCTTAAGAATAACCCAACTGTATTGCATTATACCTTTTTATATTCAAGGCATTAGTTCTGTAAGTGAAAACATTTCTTTTTAAATGCCCCATTTTTGCATTGCTATATTGGTCTCAAAAAAATCAAAGTTGTCCTGGACTTTCCTAATTCCCATGAGACCATGATGTCCACAAACTCTATCCAACATCAGTGATGCCTCATGATTAAGAAAATAGGCTTTGGAGTTAGATAAGCTTACTTAGATGCCAATCCTGGCTCAGCTCCTTCCTAGCTGTGTGACCTTAGATAGTCACTCCAGCAGCCATAGAGGCTCCAGCTAGCCCTTACAAATTTGGAGTTTTTTTCAGGAAAATATCTTTCATCCCAGTATCTCAGTTCTACCTCTATATTGTGACATGGCCCCAATTGGGTCAGCACCCCATTACTGCCACAAGATACACCAAGATTGTCTCTTTAAACTGAAGCACTCAGCTCCTGGGAAAATCAGGCACATCATCAGCTTCCATATTTAGGAGTTCACACCTTCCTTGCCAGCTGACAGCAAATCACATACACCTGAGGGAAGCAAAGTTAGAGACTGAGTCCACTGGGGAAGGATGGCTGAAACAACAAAATGTGAGGTATTTTTGGCATGTTTCCTGTTTGAGCCCTCCCACTCACTGCACTCTCTGGCTGAGGTGTGAATGCCTGACTCCAGCAGGTATCAGTAACAGATGGAAGCAGCTAATTATGTCTCTAAAGTGTGAGTGGAGGTACAGCCTTTAATTGCTAATTGTACAATTCTCCTGTTTCCCCACAACAGGGCACTGGGGCAGAGGCCACATCCCAAATCAAATACAAACATGGCCTGTACCTATGGTAGAAGAGAAATGTAGAAAGCAGTTACAGAACAGCATTGCCAACTTCTAGCCAAGATGGAGTTGTGGGTAGATATACTGTGCCTCCACCCAAAACCAAAAGAAAGGCAACAACAAATTTAAAAACAAAAAATAACCAAAACTGCCAGAAAATCGAACTGTATGGAAGTCCGACAACCAAGGAGTTAAAGAAGAAACATTCATCCAGACTGGTAGGAGGGGCAAAGATGTTAGCTGGGCAGAGAGGACTCATGGCAGGGCGGTAGCTCCTGGACAAGGTGAGGTGGCAGCTGGCAGAGCAGGCAGTCCCACATTTGCATGCAGATAAACCAGGAGGAGCAACTGGGGAATGAGACAGACCACACAACCCAGGGTTCCAGTTCTAGGAATAAAGCCTCAAAACCTCTGACTGGAGAAACCTGTGGGGGTTGTGGCAGTGGGAGAAACTCCAAGCCTCACAGGAGAGTTTGATGCAGAGGCCCACAGGGACCTAGAACAGACACAAAACCACCAACCTGGGCATCAGCACCATAACAGCCCAATTCACTTGTGGGTAGTTCAGGAAGTGACTGAAAGCCAGCAGAGAGCCCAGCAAGTGTCATTGTTCCCTTTTGGACCCCTCCCCCATGTACAGTGCCACGATGCAGTGATGTGGATTGCTCTTCCTTGGTGAATACCTAAGGCTCTGCCCCTTACTACGTAACAGACACACCGAGACAAAAAAAAAAAAAATGGCCCAAATGAAAGAACAGATCAAAGGTCCAGAAAAAATACAACTAAACAACGAAGTGATAGGCAACCTATTCAATGCACAGTTCAAAATGCTGGTAATCAGGATGGTCACAGAAATGGTTGATTATGGTCACAAAATAGAGGAAACAGTCAAGGCTATGAAAAGTGAATTAAAGGAAAATGTACAGGTAACCAACAGTGATGGGAAGGAAACTGGGACTCAGATCAATGGTATGAACCACAAGGAAGAAATAAACATCCAACCAGAACAGAATGGAAAAACAAGAATTCAAAAATGTTTGGAGAGGCTTAGGAACCTACAAGACAACTTTAAACTTTCCAACATCTGAATCATAGGGGTGACAGAAGGAGAAGAGAAAGAGCAAGAAATTGAAAACTTATTTGAAAAATTAATGAAGTATAACTTCCCCAGTCTAGTGAAGGAAATAGACTTCTAGAAAGTCCAGGAAGCTTGGAGAGTTCCAAAGAAGTTGAACCCAAGGAAGCCACACCAAGGCACATCATAATTACATTACCCAAGATTAAAGATAAGGAGAGAATCTTAAAAGCAGCAAGAGGAAAGGAATTACCTACAAAAGAGTTCCCATAAGACTATCAGCTGATTTCTCAAAAGAAATCTTGCCGGCAAGAAGGAGCTGGAAAGAAGTATTCCAAGTCATGAGAAGCAAGGACCTACATCCAAGTCTACTCTATCAAGCAAGACTATAATTTAGAATGGAAGGGCAAATAAAGTACATCCCAAATAAGGTCAAGTTAAAGGAGTTCATCATCACCAAGCCCTTACTATATGAAATGTTAAAGGGACTTATCTAAGGAAAAGAAGATAAAAAACTATAAACAGTTAAACGACAACAGACACAACTATCAACAACCGAACCTAAAAAAAGAAAAACAAACTAAGCTAACAACTAGAACAGGAACAGAATTGCAGAAATGGAGATCACATGAACAATATCAATGGAGAGGGGTCTGGGGAGGAGTGGAATGGGGGAGAAGGTACAGGGAATAAGAAGCATAAATAGTAGGTAGAAAATAAACGGGGGGGGGTTAAGAATAGTATAGGAAATGTAGAAGCCAAAGAACATATATGTACAACCCATGGACATGAACTAAGCTGGGGGGATGCAGATGAGAGGGGGGTTGCAAGGTGGAGGGAAATAAAGGGGGGGGGGGTACTGGGACCTGTGTAATAGCATATTAATAAAATTTTTTTAAAAAAAGAACAGCATCCCCAAGACTGCCAGTCCTTCTATAGTGCTGACAATGAATGGGCAGAATCTAGGAATGAGAAGAGACTGTTGGCTGTCACCAGTTCTGCTCCCTGTGCCCTGAGCCAATGACAACCCAAACAATGAGGATCCAGCCAGTGAAGACTCAGCATGGAAGTAGCAGAGGGCTTGCGTCCACACCAGTAAGTGACTTCTGGTAATTGTATCCAGTGTGCTTTCAAGTGAACTTAGCTCCCAAGAATCTACATAATGCTAAGGTCTCTAGGCACCAGATTGTATGTACCCCCTGACTGAATGCTGAAAAGTGCTGCCATTTTGAGTTTTTCTTTATCTTCCAAGCTTTAAAATCCTATCTACTGGTGGTCACAGGACTTTCAGCTGCTCAGCCTATCTTTCAGGGATCCATCCCTGCTCCATTCTCAGTAGGTGTGAATTGAAGAGGTGGCTAGGTCATACACCCCAATGTGAAAGGACATTCCATTTCCACAGGCACTGTGATTGGCTCAGGGGATGTCATGTGAAACAAGTTCAGCCAATCAGAGGCACTACTAAGACTTCAGCTGAAATTCTTGAGAAGGAAACATTCTCTGGAGTTGTTCTCCTTAGGGACATTGTAAGCCTCTAGTGGCCCCCTTTTCTGATTCCATAGCATAGAAGATGCTGTTGATGCCCTGAACCATAGTCCCCTGGCCCACCCAAGTGTACTTACAGATGGGATAGGTTCTTTCCAACCTGAGCGTCTTCATCTCTCTTCTTCTCTGCCCTCTCTTCCTGAAGGCATTTGCTGATACCCCAGTACCTTTCTCTGTAACATTGAAGTGAGAGAGCCAATACACTCTGGACAACTTTCTGCCAATGCAAAATGGAAAACAGTAGATAAATGCCCTCCTGTCCCTTCTCTCTGATGGATAATTCTGAACATGCCCCATGTGGTCTCTAAGAAATCCCAGAATAACTTGTGCACAGTGGTCACATGCTTATTAGTACAACAAAGGCAATTTATTGCCTTTTCTCTCATTCCTGTCTCATCTTCCCCATTTCCTCACTTATGCTTCCTGAGATGACTTCCTGTATTAGTTGGGTGTCTCTGAGGAGCAGGTGCAAAAATGAGTTCAGCCATGTGAGAGCTTTATTAAGTGAAACATTTGTGAAGGCAAAAAGGGAGGAGCTGGGGAACACAGGCCTTATTTGTGATGGAGAGAGGGAGAGAGGGGTAATTGGGCAGAAGAGTTATGGACAGCAACACAATTCCAGGACAAATTTGGCTTGGTCAACTAGAGTTCTTGACCCAGGGTCCAAAGCCACCTGTCAGAGGTGTCCTGCATCTATCAGGAATGGGCCTGATGTAGCTGTCATTCACTGAGAGCAGACATAGGAAGCCTGGCTTTCACATGAGCATAATGGTATATCTGGAAGGTTAGTGACAAGACTGTCAGTCAATTAGACTTCCTACAGTGGGACATTTTCATGGTCACCACATCTCCCAAATAAACAACCTGCACCAGAGTCTGCTGTTGGTTGGTGGTAGTGGTGGTAGGGGAACCCCTCAGCACCATGATAAGAATGCCTGAGAATAAACCATATATAGAAGAAAACAAAGCCAAGACCATCAATTGTGTGTCTAGATCCATACATTCCTGATGTTGGATAGATCACTGAATGTTGCAATGAAATAACTCATTACATTTCTTCTGCTTGCTCTTTTTGTCTTTGTAGTTGATATTTAAGCTAGTTAGAGCTGGGTTTATGTCAAATGCAACCAAAGGATAGTGACTAGCACAGATGTCTAGACATCAATTTTGTCTAGTGTTCATCTGAAATTCATTTTGCTCCTCTCAGAATTGATAAATGAGCCATTGTGAAGATTTACTTTCCTCTATCCTTTTCTATGAAAATCCTTGACTTACTCCCTTCTTCCTGCCAATGATGTTAGGGCAGAGGTGGACCTAGAACCCCTGTCATTTCATGTCAAGTTCTGTCTCTTTTTTTGCAGTAGGCCTGCTGAGGGCTCTGTCCTTAGTAGGTGCAGTAACTAACTGCTGGTTGAACTGAATGAAATTACTTAAATGTAACTCTCCATAAATTGTTAGTGACTCTGCACACATAGACTACAGGCAAAGCTGTAATTAATCCAACAATAATTCTAAGGCAATCACCTTCATTAACATGAACTCTGGCCTCATTTTCAGAAGTACTTTGGAGTGATAACAGTGGCCTGACAGCTGAAGCAGATACTTTTGGCCAATGAATCGCTTCGCCTCATGTAACCTCCACTCCTGGAAATTTAGATGGATCAGTTGAACTCCTTTTTGAACCGGCCTTCTCTCCTCAAAGAAAACATCTGTGCAAGGCTTCTGGATTCCTCAGCAACATCTCAACTGAGCTTTCCTAGCCCTTTCCACAATGTCACAGACAAAGGCCTATGGGTTTTAGTTCTTTACCACCAACTGCTAAATCCAGAGACAACGAGTTCTGTACAAAAGACAAATACCCTTTGGACACAAATATTAACTATTTACAGTCCAAAATATGTGATCTTTATTTTACAAAGATAGATTGGACTCTGAATAAAGAGTGCACAGGCATTTTTGTACTGTCCTTGCAAATTTTCCATAAGATTAAAATAAATAAAAAATTTTAAATACTTTAAAGATTGAGTTGCTTTAAATTTGTTAAATGGGTATGGTACAAATTTGGGGAACCATTGCTTTATCTTGTGGAAAGTCATCATTTTGGCATATCAAGAGCACTTTTTCTTGATTTCTATCACTGATAGAGATTTTCTTGCCCTTTTAAAAACAGTTCTTTCTGTTTCAATTATATGAGCTACTTAAACTGTAGCTCTCACAATGAACAGTTTAAAAAGTGGGGTCCACCAGTCAGTGAAATTTAGCATCTTATCTTGACTGGAATCTGGAACTCATTCTTACTTCCAGACACATGGATCATGTGAAGACTTTCATTCTGAGGACTCTTGACCTACTTTTGGCCTCTTGTCACAGCTGAACAAAATGATTTCCTCTCCCCATTTTAAAGTATGCACCACTAGCAAGCCACTTATTCAGGAATATGCATTTTGCCCAGCAGGACTTAGTCTGAGCCCACGAATGTTGGTTCAAGGATGAGCCTGTGCCAACCTTCTGAGTTCTCTGTGACAATTCATCTTTCCCAGGGCTTTACCTGTCCCCTCCCCAAATTGGCCATACAGAATTTACAGTCATTTTGAATGTCAAATGCATTACTTGGGCAGAAAATAACAAAGGTAGAGCTACTGAACAATGTTTCCCCACAAAATCACAAAACCTTAGGTAGGCAAAGATAGGTAAGGTCTCCCTGCCTTCCATTCATTTATCCACTTATTGAAATAAACATGGATTAAGTACTTGCACTGTAATAAAAATGGTGCTGGGCACATAGGGTACAGAAAGCATAATAATCTCCGTCTTTGATTAGTGCAGTTTGCCAGGTCAGAAATTCCCATGAATGGGTTATATCTGTGCTGGGAACTTAATGCCCTTGACCATCAGGTCAGCCAGCAAGGCCTTGAGGTGGGATTGGCTGTTCAGCTTGGTCGTCTCACACAGGAAGCCTTGTCCATGTATCCCAATATGCCATACAAGTCATTTCACTCTTTATGTCTTCCATGACATGATAAAAACTAGGGAACATGAGAGGGGTCAGATAATTAGATAAATAATGACAACTTTTATTAGTTCCTATAAATCCATTTCTGTTCTAATCACTTTATATATATCACCTCATCTTTCCTTATAACAACACTCTAAGTTACATAACATTTTTCAGAGAAAAATGAGAGAGGGAAGCCGAGACAAAGCAAAAGTTAATTAACTTACTCACATTTACACAGCTAATAATGACACGCAGGACTAAAAGGCAGACTTTCTGGTTGTAGACCTGTGCTCTTAATCACTGTGCTGTACTGCTTCTCAAAGATAATATTGTAATACATGATGATAAATTCTGTAGCTTACATAGGCATAAAATGTTATGATTATAGGGGGACATAACCACCTCTTCCTGGAAGAGCTGAAGACTTCACCACAAAAAAAACTAAATTCTAGCTGATAAGATACAACCCTCAACAACATTTACTGGTCTTCAAACAATATTTTGAAAAACAAAGAATTAAAGGCATCTTCTCCAGTTAAGGATCAATATGGTCTAATTGAAACCATGAATCAGAGGAAGTAAAATGTAAGAATAAGTAAATAATAGCAGAACCACAATGCCAGACTTGACCTAATCAAAGTGTCACACAGTCCCTCTTGAATAAAGGCCTATGGTCCTGGTATTCAAACAATGTGGTTTAGTACTTAGTAGGTATCTGTATGTCATCCACCTTTCATGTGCAGTTTAGTCAGCATTTGCTTTTTGGGTACATGGGCTGATAGATTTTATACTGGCCTATTCTCAAGAAATTATCAGAAATGGTCACCAGGATTTGGCAACACAATAGGATAAGGAATATCCTGCTACAATTTCTTATTGAACTAGTCCATTCTTAACTATCACAACAATTTCCTAATTTGAACAAGTTACTTATTTGCTTAAAATCTCCATTGGTCCCATATAATCCATAGGGAAAAGTCCAAGCTTAATTCTTTAGCCCAATGTAAAAAAGACCTATCATGAACACCAGTTATCTTTCCAGCTCTACTTATCATCATTTCCTTTAACAAATTTTAGTCTTCATCTATACCATATTCTCATCCTTCTCCAACATTACAGGCTGTATTCTTATAAGCTTCTACAACTTTTTATGTTATCTTTTCAGCTTAGAGTCTGAGAGTCTATGTTATACTGTCTTTCCCCTACATACGTAGCCGAATAACACAATACCTATCATCAATACAAAGCTCTAAATAAGTCTTCCAAGATCCCCTTCACTCAAAGTCTTGAGTAAGGTCCTATTAGATTTTTTTCATCTTCTTTGCACAGTATACCTATCTATCTATAGCTATAGCTATATTTCTATTTCTACATAGATCTCTAGAGAGATATAGATATATGGAGAGATCTAGGTAGATGTATCTAGATAGATGATAGGTGATATAGATAGATTATGGATAGATAGATAGGTATATGATAGATAATAGATGGATAGATAATGGATGAGTGGGTGGATGGTTAGATAGATACATAGATAAATGATAGATAGATAATCTTTAGGACATTGTATCTGCATGATTATGAGTTTTTCATGGAAAAAGCCTCCCACATACTCACCATCTCTTAGCACAGGGGTTGATTCACAGAAAGCATGAATCAATGTTTGTTAACATTTCTAAGAAGCTGAAAACACAGCAGGAAGAAAAGAAAATACTACTCTAGAATATAAAAGGGTTTTGAGACCTGAGCACTGGGGAAAGGAGTGGGGGGCCTAGGAGAATGAGTATAAACAAATAAACTAAAATTGAGGAATTTCCTAAAAGCACAAAAGTGAGCTGCCCAATTGAAAGAGGATGTGAAAGGCAAAGGAAACTAATTTTACTTATCTTAATGTAAGCCTGAGGCAGAATAAGGAAAATTGCTTGAATGCTGGGGAAAAGGTGTAATCTGGTAACGACATGAGAGAAACTTGGTTTTGAAACAAAGGTTCCAGAGTGAAAGAAGAGTTAAAATATTTATAAGTATAAAAGCAAATGTTACATTATACACTGACCAATGGGCCATGCAGCCTTGGAGCAAATCTCTGGAGTGAGGCCTCTGAAGTTCTCTCTGGAGAGGCGGAGTATGTTACATCTGCAGTTGCTACACAGTCTCTTTCCCCAACACAACTGAAACTCCTCTGTCACTGGTACATATTTGTCTTTGCAAAGCCTTTTTCTGCCGAGCTTAAAAAAGGAAGAACAAAAACAAAGAAAGAAATAGGAAAAGAGAAATCCTATTTAACCAACTTGTAGAGGTTATCTCCTGGTAATTGAGATTGGAACAAGGCAAGCTGCCTCCTCTTGCGAAGGTCATGGGTGACTCTTGGCAAGGGGGCAGGAGTGCAGTGCAGGGTAAGTGGTTTTCCTCAATCATGGCTGCTTCAGAACCATTTTAAAGAGGACACTTTCCATGTGGAATGCTTAATAATTTTCAGAGCCAAGGGGATGACAGCTAAGATTACTAACTCAAAAAAGAATCCAAGAAAAACCAGTCTGCCCCAGCCCTAGTGATTCTGTGGTCATTAATAGCAGAGACACCACCTAGGAAGGCTGGTGCTCAATATAACTTAGAGAGAAAACCAGGCCCCCAAGTTTATTGGCAGGATGAATGCATAGAAATGAGGCAGATCTGGGGTAAAATTGCAGAAGAGCCAGCCAGTGATCAGGTACCTTCCATGGCAGCACAGTCCTCATCCCCATTCACAGATGAGTTAATAGGAAAGAAGGAAAATAATGTTCTTCTTGTGCTTAAAAAGTCCTAGGGACTTTTATATATTTTATTTCATTTCATTTTTATAATAACCCTGTCAGATAGGCATAATTATCTTCATTTTCTAGTTGAGAAAATGAATTCTCAGAAAGGTTACCTCCTCAATGCTGTGTAACTAGAAAGGAAAGGGCCCAGTTTGAACATGGACTTATTCATTCAAGAAATATTTCTTACCTATCTATGTTATACTGTCTAGATCCTAGGTCAGATAATAGGGACACAAAAGCAAAAAGATGCCATTTTAAAACATCAGTGAACTTCATAGTCTGGAAGAGAAAGTGGCACAGAAAGAATTATGCTATAATGTACTATATTAAGTTAAAATTGAAGTACAGAGAATGAGTCTGTCTTCTGGGGTTGGCATCCTGAAAGGATGCAGAAATGAGATGCCTCCTAAATTGCTTCCACCTCACCATTAAGTTCTGACCTAAATCTTGGATCTTTCAATTAAGTATATACAAATACAGAGGGAAAGGAGAGCACCTAACATTTATTGAGCACTTACTGTGAACAGAGACTGACACAAGGGTAGGATACAGAAGAGAGAAAAACAGTTGGATACCATCCCATGTAAGTGTAGGCCCAAGTCTTCACTGCAGAAGAGAAAGAAGAGAGAATGCCACCATGTGCACAGCATCTCATAATGGCCATGTCCCTAGTACCAGCCACCTGATCACAGGCATGGAGACCAGTGGCTATGATTATGTCCACTCTTCTTTGAAGGTGGCAGAACATGGGAAGTAACAGGATTTGGAGTAAATTTTCCATCTCCTGAAGTACCCCAAAAATGAAAGTGAAAGAAGTTGTTTTGTGTGAAATGATAAGTAACATGTCAGGATAAGTAACATGTTGGAAAATGTGAAAATTAAGAAATGGTGGCAGGGGACAAAATCTCAGCAGTAAAGTGCTACCAGGGAATCACCTGGAGAATCCTAGCTTACATGTTGGGTCCAGTCCAGGCCCCTGTGCCTTCCTTTTTCCCTGCCACAGATCTGCAAACTCATTCTTTCTGAGGAATAATGACCTCAGATGTGTCCCTTGTTGCCTGTGAAGAAACCACACAGGCCTCATTCAAAGGGTCTTCTGAATAATTAATGGAAAAGAGTAGAAGATGGATGGAACGGAACTGAGCACTCCACCACCAGGGCTTTCCTCAACTCCTACTGAACCTTGCCCCAGCTACAATGATCTCCCGGCCTGGTTTAATTCTCTCCTTCCTCCCAGCAAATATATCTCCCCAACTTACACTGAAGCAATACAGTTCCAGAGAAGACTAATGCAGTTTTCCAGTGCTATCACTCACTGGCTGTGTGACAACAGAAATGGTGTTCTTTAAGTATAGGAACCCTCATTTGTAAAATGAAATTATTTCAGTTAGCTTCTTCTGTATCCTCAATAAAATAATCCAAAACGTATGGCTTGAAGCAACCACCATTTATTAGTTTGTGGTTATGGGCTGTCAAGTGAGGTTAAGCGCACCTGGGCAATTCTTCTGGTCATAGAGAAGCCCACTCATGCATCTGGGTTCAGCTACCAGCCGTTAGGATTGGCTGGCTCCCAGCTGTCAGGGACTGACTGGCTATCAGGTAGGGCAACCAGGAGCAAATACACTATGGATGTCTCCTCAGCCAGCAAGCTGGCCTGGGATATTCACATGGCAGCCCAGCTTTCCAGGAGGAGCAGAGAGATGAGCCCAATGCATAAGCACTTTCAAGTCTCTGCTTGTGTCCAGTATGCTGGTGTTTCATTGGTGAAGCAATCACATGACAAAGCCAGAGTCAGTGGGACAGGGCAACACAAAGAGCATGAAGCAGGACAAATGCACAATTGCCATGGAACATAAACACACTTGGGTCATTACTGAAATCATTCTATCACTAGGATTTTTATAAAGGATAATTAACATGGTGAATAGAAAAAAAATAGGCAAAGTTTCTGGTACATAGTAAAGGCTCAATAAATGTTATGTCATTGCTGTTACTGTTGGGGTGGAGAGGTGAGAAATACTACTCAAATTTTCATAAATGAAAGAGGATTTCCATTGCACTTTATAGAAGGAAGCAGTATAGAGAATTAATTCCCCTCACCCCCACCCCTCAACACCCCTCCCTCCTTCCTTAAGGAGGAGGAACGATTTATATCATTGCTGAGCCTCAATTCTCCAATTGGTAGTTCTCAATGCTATTGTGTGAAAAGGGGTCTCTGCTTGCCTCATAGGTTAGCTGAACTAATGTCTGTAAGCACAATGTGTAAAATATAATCATGATGCAGGGTGAGTGTGGGAAAATAATTCCAGCTACCATCTATCGAGTGCTTGCTGTGCTCAGGAACATTACATGCATCATTTTATGTTATCCTCCTGATCATCTTGGCTAAAATATGTCTTCTTTTAAAATGAAGTAAGTGAGCCTCAGAGAGGTTAAGTAATTTGTCCAGGGTCACACAGCTGGCAAATGGCCAAACCAAACTTCAAATTAATTTTTCTACCTGCCCCTATCAGGGAATATTTGGTAACATCACAACTATCAGGAGGGTAGTACTACTGCTGCCTAATAGGCAGAAGCCAGGAAGGCCGCTAATCATTCTGTGCAATGAACAGAATATCCCCACAACAAAGGCATCTCTGGCCCAAGATGCCAATAGTGCCAAGACTGAGAAACTCTGCTCCAATGAGTATAACAGATACAGTCTGGTATGATGGCTAAGTAAGTGGATTCCTAAACTATGCTGCTTGACTCCACTTACTGTATGACACAGGGCAAGTCAGTTTACACCCCCATGCTTCAATCTCCTCATCTCTAAAATAGCGTCAACAATAGTTCCTACCTCATAGGATTATTATGAATATGAAATCAATTACTTCATGTAAAGTGTTTAGGAGAGTGCTTGGATTTAGCAAAAGTATAATAAATGTACACCATTGATAAATTAAAAAGACATGTGTGTTACAACCCCTCTCTCTGCAGCCTGTCTTGGTGTCAGTCTTCCCAGCCTGGCTCACATTTTATGGTTGGGATGGTCATGGATTCTGAAGCTAGACAGCTTGGGCATTCTGTACCCTGACTGCTAATCTGATGGTTTAGGTAATGGAATGCTAAGTGATCAAGTTCACATGAGCTGCATTTTTTCATTTAATACTTTAAATAACCTTATGAAATTGGTACTGTGATTTCTTGGATAAAGCTTTGGAGAGTTAATTCACTTGCCCAAAATCCCAGCCAACAAATGGAGAGCCAGAATTTGAACCATACTCCTATGCCAATGCCTGCCACTTCTTAAGGTGCTGCTACCTTCCAGTGCCATCACTAAAGGCATTTAGAGTCCAGCTCTGCCTCTCCATTCTCCTGCAGTCACAAGTTAAATGCCAGTGGCTGCCACTTAATAGTGGTCATATGTAAAAAGGCCTCAACTTTGTCAATTGTTGATATTTCGAGAGTATAAAGATTTATAACATTGAGGAGATCCAGGACCTGTTTCAGGGAGTGGAGATTTCCTCAGAATGTCTTAGAAAATCCATACATGAAACTGGACTTTATGGCTTTGACTCACATACCAATGGTCATTTTGCAATGCTAGAGATTCCTCTGCTTCCAGTCTAAACTTACCCACTTACAGGGATTTATGGAATAGGGTTGATGGCCAGGTATGTAACTGCAAAATGTCATCTGGACACCCGCAGACCATTCAATTGTGTTTGGGTCACAGCACACAAATGTGAGAAGAGAGGATATGTTATTCAGTAAGGCTGTTGAACTCTCAGCTCTACTGATTCAATAACTTCTCAGCCTTTTCTAAAAACTAATGGTCTCCATCCTGCCCTCTGCACTGAACTTCTTTAGAAGTTCTGACCCTTAGTTGTTTCTGGAAAACTGCAGGTGACCCTCACTTATTCTCATCATCTTCCCCAGAAGCCTCTAAATTCTCCTGGGTTCTCTAGGACTGTGCTGATATGGAGAAAGCTCTTCTCTCAAAGTTAGATTGCCAAGTGTGAATGCAACCAGGCAGGGTGATTCCGGGAAACACTAAAATTCTCTGAGCAATGGTTTCCTCATTCATAAAACAAAAAACTAATAATAACAATGTCGAGAACTAATTTGACAACAAAATTGGTTTAGTTCATATTAAAGTACTTTTTAATGTATATAATGTGTGATATGCTATTATTATTCCTTACCTATGTATTGCTTTTGGTGTCATTTGTTAACCCTCCCTGATGTACAATAAACTAATAATGAATATACATTGATAAACTGATACATTGAATAAACTAATGAATATGCATTATCTCCTCCAGTCCTCACAAGCAAGCCTAGAACACAGAACCCATTGTTGGCCTCATTTTAGGGCTAAGGAAGCCAAGTCTTAAAGAGGTTGTGTAATTTCCTTAAGCCAGTAAATAGCAGAGTCAGTACTTCAACCTGGGTCTATCCTAATTCAAGTCCATGCTCCTACCTACTGACATAGTCTCTGGTTCTCTCCACAACAGAAAGAGGGTGAAAAACTGGAAGGGAACCAAAGTTATTAGTATTGAAATGACTGTTCTTTCCACTGGGCTTTAGAAAAAATGGCAACTGGCGAGGTAGACAGCTACCCACCAGTACCCAATTTAATGGGTATAGTTCATTAAATTGCAACACTGTTTATAGCCTTGCAACAACTCTATGAGGTAAACATCTTATCCCCTTTTGGCAGCTGGGAAATTGAGGCTCAGGGGTTTAAGAGATATGCCTTCAAACCACAGAACTAGTAAATAAAGGAACCAAGACTTGGACTTAAGTTTTTGGGACTGATCCCTGCTATCTTCCACTATTCCATTATGAATCTGAATCTGGGCTCAGGAATTTGCAAGCTGTGTAACCTCAGAGAAGTTGCTTAACCTCTCTGAGGCTCAATTATGTCACTTAAAAGGAACATGTGTTTTAACCAGGATGATCAAAAAGATAAAATAAAATGATGCATGTAAAATTCCCAAACATAGCAAGCATTCAAAAACTGATGACAGGAATTATTATACTATGTCACCTAAATGCATTAATACCTCATTTTGGTATCATTAACCTTTTACACATTTAATTTTTTTAAAATTCTAATTTATTTTCTTTTTAGTAGGTACTTTATTCATATGGTTCAAATTTCAAATGGGTAAAATGTTCTTTTTTAGCTTTATTGAGAAATAGTTTACATATAACATTGTGTAAGTTTAAGGTATGTGATGTACTGATTTAATATATGTATGTACTATGAAATGATTAACATATAAGGTTAGTTAACTCATCCATAACCTAATAAAGTTACAATTATTTTGTGGTGAGAACTTTTTAAGATCTACTCTCTTGGCTACTTTCAAGTACAGAGCTGGGAAAAAATAGGTTTTGCCTTGTGCCATTGTGACATTCTTTGGAGTTAATAAAGCTATTGTAATAATTATAACGTGTGTAGTTTCCATATGAACAACCGTAAACTTACCTTGGCCCACCCTGTATACAAAATGGTATTGATACTATAGTCACCATCCTGTACATAAAACATCACCAGAACTTATTTATCTTATAACTGGAACTCTGTGCACTTTGACCACCTACATCTGTTTCTCCCATATTCCCTGCCCTTGGCAATGACCAACATGCTCTGATTCCATGAGTTTAGATTTTTAGTCTGCATGCAAGTGCAATCGTTCACTTTGTCTTTCCCTATCTAACTTGTTTTATTTATTGCAGTGTAATGTCCCCCATGCCCATCCATGTTGTCATAAATGTCAGTATTTCCTCCATTTTTATGGCTGACTAATATTCTATTGTATATTTATACACCAAATTTTCTTTATCCACCAATCTGTTGATGGATACAGATTGTTTCCATGTCTTGACAATTGTAAATAATGCTGCAGTGAACATGGGGGAATACAGATATCTCTTTGAAATAGTGATTTCATTTCCTTTGGATAATGACCCAGAACTGGAATTGCTGAATTATATGACAGTTTGTTTTTAATTTTTGAGGACCCTCCATACTGCTTTCCATGGTGGCTACACCAATTTACATTCTCACCAAGAGTACACAGGGTTCCCTTTTCTCCACATCCTCCCAGCACTTATCTCTTTGATAACAGCCATTCCTTTAAGTGAAACATGATAGGTTATTGTGGGTTTGATTTGCCTTTCCCAGAAAATTTTTGGCGTTGAACACTTTTTCCTGTACCTGTTGGCCATTTGAGTATTTTTCTTTGGAAAAATATCTATTCATGTACTTTGCTCCCCCCTCTATTTTTTTCTATTGAATAATATGAGTAGTATGAGTTCCTTTATATTTCGGATAGCAACCCCTTAGCAAGTAGAGGGTTTGTAAATATTTTCTCCCATTCTTTATGTTGTATTTCATTTTTTCGTGGTTTCTTTTGCTGTGCAGAATCTTTTTAGTTTAATGTAGGCCCCTTGCTGATCTTGCCCTTGTTATTTGTGTTTTTGGTGTCACATTCATAAAATTATTGCTATGATAATATCAAGGATATTCTTCCTTCTGTTTTTCTCCAGGAACAGAGAAAGTTCCTAAAGAACTTTCTAGAAAATTTCTCTACAAATCATTTTCTCTATGATTTCAGGTCTTACGTTTAAGTCTTTAATCCATTGTGGGTTAATTTTTGTGAGTGGTATAACATAGGGGTCCAATTTTATTCTTCTGTGTGTGAATACCTACTTTTCCCAACACTGTTTATAAAAGGAACTACTTTTTTCTCCATTGGGTATTCTTGGCTCCCTTGTCAAATATTAGGTGACTATATATGCATGGATTCATTTTTACCTCTATTCTGTTCCATTGGTCTAAATGTCTGTTTATATGCCAGCACAATATTGTTTTGATTACTATAGCTTTGTAATATAGTTTGAAACCAGGAAGTGTGTTCTCTCCAGCCTTGTTCTTTTTTTTCTATGCATTGTTTTGGTCATTCATGGACTTTATGGTTCTATACAAATTTTAGGATTTTTTTCTATTTCTATAAAATAAGCTATTGAAATCTTGACGGGGATTTCACTCAATCTATAGATTGCTTTGGATAGTGTGAATATTTTGACAATGTTAATTCTTCCCACCCACACACATGACATATTATTTCACTTATTTGTCTACTTAATTTTTTTTAGTAATGTCTTATAGTTGTCAGTGTACAGATCTTTCACTTCCTTGATTAAATTTAATTCTAACTATTTTATTGGTTTTGATGCTATTATAAATAGGATTGTTTTATTCATTTCTTTTGTAGGTAATTTATTGTCAGTGTATAAAATTACAACTAATTATCGTATATTGATATTGTATCCTGAAAATTTACTGATTCATTTATTAGTTCTAAGAGATATTTGGTGTGGAGTCCAGGATTTTCTATGTTGGGAAAGTTGGAAAGATATGAAGAAGAAGAAGAAGAAGAAGAAGAAGAAGAAGAAGAAGAAGAAGAAGGAGGAGGAGGAGGAGGAGGAGGAGAAAAGGAGAAGAAGAAGGAGGAGGAGGAGGAGAAGAAGAAGGAGAAGGAGAAGGAGAAGGAGAAGGAGAGGAAGAGGAAGGAGAAGGAGAAGGAGAAGAGGAGGAGGAGGAAGAGGAAGAAGAGGAAGAAGAAGAAGAAGGGGAGGAGGAGGAGGAAAAAGAAGAAGACCACCAGACCACCAATTTAAAGCATACACAAGAATAAACTCAAAATGAATTAAATACTTAAATGTTAGACTCAAAAACTTAAAAATACTACAAGAAAACAGGCAGTAAAATCTCAGACATTTCCTGTAGCAATATTTTTTGCCGATATGTCTCATAGGGCAAGGGAAACAAAGGAAAACATAAACAAATGGAACCATATCAAACTAAAAATGATTTCTCACAAAAGAAACCTTCAACAAAATTAAAAGGGAACCCACTCAATGAAATAATGTACTAGCCAATGATACAATTGATAAGGGGTTACTCTCCAAAATATGTAAAGAACTTATACAACTTACCACTGAGAAGACAAACGACACAATTAAAAAATGGGCAAATGATCTGAATAGATACTTCTCCAAAGAGGACATACATAGGGCCCATAGACATGAAAAAATTCTCAGCATCACTAGCCACCAGAGAGGTGCAAATTAAAACCACAATGAAATATCATCTCACACCTGTTAGAATGGTTGTCATCAATAAATTAAAAAGAAAAAACAGTAAGTGCTGGTGAGGCTGTGGGAAAAGAGTAATTTAGTGCACTGTTGGTGGGAATGAAGACTGGTGCAGCCACTGTGGAAAGCAGTATGGAGTTTCCTCAAAAATTAAAAATTTAACTGCCTTTTGATCTGGTATTCCCACTTCTAGGAATATATCTAAAGAAACCGAAAACACTAATTCAGAAGAATATATGCACCCTTATGTTCATTACAGCTTTATTTACAATAACCAAGATCTGGAAACAGCCCAAGTATGCATCAGTAGATGAGTGGATAAAAAAGCTGTGATACATTTACACAGTGGACTACTACTTGGCCATAAAAGAGAAGGAAATTTTACCTTTAGTAACAGCATAGATGGACCTGGTGATTATTATGCTAAGTGAAATAAGCCAGTCAGAGAAGGACAAATACCATATGATCTCATTTATATATGAAATCTAATGAACAAAGTAAACTTGTGAACAAAATAGAACAGAGGCATAGATACATGAAAAGATTGATAGCTTTCAGAGGGCAGGGTGTTGGGGGCCTGGATGAAAGTAAGTAAAGGGACTTTAAAAAATCACTATATGACACATAGACACAGACAACAGTGTGGTGATAGTCAGAGGGAAAGGGAGTAGGGGTAGGTGGAGGTGGGCAAAGGGGTGGAAATGAGGACAGAAAGAGACTTTGCCTGGGGCAATGGGTACATGAGGCAGTGTGAAGAGAATGTTTTGTTCAGTTGTACATGTGAAACCTGTATGGTTTTGTGACCCAATGTCACTCTGGTAAATTCAATAAAAATAAAATAAAAAATAAAAAAGTCATGTCATCTGCAAATGGACAATTTACTTCTTCCTTTCTGATTTGGATGACTTTTATTGTTTTATCATGACTAATTACTCTAGCTAGGACTTCCAGTGCTATATTGAGTAAGATTGATGAAAGCACTCTTATCTTGCTCCTAATCTTAGAGGAAAAACGTTCAACCTTTTACCATTTACTTTATTGTTAGCTGTGGGCTTGTTGTATATGGCCTTTATTATATTGAGATGTTTTTCTTCTATATCCAATCAGTTAAGTGCTTTTTATCATGAATAGCTATTGAATTTTGTCAAAATTTTTGCATCTATTGAAGTGATCGTATGATTTTAGTTCTTTTTAATAGTTTATTTTATTGTATTTTTTCCATTACCCCTTATACCTTCTTCCACCTCCAACTACCCGCTCCACCCGGTGATCACCATCTTCTTTTTTATGGTCAAGTAGTATTCCATTGTGTAAATGTACCATAGTTGTTTTATCCATTCATCTACTGATGGACACTTGAGCTGCTTTCAAACCTTGGCAATTGTAAATAATGCTGCAATGAACATTGGGGTGCTTATGTTCTTTTAAATTAGTGTTTCAGCTGTATTCAGATAAATTCCCAGAAGTGGAGTCACCTGGCCATAAGGCAGTTCCATTTTTCATTTTATGAGGTACTCCATACTGCTTTTCACAGTGGCTATACCAATCTGCATTCCTACCATCAGTGCAAAAGGGTTCCCCTTTCTCCATGTCCTCGCCAGCACTTGTTTGTTGACTTATTGATGATAACCAAAAATTTATATGGAACCATGAAAGACCCCAAATAGCAAAAGCAATCTTGATAAAGAAGAACAAAGTTGGAGGAATCACACTACCTAATGTCAAACTACACTATAAGGCCATAGTAATGAAAATAGCATGGTACTGGCATAAAAACAGACACATAGATCAATAGAACAGAATAGAGAGTCCAGAAATAAATCCATACTTTCACAGCCAGTTAATATTTGACAGAGGGAGCAAGCACATACAATTCACTAAAGATAGTTTATTTAATAATGGGTGTTGGGAAAATTGGACAGATATGTGCAGAAAAATGGAACAAGACCACCTTCTTACACCACACACAAGAATAAATTAAAAGTGAATTACAGACTTAAATGTTAGGCTTCAAACCATAAAAATCCTAGAAGAAAACAGGCAGTGTCCAAAATCTTGGACATTGCTCACAGCAGTTCATATTTTTTTCTGATATATTGTCTCAGCCAAGGTAAACAAAAAAATAAACAAATGGAACTATATCAAACTAAAAAGTTTTTGCACAATAAAGGAAACCATCAACAAAATTAAAAACCCACAGAATGGGAGAAAGTATTCACTGATACATCTGATAAGGAGTTAATATCCAAAATTTATAAAGTATTTATAAAACTCAACACCAAAAACATGAACAATTTAATTTTAAAAATGGTCAAAGGACCTGAATAGATACTTCTTCAAAGAGGACATACAGATGATCAATAAACATATGAAAAGATGCTCAACATCACTAATCATCAGAGAAATACAAATTAAAACTATGAGATATCACCTCACACCTGTAAGAATGATTTAATTCTTTATTCTATTAATGTGATGTACCACATTTATTGATTTTGACATATTGAACTATCCTTTCTCCTTAGGAATAAATACTGATTGTCATGGTTTATGATTTTTTTAAATTTGCTGTTGTATTTTTTAGTTTGATTGTATTTTTTGAAAACTTTGCACCTAAATTTATCAGGAATATTACAGGAATGTAGTTTTCTTTTCTTGTAGTGTTCTTATCTGGCTTTGGTGGCAGGGTTGTGCTGGCCTCATAAAATGAGTTTAGGAGTGTTCCCTCCTATTCAGTTTTTGGAGGAGTTTAAGAAAATTTTGTGTTAACCCTTTAAATGTTTTGTAGAATTCAACATTAAAATTGGTTGGGATGTTTTGATTACTAATTCAATCTCCTTACACGTTATTCATCTGTTCAGATTTTCATTTCTTTCTGATTAAGTGTATTGTATGTTTCTAGGAATTTATTCATTTCTTCTAGACTTTCCAATTTATTGGCATATAATTGTTCACAGTAGTCTTATGATTCTCTGTATTTCTGTGGTGTCAGTTGTACTGTCTTCTTTTTCATTGATAATTTTATTTATTGTGTGCTGTCTCACCAACTCATAGTTTTGTTAATCTTTTCTATTGTTTTCTTATTCTCTAGGGTTTTTTTTTAATTTCTGTTCTGGTCTTTATTAGTTTCTATTTTCTGCTAACATTGAGTTTAATGCATTCTTTTTCCAGCTCTCTAAGATGTAAAGTTGCAGGGCTACAGGCTGGATTCTGCAGTCACTCCTGGTTGGGTGGGATCTCAGTTTGCACTCCCCAACCAGATGGCGCCCTGACAGGACACTGTATTCAGGCAGGCATGTAGGCAAAGCTCTGTGGTCATATGAGACCTCATACTGTGCTCTACAATTAGGCAGGGCTGTAGTCTATGCTTTGAAGTTGGGCAGGGCCGTAGCCTGTACTTCTGTGATCAGATAGGCTGCTGGCTGTGTTTGCTGTTGTGTAGGGTCACTGTCTGGGCTCTCTGGTCAGCAGGGGCCTCCAGCAGTTGGGTGGGCCTAGAGACTGTTCTCTGTAGTCAGGTAATATTGCTCCTTAGGTTACCTCATCAGGATTGGGCAGGGACACTGGCTGGGCTCCCTGAATGAGCGAAGCTGCAAGATACGTTCAGCAATCAGGCAAAGTTATAGGCTGGGCTCCACTGCAGGGCAGGGCTATGGACTGGGTTCTGCAGGAAGGCAATACTCTGGGCTGGGCTCAGAGGGCTCCCAGGATTACTACTTGTGCAGGACCAGAGGCTACACTTAGCAGGTGAGCAAAGCTTCTGACTTGACTCCTTGCCTAACCACAGTTGTAAGTTGGGCTCCATGGCTGCCTGGGTTCTCTAGTTAGGCTTTCTGGTCAACAGATATCAGAGCCTGGACTCAGCAATTGAAGGATACTGTAAACTTTCTACCCTATCTGGGTGGGGTCATAAAAGGGCTCCATGGTTAGTACCACTCATTATGGTACCAACCCAATTCTGGCAGAATTGGCAACTGAGTTTCCTGACCAGAGGGGTCACCAGCTAAGCTCTGCAGATGAGTGGAGCCTCTGGCTGGGATCTCTGCTCCTGCTCACTGCAAGCAAGAACTTGGTACTCCCAGAACTGAGCACTGGTGGCTGTCTGTCCTGTCCCCTTCTTGTGTCTCAGTCAGATCCCCATGATCAAGCTCTGGAGATTCTCCCAGGGATCCTCATGAGGCAAAACCCAAGAGGGCCTCCTGGGATTGTCCTATAGGCTTGAGGAGTTGGATGTTCACCTTAGGCTCTCTTCCTCCACTGGAAAAACCCTAAGCTTAGGAGGGGTTCTTTCTGTGGGGCAAAGCATGCCTGGGGGAGGGGCAATGTGGTCAGAGTATAGCCGCTTTTCTTGACCTTCTCTATGCTCTATGGGGTGCTACTGCCTCACCCTCAAGCTCTGGGATTTTCACAATGGTGTCTTGCTTATGGACAGTTGCCAGTGACTCTTCTCATGAGGTACTGAAGTTGGGAACTACCCATGTTGCCATGTTAATGGTATCACATGTTGTATGTAAATACATTATTTCAGTAAACCTATGAGAGAAATACAGCTTCTGGCCCCCTTTTTCAAATGATGACATCGAGATGGTAAAGAATAATAACAGTTGCTCAAATCACATAAGTAGTAAGTAAAAGATTTAGGGATGCAACCCATTCTTTTGTTTATCATCATTAATTTATAATCTCTATTTTTTATTTTGTAATATGCTTATCCTAAGGTGGTTAACCAAACTCCATTTGACTATGAGAACTCATTCAAATATGCCAAAGAAACTATGATTATAAACTAATATAGCCAGTTGGGAGGAATACCCATGAGCTAACACAACTTTTATAAAATTTTCAGGTTTCAATTCCAATAATCTAGAAAATAGATCCAAAGCCTATTCATAATCACATTACTACAGGATCAGTAGTTATTGTCAGACACTATTAGAATGGGAAAGAAAAAGGAATAAAGATGAGATGGTCAGTGCTGATAAATAAATAGGTTTAATGATATATTGCTCTTCACACAAGTGGCTACAAAGATTTTAAACTATAATCTAGGAATATGCAACTATGCAACACAGATCAATTAGCCAAATCTAAAATAAACTCACTTTTTAGAACTGTCCTATAAGCATTGCAGCCCTTCTTCCATCCAAAATATCACATGAAAGCAGTTATTGTAGGGGAACCAGAAACCTAGTTTTATGGCCAAAAGTAAAAACCAAAGGAAAAATAGGAATTCAGTGGTTAGTTGGTGAAAGCAGAGAACCTGGTGCCCCTTCACTGTGCTGCTTTGCTCTTCTTAGTCCTGTTCTTCTGGTCCCTCTTCTTCAGCCCATCCATGTGAGCTCTCAATAGGTTTGCATGAGCCCTCCCTCTGAAACTCATTCAGTTCTTTGGAACTCTCCACCGTGCTGATCTTTATCCCATCAGTAGCTCTTAACAGACACTTGTTGTCTGAGGGCTCAAAGTCCTCCACAAAACCTTTCCTTGAAATGGCTTCAGTTTGACCATCATACTTCTTCAGGATGATGACCAGACTGCCTGACAATGGGCACCTCTGGAAGAGCCTGGTCAGCCCCAGACTGCAGCTGCAGCTGCAGGGACTGCTCCCTCTCCAGCATCACCTTCTGATTCTGCTCACAACCTAGGTTTTTGATTTCAGATGAAGAAAAATTTTTATTGCACTGTGCCAGACATTGAATACAACTTGTGCTACCTCTTCACTCATTGATTTATTCATATCTATTGAGTTATCCCTCAAGTTTGAGAGTGAAAGTTGAGTTCATTTTTTTTCTCACTTAGGGGTCACCTTCCCAGTCAGAAAATTTAGTTTTTATGGGTGATTGAAGATACCTCTCCAAGAGGCAAGACTACCATTTATTAATTTAACAGATATTTATTGAGCACCTATTATATGCTGAGAAATATGCTAAGTATGAGAGAAATAGCAGATGTGGTCCTGTTCTCTCTGCCTTAAATGTGTCTAGGGAAGCACCCACATGCAATGTAGTCTTATACATGCCATGACACCAGTGCTGTGAGAAGGAAAAGAGTCACCAAACTTAATTAGAGGAGTCATTAAAATGGTATCTGAGTTGAAACATGAATGATAAGGTGATGTTAACCAGGCAGTAGTTTTTCAGGCAAGGGAAAAGTGTGGTGCACAGAAGTGGAATAGTTCACTGGAAAGCCAGAGTATAAAAGAGGGGATGCAGGAAGTTCAGCTGGAGAGGAAGTGGGAATAGTGCATATTTGTTCTATAAGCTGTGCCACATTCTAAATTTACCTGAAATTTCTCGGGGGATCATTCAGAAATTTTAAGAAAAAGGTAACTAAATCAGGTTGCTGAGTGACTTACTGACATTTAAGAAATATCACTATGGCTGGCCTGAGGATGGATGGACTGGAAGAGTAAACAGGCTCAAAACAGTAAGACCAATTAGTGTTATTTGCAGTGATCCAGTGAAAGCCTATGGTGGCCTGTAGGTGGCAGTGACGATGGAAAATAGATGGATCCCTGGCATATTCAGGAGAGCATTAACAGTGCTTAACAAATTAATGAATCATACTGGTCACATTCTCACCTCTGCTACTGTCCCAATATTTGCACTAGTCAAATGAATAGAGCTTGGCCCTGCCAGACGTGACCTGAAGTTTGGAGAGCCACCAGAAGATGGGTGTTGGGGTCAAATCTGAGGATCCTTCAAAAAGGTGAGTTTTGACTGTTGAGCATATTTCTCACAAATGTACTGACCAGTCTCCTAGCAAAGGGGCCAGCACAAAAAAATGTATAATGAGGAGCAAGCTCTTTACACAAAGATGACAGATGACACATCAGCACTGCTGTAGCAACAGGCCAGTAATGGCCCACAGCAAATTCCTTGAGTCTGGAATTGGCTAAATTGGACTCCTGACAGCTTCAAACTCAGAGGCAGAGACTGCATCTCAAACAGAAGAGGGAGAATTGTCTAAATGCTTCAATTCTTGTAATTGAAGAAATTGCACATCATTTTACATTCCAGCTTCCTGACAGGATAACCAGTTTGAGCTGAGTGTGGGAATTCAATTACGTATCTTCTGTCTGCATTTTTGAAAGAAAACTCCCTGACTGATTGTCAAATATCCAGCATGTTTGCCTGTTGGAAATTGCTATCTCCTCCTGACACAAGAAATGCCTCTGCAGAAGAGAAACCTATTATATTTTACCAAACTAGCATAACCCTATCATAAAACTTGACAAAGAAAGCACAGAAAAAGAAAACTACAAATAAATTTTATCTATGAATATAAATACAAAATTTCTAAATAAAATATAAGTATATAAAATATGACAATGTAACACTAAAGGCTTTTCCATTAAAATTAAAGTAAAGTACTACACCTACTGTGACTCTAATTATCTAACATTACTCTAAATGTCTGGCCAATGCAATAAGACAAGAAACATAAGTAAATAAAAAATATAATTACTAAAAAGAAAGCAGCAACATTTCTCATTATTTGCATATAACTACCTAGAAAATCTAATCAAATGAATTGAAAAAATCTTAGCACCCATAAGTTTCATTAATTTGTCTTCTATGAATTTAATCTAAAGAAATATCCAGAGAGTCAGGTTTATGAAGACTCTCATCCCAGCATTATTTTGACTAGTAAAAAAAATTGAAAGTAATTCAAATATCTTACAATGATAAAATGTATTACTCTTATTCACATGATAAATTGTACAACTGCTAAAACTTAATATTTTAAAAAATATTTAATAATGGTGAAATGCTCATGCATCATGAGAATAAGAACAAAATACAAACCTAAATACAGTGTGATTTCTCTTTTTAAAAATAAATAAATAAATAAATAAATAATGACATTACCACTTTGGTATATCTTATACGCTTTTATTAAACCACATAGCTGTAATCACAGACTATATAATTTTTATCTGTATTTGTTTAACATATAAGTATTTTTCTATGTTAGTCTTCATAACTTAATTATAGAAGTCTTACCAAAATTTCAACTAATGATATTATTTATATAAGCTAGCCATTATGGTTGGACTTTTAGGTTTATAATAAAATAAAATAGTAAGAAAATAAATAAATATGTATTGCATAGAAAACACACTGAAAGGAAGGAAGATAAAATGATATTACAATTATCACTGGGTAAGGGGGTTTTCAACTTATATAGAATTTACATGGATCAATCTTATAAATTAGACTATGACTATACTATTAAATGCACTGTAAAAAATGTAGGGGTTTAGATCTGATGATGACAAATATTTTTGCCAATCTGTTACTGGTATAACTACAATTCTGTATAAAAATCTGACACTTTAAAACAGAAAGGATCTGTGATATTTTAACCTCATGCCTAACCTGTGTCAGGCTGCCACATAATGATAACAAATAGCATTATTCAGAGATTTTGGGGAGCTGGACTTTTTGGACACAGATCTTAACCCTCAACCTTATCATCTAACAAAGCCTTTTTGTGGTCTCAACTGGAACCCAATTTGTTACCCAACTCCTTGTTTGCCATGCTTGCTGTTTCCCTGGGCCCCTCTGGCCAACCGTTATCAAAACCAAATAGCATGGCCCATCTGAGATGAGCTTTCAGATGGGCTTATCTTCCAGCATCACTATATCAAAAACTTAGATTCCTGGCTCAGGACCCTCCCCTGGGACATCCACCAACTCTCAAGTCCTAGATTTACATGGGCCCTTCCTTAATAGATCCTTTGTCTAAATTTTTCCTTGTGGTGGGCCACAGCAGACCCAAGCTGGACACCAACCTAGCAGAGCAATACAAGGGGTTAAGTCCAAAAGAACTATATTCAAGCAGAATATTTTACCTTCTGAAGGCAGCCTGGAGCAGGAAGACTCTGTTGATTTAATGAGCTGAGAGTCAAATTCAGAGATAGAAGCCATGAATGTGTCCCATCCACAGAATGAGAGCAAAACCATAAACCAGAGATAAAGTTAAAAGTATGGAAGAATCAGAAATTATGCAGAAAATCCTGGACACAACTGCAAAATATTTGAGATAGGCAGGACTCCACTTCAGTGATTAGATGTGGACATGTTGTGATAGATGAAAACAAGGGGCACAGGAACACAAGGTCAGGGCCCAGCAATAATCTTAAAGTGAAGTGGGCCAGCTGAGTAGCACATACCTAATGTAAAACAGGGTGGTCACTACTCAGGAATGTTGGCCCACTGCTACCACATTTGTTCATTTTTTAAAAAAAAATTTAGAAATACAAAATTGTGTGTGAAATCCCCAGTTTTAAAATGCTACCAACTAATATTTTGAGTGTTAATAAGCCAAACAAAACACATTTGGAGGGCCATTCATGACTTTTAGACTGTAAGTTACAAAACCGGAAGAGGGTGAGGAATTGATTTTTATAAGATTGGCCCATCCTCAACTTGCCCAACGAAGAGACTTTTCTTTACAGGAGTGTGAAAAAAAGAGGAATTATGCTTTCATTTGTTCCAAAGAATGATCCACCCTACCCAAGGGGGAATGGCAAGGCAGAAATAGCTCCCCGCTCAACCTAAGCCCCGCCTTTTTCTATTGTACCTAAGAGTCTGGCCATTTCCCTCAGGAAGCTAACTGTGAGAGATTCAGAGGCACAACAGTAATGACTGCAGAAATCTAAATGCTATCATCACTTCTAATAGGGTCCCACCCATTGATAATTCCTGTGATTTGCTTCTACTCACAGAACACTTCAAACACCAAATGTTTGAAAGTTTTTCTCACACCAACAACCAGTTCACCAACTCTCCAGATACCAGCTGTGTGTCCTACAATGTAACTCAACTCTGACACTAACTGCCTGGAGTTAGCATCAGTTAAGGGACCACAAGTTAAGGGCTCAGTCCCACAAGACTGCCCCCACTTCAGCTGTCAGCTGAACCAGGAATTCAGACAAACTGGCTATAAATTCAGGGAATCCCAACATTGCCTCATCAGGATCAATAATTTTTTAGAACAGCTCACCGAACTCAGGAAAGCACCTTACCTACATTTACTGGTTTACTATAAACAGCCAGATGAAGTACATAGGTCATGGTCTGGAAGCGTTCTGAGCACATTACCTTCAGTCTTATGAAGAGGGGTGCACCACCCCCGCCCAACACCTGGATGCATTCACTAACACTAAAACTCTCTAGACTTCTGGTCAAGATGGTGGCATAGGTAAACACAGCTCTCTTCCTTGCACAACCACATGAAAATCACAACTAAAATATAGAACAACCATCACTCAGAACCATCAGAAATCAATTTGAATGGAGTCTAACAATAATGGAATTAAAGAAACCACATGGATCCAGAATGGTAGGTGGGGGTAAAGATGCAGAACAAGCTGGCCCTACATTTACATGTGGTGGATAAAAAACATTCCAGAGGGATATCTCAGGAGTGAGGAGTCCCAGCCCAATATCAGGGCCCCCAGCCCAGGATTCCAGTGCCAGGAAGATAAGTCCCCATAACTTCTGGTAGCAAAATCCAGCAGAGATTGAGTCATATGAAGAACTTCTGGAGTCCCAAGCAATTTCTCTTAAAGAACCTGTACACAGACTTAGATTCATTCTCTCTGAGCTCCAACACTGGGTAGCAGCTTAAAAGGCACCAGTGGCATAAGGGGAAGAACTGAAGAGTCTGGCACCAAGGTGAGAGCTGGAGAACAGTTTTAGCTCAGATAGAAAGGCAGGCAGAGGCCATTGTCCCTTTTTGAGCCCTCCCTGCCACAGAGCCACAGAGCCAGCAGGTGGGTACCATGTCTGAGACTCCATCAAACTAGCTACACTGTTTGCCCTACCCTGGAGACTCCATACCACACAACTTATTGACCTACCCAAGCTGTCAACCATGACTTTTCAACTAGGGGAAAAGGCTCATACTTCACAACTTCCTAAATCATATCAAACAAACAATAGCTGGCCTCTGTGAGCTCCCAGCCCTTGTACTTCTTGCTAAGTGGCCCTAGGACTGGCACTAGCAGCAGCCAGCCTAGATTCAAAGTTTGGTTATGCCTGGGCAACTCCAAGCCCAACAGAAGTAGCAGATTTCTTTACAGCTCATGCAGGGTGGCCCCAGGCAAAACACAGGTGGAGGCTGACCTTGGCCTCCACCACCAGGCTAATACTAGAACCTGCACACCCAGTGGACAACTATGGACCATGTCAGAGTACTACCACTCTGCCCCTACACAGCTGATTCTCCACAGAGGGCAGAAGTTGGTGGTCAGTGGTCACAGCCAGTTCTTGAAACTGACTGGCCTCAGTAAATCCTTCCCATTGACCTGACAACAGCAATCAAGGCTCAAATATAAGAGGAAGGTGTACTTGGCCCACGTGGAGGGCACACCTTGAGTACCCAGCTTGGGTGATAGGGGAAGCTGTGCAACTGGACCCTATAGGACACCTACTACATTAGGCCACACTACTAAGACAGGGAGTCATAGCAGCTCTACCTAATACACAGAGACATATACAAGGAGGCTGCCAAAATGAGCAGACCAAAACAAACAAACAAACAAAAAACCATGGCCCAGATGAAAAAACAGGTCAAAATTCCAGAAAAAGAACTAAACAAAATGAAGATAAGCAATCTGTCAGGTTCAGAGTTCAAAATACTGGTATAAGGATGCTCAAGGAACTTAGTGGTGACTTCAAAAGCATAACAAAGATCCACTCAGAAACGAAGTATACACTAATTGAAATAAAGAATCATTAACAAGGAAACAACAGTAGAGTGGATAAAGCTGAGAACCAAATCAATGATTTGGAACATAAGGAAGCAAAAAGCAACCTACCAGAACAATAAGAAGAAAAAAGAATCCAGAAAATTGAGGATAGTGAAGTTTTCTGGGAAAACTTCAAGAGTTCCAACATTCACATAATAGAGGTACCAGGAGAATAGATTTCCAATTGCTCTTTCTCTTCTCCTCCTGGTACCTCTATTATGTGAATGTTGGAACTCTTGAAGTTTTCCCAAAAAACTTCACTATCCTCAATTTTCTGGATTATTTTTTCTTCTTATTGTTCTGATGGGTTGCTTTTTGCTATTTCCTGTGAAGGAAAAAGACATGCAAGTCCAGGAAGCACAGAGAGGCCCAAGCAAGATAGATGCAAAGAGGTCCACTCCAAGACATATCATAATTAAAATGCCAAAAGTTAAAAAGAAAGGGAGAATCTTAAAAGCAGCATGAGAAAAGCACTTAGTTGCCTACAAGGGAGTTCCCATAAGACTGTGAGCTGATTGCTCAAAAGAAATTTTGCAGTCTAGAAGGGATTAGCAAGAAACACTCAAAGTCATGAAAAGCAGAGACCTACAGCCTAGATTGCTCTACCAAGCAAAGATATCATTTAGAATTGATGAGCAGATAAAGTGCTTCCCAAACAAGAAAAAAATAAGAGTTCATCATCACCAAACTATTTTTGTATGAAATGTTGAAGAAACTTATTTAAGAGAAAGAAGAAGATCAAAAGTATGAACAAAAAGCCCTGAATGTTGTAGCTTAGTGCATTGAGCGACAGTCTGCAAACCAAAAAGTTGCTGTTTTGATTCCCAGTCAGAGTACATGCCTGGGTTATAGACCAAGCCCCCAGTTAGACATCTGGGGCCATGTAAGAGACATCTGGTCCAGATTATGAACAATAAAATGGCAATAAATACATATCTATCAACAATGGAATCTGAAAAACAAACTAAGGAAACAAGAAAAACAGAAACAGATCATGATTACAGAGAGCATTTTGATGGTTACCAGATGGGAGCAAAGTATGAGGTAATGGATGAAGAGGTGAGGGGATTAAGAAATACAAATAAGTAATTACAGAATAGCCATGGGCATATAAAGTACAGCATAGGAAATGGAGTAGCCAAAGAACCTATATGTGTGACCCATGGACATGAACAATGGTGAGGGGATTGCCTGAGGGAGTGGGGGGGTGCTGGGTGGTGGGAGGCAAAGGGGAAAAAATTGGGACAATTGTAATAGCATAATCAATAAAATAATTTTATTTTAATTATTGTTTAATTATTATTTAAGTTATTGTTTAAATTTTCTATCTTTTACTCCCATCCCAACCCACCCACCCAACCCTCCCCATGTCCTTCCCATTTCCACCCACCTCTAGTTTACAGGATCAAGTGTAAAGGACACATGGACAATGAAAATAATTTTTAAAAAGAAACTCTCTGTACTCCATAGTTTAGGGGTGTTTATTGGAGGCTTCTTTACATAGGCATGATTGATGGCATCACTGGCCATTAGTGATTAACTCCATCTCCAGATCCTCTCACCTCCTCAGAGTTCAGGGAGTGGTGCTGAACATCCCAACACTTTAATCATACCTTGGTATTTCTGGCAACCAGCCCCCATCCTAAAGCTCTCTAGGAACACCAGGCACAAGCCATCTCATTAGCATACAAAAGCACATTCTTATCAATCCTGAGATTTTAAGGGCTTTAAAAGCTCTTGTGTTAAGAAAAACAATATATAACAAAAGATGTTCCTATCACTTGGGAAATTACATGAGTTTTAGGAGCCCTTTGCCAAGAACTGGGAACAAGACCAAATATATACTTATTATATCACACTGTCATAATAACTAATCTGTTAGACCAGCTCTAATTGACCATTGTCTACAAATATGGAGCTCCAGGGAGTGTAAACAGGTCCAAGTCAGGGGGCTAGATCACTGGATTTCCTCACTGGGAACTGTGGGTTTGTTAACTTTTAAAATTCCCTGCCTACACCAATGTTCCAAATGTACATTGCCCAGTGCATGAATATGCTTCATGGTGTATCTCAGAGGCCTTCTGATCCTTTCTTGGGATCCTATGAAGTACAAGCATGTGTCTATATGTTGTTGATATGGGTGCACATCAACCTTGAAAAATGCATATTCACCTAACAACATTTCAAAAAAAAGGAAACAGAAAGCAGGATATTATCAAAGATACAATAAATTTCCTCAAAGCTGAAGCCTTGTACTTTCAGATTAAAAGTGCCCTTCTGATACCCACACAAAGAATGAAGGCCCACATTAAAGCACATTTTGAATGCATTTCAGAACAATAGATAAAGACAAGATCCATTCAGAGAGGAAAAATAGGTTATATATAAAGGTATAAAAATTACAATGGCACCTGAAAGCCAGAACATCCTAGAGATATACATTAAAACTCTGAGAATAAATCATTAATTTCCAACCAAACTGGACATTTATTTGTAAAAGTCAATTTTATACATTCAGGATCTCAAAAAAAATGTTACCTTCCTTTCACATTTTCTCAGAATCTACTAAAAAGAATACCCCAACAAGGGGAGAAAAAAGATTAAAAAACCCAGAAACAGGTGACTCAACAGAAGAGGTCAAGAAGGTTTCCAGTATGATGGTGAAGTTTCCAGAAAACATCTGTACAGATGGTATAAGGAGTGATAGTCAAAACTGGGGCAGGAAAATGGAGAGCTAACCAACATATGCATCTGGAAACTTATCTAACATAATTGATGACACTAAATTAGTTTTGAGAGATTCTTTTAATAATTTAGAAATGGTAATATAGAAAACTAAGTAAACTTAAAAAGAGGTAATTATTTTCTCCTGAAAAAACAAAGAGAAAGAAACTCTAATCATAGGACACCTTAAAATTTATCTCATAACAGTATCTTCTTTTTTATATTTTATTGATTATGCTATTACAGTTGTTCCTTTCTTTTTTCCCCTTAAACCTCTTTGCCCTGTACCCCGCTCCTACCAGCATTCTTCCACCTTAGTTCATGTTCATGGGTCATACATATAGGTTCTTTGGCATCTCCATTTCCCATACTATTCTTAACCTCCCCTTGTCTATTTTCTACCTACCATTTATGCTATTTATCCCCAGTAGCTTTTCCCCATTCTCCTCACCCCTTCTTGCTGATAACCTTCCATGTGATCTTCTATTTCTGTGATTCTGTTCCCGTTCTAGTTGTTTGCTTAATTTGTTTTTGTTTTTGCTTTAGGTTCAGTTGTTGATAGTTGTGAGTTTGTTGTCATTTTACTGTTCATAGTTTTGATCATCTTTTTCTTAGATAAGTCCCTTTAACATTTCATATAATAAGGGCTTGGTGATGATGAACTCCTTTAACTTGATCTTATCTGGGAAGTACTTTATCTGTCCTTCCATTCTAAATGATAGCTTTACTGGATACAGTAATCTTGGATGTAGGTCCTTTCTTGACTTTAAATACTTATTTCCATCCCCTTCTTGACTGTAGGGTTTCTTTTGAGAAATCAGCTGATAGTCTTAAGGGAACTCCTTTGTAGGTAACTGTCTCCTTTTCTCTTTCTGCTTTTAAGATTCAGAACAATATCTTCTTTTATTGTTGTTCAAATACAGTTTACTGCCTTTTCCCTGCACCTCTCCCCACCACTCCAGCCCTCCCCTATTTCCAACCCCACCTTGTTGTTGTCCATATGCCCTTTATAATTCAGAAACAATATCTTCTTAATCATAAAATATAAAAGCTATTTAACAAAATTTTTATAGAGCCATGCTGAGAAAGTGAAGAGGGGAAGAGGGAGGAAGTAGGATGGTGATTGGAGTTGTGTAAGAAAACTAAGTTTTCATGTCTAATAATAGAAAGTCAAAGACTTTTTAATTAAAAATATTTAAAAAACAAGAAATGGCAGCATATGGGTATAATATGCAAATATAAAAGTAAATATGAGAAGAATTAAGATTTAAAAGTGGTTCCTCTTGGGAACTAGATTCCAGGGTGAGGTAAAGGTAGACAGTAACTACTGCTTTTTGTTAAAATGTTTGTAATATTACATTACTTTTTATATTTTTAATGTGCATTGCATTGATAATACCATGTAAGTTAAGTTTCAAAAGATATTTGAAAAAGGAATATAGTCTTTCACAATTATTACCTAAAACCATCTCCCCTGGTGGCACATCTCCCACAGTCTATTCCAACACTTGCCAAGACCCTAGCCCTACATTTGTTACTTGGCCTTCCTGACTTTCTGCAGTATAAATTCTTCTGTCACCAACATGCTCAAAGTAACCAGCATCCTTTCATACCAGGCTACCACCTAGGTAGCAGCTGCATTAATACAGGTGAGAGTTATGAAAACCTAGTTTAGAACAGTGGAGAAAGGAATGGAGATGAGGAATTATATGTACAGATATAATACAGGTTCAGGTTCGGTGGGTGGCTGATGAGATTTGCCATGGAAAGTGGGGAGACAGAAGGGGGTTGAGTAGAGCAGTAAGGTTTTGATCTTAGGTGACATTAAGAAAGAAATTGAAAGAAGCACATTTGGCCAGAAGAAATTATTTTGTTTTGAAATGTTGAATTTTAGGATTCAGTGATCAATTCAGAGATATTCTAGCAACATACACACTCTTTGTCCAGGGTCACTAGAGCCCCAGAAAAATGTAAATTAAAACAGACAATTAATCTTCTAAGATTCTATTGGTCACATGGCAGGCACCATGACACAGAAGACAGGTAAAATCCTGGAGCAAAGCCTCAAGCAGAGCCTTCAGAGGAAGGTTCTCCCAAATATTTTCTAACTGCCAAAGTCATGACTTCTCAAGCTCCCTACCCACCCCACTTCTTCCCCAAACAGCACAGTTTCCATTCAATGACACAAGAGTGGATGTGATTAGGGGCAGTTTGAAAACTTTGACTTTTGTCATAAGAGTTTTTTAAATTTCATCTATAGCACTTCAAAAGGTCATTAACCAGATTCCATATTGCCCTATGGCAAACTTCAAAGATCCTAAATTTTTTATTTTATATGCTAAATGGAGGGAAGCCAATATTACTCCATCTTTTCTGCTTTTGTATATGATCTGTTTCAGCCTCTTCTTTAAACATTGATGTTCTGTTCTCTTTTTCTCCTTGGGCAATTTTATCTTTGTGCCTTTGTGTAGGGTAAGAAAATGAGAATGAGGGTCAGATCCTTAGCTCAGTTCAGAGGGCCACAGGTAGGCAGGAAGGGGAGGGCATCATAACCTGGCATTGTCAGTGTAATGCACAGGAAGCCTGCTTATTACTGTAAACGTGACCCCCAAACTGACCAATTAGATCACTATCCCTCCTTCACTTGGGAGGCAGTTAAGCAAAAGATTTTGAGAGAGAAATACAAGATAGAACGAGCTAGGCAAGATGACCAGAATGCTGATTTAACTTAAGAACAGCCAAGTCAAGGAAGGAAGGTGGAATAAAACTGGCAGAGGTTGCTGGTTGCCAAAACGTATCCATTCTCCCCTCCTTAATTAGTAACAGAACCTGATTTTACCTGGTATGACAATGAATTCATACAAGACTTCTCTGCCCCATCTCCCTTGAGGCTAGGTGTGACCATAGGGTTAGGGTCTAGCCCATGACATGTAAATGGAAGCATTGGGTTGGACTTCCAGGAAGGTTGCTTTAAGGAAGCTACCTCAGCTGGGACATCCAGCCATTTGCCTCCCTCTTGTCCTCCTTCTTCCTGCCTGGAATACAGGCATAATGATGGGAGATCCAGCAAGCATCTTTGACCATGAAGTGGCCTTGATAAAGAAAGCAATGCAGTAGAGTAGCTTACATTTAGCAGAAAGATAAAAGGAGTGGGATCAATAATCCAGATGCCTTTGCAGACTTGAGTATCAGCCTCCAAACTTCTTTTACATGAGAAATAAACTTCTCTTAAAATGAGTTTTACTTTAGTTTCCTGGCACATGCAGCTGAACCTAGTCCTAACTGATACAGAAATTTTATAGTGTATTTTTAATTTAGCTATAAATGGCTCTAAAGGAATTATATTCCTTGAAGAAATGCATTTCTAAATAACTCTTGCTGGGAAACTCCTAATAAATGAACCAGAGTCTGCTGCTAATAAAACTATACAGTGTATGAACAATCTTGTCTGTGAACACTAAGTTCGCTGGAAAAAGTGGTAGCGGTAGGGGAAGAGTCTAAGGCAGGTAAAGTATGGGGGAAATTGTCTTCAGATGGGTAAAAGAATAAGGATGCGGAGAAGAGGAAATGCTGAGTTCTGCATAAGCAGAGGCTCTTGTATTTTTCACTCCAAGAAACTTTGAGTTTATGGTCTCTGAAAAGAGATTCCATGAGGAAAGACAGATAGTGAAAATGCCAAGAATCTGCTGGTTGAGCAGAGAAGTTGAAGGCAGTAAGAGGGGGAAATATCACTAGTGTGCTCATACTGTGAATAGCCAAGGAAAAATCTGGGAAGGGAGCTGATGAAGCTTTGTGAGGAGGTTCAGGTGACAATCTTGTCTTTTTGATGGAAATCTGAGTTAGTTTGAAGGGCTGGATACTGAGTTAGGATTCAGGGTGAATTATGAAGTTAGTTTCTGTCAGGATTGCCCTGCTCCAATCTAATGAACATGGCCCACTAGAGCCACCTGGTGGAAATGTTCCTAAAATGCAGGCCTGGTTGGAAAGGCTTAATTTGCACAGCACACTTTTTTCATTTGCTTAAACCCCTCCCAGTGTGTCCTTGATTCCACACGCAAAGTTCTGCTCTTGTCTATCCAGGTAACAATATTAATTTTGTCTAACATTATGTTTACTGTTCTTACATTTATAACATATTTACAGTTTATAAAAGGCCTTTACACACATTATTTTATCCAATAAGCACATTCTAAAGTTATCAGGGAAGATTAGAAATCTAAGGCTAAGACGTTCATTCTTAGAGCATATCAGTTGAACCAGAAGAGAAAATAAAACCTATCAAAGCTGCCTCTCTTGGGGCATCAGTGATAGCAAAGCACAGGCTTCATTAGTTGACAGGTTAGTGTTGTCTGAGAAAAGTGAAGGTACTATTTTGCTCACTGTCATCAACCATGTGTTCCCTGCTGGAGAAAGTCTACAACACTGGTTAAATCCTCAGACTATCTTCTCTTTGTTTAGCCATTTAGTTTAAGATTGTTATTTTTGTAAAACTGAGAAAGGTTTTTTCCAACACTGCTCAGAGAGAAGCTACTGAAATTTCTACTCATTTAAAAACCATTTTTTTTACTTCTTTTACCTTCCTCCATGTCAAGTGTGTCATGAATCCTAGCAGCTGGAAGCTAATCTCTGAAGGATTGACTGTCAAGGTTAGATTCAAAGCAAGTTATATACATCAACATCATAATTCATACAGTATCTTCGCATGCTCTGTATAATTTGATCATTACCATAACCCAGAATCAAATCCATTAACATTCACCTCAATTTGTATCTAAGAAAATCAAAATGGAGCAAATTAAATGTCTTACTAAAAACAAGAAGTAATGGAAATTAAATTTGGGATTTTTTTTACCCCAAACTGCAAGGTTACACACTGCAAATTTACAAAGTACACCACCATGCTGAATTAAAATTTCTAACTATTCTCTATACAAAATCAGAGATAGAGCAGACGAATTGAACACAATGAAGAAGGTAAGAAATACTTTTTACTTTTGAGTTGCCCATATAAAATAAACTATTTAAGGGACTTAAAAAATGGATCCTTAAAGGCTAGAATCACCATAACACTCACAGGATTACTATTCTACAATATAAAGAGCTTTTAAAAATCATTAAGAAAAAATCCTAATTCTATAATGAAAAACAGCAAAGATTATAAATAGGCAATATATTAAAAGAAATTTAAGTAATATGAATATTCAACTATGTAAATAATCAAACATATTTTAAAGAGATGTAGTCACATTTCACTTTTACAGTCCAACCACTAATTAAAAATTAGAGGCCAACTACTCAAGAAATAATGAGTAAAGGTCAAGGTCTATTAAACCAGCCAATACTTGGAATAAGAGAATGTAAATCCTTTTATAAAGTATTTTTGGAAGTGTAAATTGGCACAATGATTCTGGAAACATGGACTATTCTGGAAATATATGCTAACATGGGTCAAAGCAGTCTGAAAATGTTCATACCAAAGAATTAAGAATTACTATTAGCAGCTCAATCCAAACTTCTCAATAAAATGTGAAAACTCACAGTATACCTAAACTAAGATTGACAATTAATATCTTTATAAGGAGAAACTGGTCAATGATATTAGACCCACAAATATGAATTAAAAGTCACAATTGATGGACTGACTGTTCTTAGCTAATAACAGTCTCTATCCAGAACTGACAATAAAATGAGGAAGTTTAAAAAGACTGGCATATGCAGTTGAGAAGAGAGGGCACTGTTGTCCATTATGTACTATTAAGCAAGGGTTAAATCTGGAAAATATTTTGAAGACATTTACCACAAATGTTGTAAAAATATAACATTAAAATGGATGAAGGTGAAGGTCCATTTTTAACACATTTATTCTTGTTTTACACCTTATGATCATGCATTGTATCTGGCTAGTTGATTAGAAGTTTCACTAGAGACCATGATTTCAAACATGACTCCTAATCCTGAGACTATGCATAGGGTTACCTGAGGACTTTTTTTTTTGTCACAACATTTACTATGTGAAAAGTTTATTCACCTAGAAGTGCAATGTGCATATCAATATTATAAAATTAATTCATTCCCAATTACATCATTGACTTTATTTATAACATCACTTGTTTTAAGTGGCTTAATCTGATTTATGAATTAGAAAACATTAAGATTTATTGTGTTTTCTTTTTTCCATAGATTTAGCTTAGAGATAAGAGAGGGAGAGAGAAATTCTAGCAGTTTTATTTCTTTAAAAAGCCAGGTGAATTTAAGTTTTTTTCTATATATTTTAGGAGATATGGAAGATTTCTGAAAAGGATTTACTGCAGTTATCAGAAGACAATTTGGGGAAATGTCCAGTAACTTCACAGAGGCCCGAAAGGCAGGCTGGGGCTGCCAAGGGGAGCCAAGCATACAGGGGAGGCTGTTCCAGCACAGATAGCCTGCCAGTCTCTGCAATGATGCAGCTCAAAGCCAATCCCAGACTTACATTTCACACATGGCAGTGACACCTAAGTTCAGGTCACTGCATTGTAACCAAGGTAAGCTTCAACTACCTTAGGAGACACTCTGGTGTCCAAAGAAATAAAGTCATTTCCAGTGCGGAATTTGCTTTTGGGGGTATTCTGGGTATGCTGTACTAAAATACCTCACCTTTGCATGGTTACAATAAAAGTCCCTATGTAAATTTAATATGATGCTGCCCTCTCATTTAACCATAATTTTTTGGTTCATATTGAGCACTTGACCCAAAAGTATCAATCAGAACCCATCCTCTTGGAAATTGGAAATCATACTAACACCTTTCTGATGACTGCTCTCTAAACAGAGAGCTATCTGCAGTGACTATTTGCAGTCCTATAAATGTTATCCATTGCTATGTAAATTATTAACCAAAACATAGTGCGCTAAATACTAAACATGTTATCTCACAGTTTTTGGGAATCAAGAATCAAAAAGAGACTTAGCTGTATAGTTCTCTCTCAGGGCCTTTCATGAGGTTGCAGTCAGGATGTTGGCTGGACTAAAGAACCTACTTTGAACATTGCTCATTCGCATGGATGTTGGCAGGAGGCCTCAATTCCTCACCTCATGGGCCTCTCCACAGAGCTATGTCTGTGTTCTCATGACATGGCTGCCCCAGAACAAGTGACCCAAGAGAGACAACAGGGAGGAGACCACAACACCTTTTATGTCCTGATCTCAGAAGTCACAAACCATTGCTCTGCCACATCCTATTCATTGAAAGTGAGTCACTAAGTCCAGCCCACATTCAATGGGAGGGGAATTAGTTTCTACCTTTTGCAGAAAAAAACTACCAAAGAATTTGAGGACATATTATCAAAACCACCACAGAGCTTCCATACAGAAAGAAACAGAAGTAGGTAAATGAGAGAGGTATGCTTGGGATTCGTGGTTATAGTCCATTTCTGTGACTTGCTGCACCCATGTCCTTGAGTTTTGTAAAACACCACTGTATTTTTAAAAATAAATTTTTTCCTTATATTGCATTGAGTTGACTTAATTACTTTTCAACTAAAAGAATCTTAATCACTACATGGACTCCTGCAATTAAAAACTTTGGTTTGTCTGTCCTGGGTACGTGGCTCAGTTGGTTGGAGTATCATCCCATACACCAAAATCATTGTGAGTTCAATTTCTAGTCAGTGTGTGTGTGGGAGGCAACCAATCAACGTCTCTCTCTCTCCTCCCCACCTTCCACCCTCCCTTCCTCTTTCTCGAAAGTTAATAAGCCTATTCTCAACTAAATATTTAAAAATATATAAAACTCTGGCTCATCAGATGATTCTGATTCAACCACTTTGCTCCTTGATCCAGAGACCCAGACACTGATTTTTCATAACAGATAACCCCAAAATCATTTATCCCTCCCCAGATGATCCCACCTACAAAAAAAATTTCAATAGCCATGAATGACCTCTTATCTCCTTCCATTCCTGCCTCGTAGTCCAATTCTGGGTGCTACTTCATACTTTCAAGAAAGAGAACATAAAACAAAAAACCAGGATGAAAAATATTCCTGAGCACATTTGGTCTGGACAGTAAGTACACAGGATTTCTGACAGGGGAATCTCCCTAAAATTTTGAGTCCAAAGTCAAGAGAAGGTGACCTGTTGCTACTGAAACAAGTAAAAATAATTAATGTCTAATGAATGGCCTTAGCCATATGCTGTGTTTTCCCTCTTCACTAGCCTCAATGATCTGGACAATACTTCATATTCCCCAGGGGACAAAAGGGTCTCCAAAATCTCCAACCAGGAAAATTAAATGACAGTATATAACTGATAATAGAAGCAAAACCCTGACTACTTATTCACTCTTCAAGAAGTTATGGGTCCTATGGTGACAGATGAAGTAAATTAGAAATATTTCTGGTGGGTGCAAGGGTATGGACCACTGAAAATATAGTATGGAACAAGAAAAACATTTCCATATTCTTTCAAAGGCATTGGGAAACATTTCTCAAGAAGGAAGAAAAGGAAGGCACTAATATTTGTATATGCTCTGTAGTATGGTTTCTACTATGCTAAGTACTTTTATAATCCTCCACAAACCTAGAGTGTGTAATTGTAGTGAAAACTGGGGAGCAATGCCAAGACCCCTTCTCAAATCCAGTACAGTCCTGGACTGGAGACAAAGGCCACCAGAGGTAAACAGCTGTACCCCTACTAGAAACTGCCCTCAGTTATGGGGAAAGTATGGACTACATTGCGCAAAGTCACTCCCTCCAGGGGATGGCATTTGGCCAATGGCAGATTGACTGGAGGTTAAAGGCTCAACCTCTCTCTGACAATTTGGGACAGCTCCAAAGGGCTGTCCCAGCTCCAGAGTTCCTGTTCAAGTTCTAGAGGTCTCAGTTACAGCCACAATGCAGGCCAGCTTACACTTCTGCCCAATTCTGCAATTCTCACATCCTTACAAGTGTATCTTCCCAGTAAGCTCTGCTTGCAACCCTACATCTCAGAGCTGATTTCCAATCACCCCATCTAAAGTTCTACTATTAGCTCCATTTTCCAGATGACATATTGAGTGTCAGAAAGGTTTATCAGTGTGCCTATGGTCATGCAGGTAACAGTGGAGCTCTCACTGAACCTGATACAATCTCATTCTAAAGTCATATTGAGAGAGCATCCAGAGGCTTAGACCTGAGAACTCTCACTTTTGCTATGGTTTACCTGCCCTGGTTGTAACAGTCAATTCAAATTTGGTCCCAGTGTATCTAGACAATGATGAGCTATCTCTAAAGAGATCCCATTCCACGGGAACAGATAGTTCCTGTCTCTTTGAGGTCTTGCCTGAGGATCTGCCAATCATCACTGTAACTGACGGAGCCTGTATATTATTTTGCTTAGTCCACAATAATATACATTTAATAGTCTTTCCAACAAACCAATGAAAACCTCTGTTTCCACTGTAGTAATTTCTAGGTACCTCAGGTACATGGAAGAGCAGATCTAAAGCAGCAGAGAGAGAAATGTGGACAGATATGTCCAGCTCCAAATTCTGTGAGCTCTGCCCATCAAGGTTGTGGGCAATGGGGATCATGCCTACCCATGCCTGGACAGCCTCAGACACATTGAGAGTTCTATCTAGAGACTGAATTCCTTTCATTTTAATTTTATTTTATTGGTTATACTATTAGAGGTGTCCCAATTTTTACTCTTTGCCCCCATCCACCCAGCACTCCCAACTCCCTCAGTCAATCACCCCACCATTGTTCAATCCATGGGTCATTCGTGTAAGTTCTTTGGCTACTCCATTTCCTATACTGTATTTTATATCCCCATGGTTACTCTGTAACTATCTATTTGTACTTCTTAATCCTCTCACCTCTTCGCCTATTCCCCCACACACCCCTCCCATCTGGCAATCATCAAAATGTTTTCTGTATCCATGATTCTGCCTCTGTTCTTCTTGTATGCTTAGTTTGTTTTTTAAATTAAGTTGTTAATAGATATGTATTTATTGCCATTTTATTGTTCATATTTTTTATCTTTTTCTTAAGTAAGTCCCTTTAACAGTTCATATCCTAAGGGTTTGGTGATAATAAACTCCTTTAGCTTTTTCTTGTCTGGGAGCTTTTTATCTGCTCTTTGACTTCTATTTTTAATTAATTATTTTCTGTATTTAAGACAGAATTATTAAATTCAATTTTTCTGTATTAAAAATAATTAATTCTGTAATTACTTTTTAAGATTTTATTTATTTATTTTTAGACAGAAGGGAAAGTAGGGAGAAAGAGAGGGAGAGAACTATCGATGTGTGGTTGCCTCTCACATACCTCCTACTGGAGACCTGGTATACAACCCAGGCATCGAACCAGCTACCCTTTGGTTAGCAGGTTGGCACTCAACCCACTGAGTGACACCAGCCAGGATTGCTCTTTGATTCTAAATGATGTCTTTGCTGGGTAGAGCAAACTTGGCTGTAGGTCCCTGCTTTTCAGGCTTTGAATATTTCTTATCAATCTGCTGTAGCCTGCAAAGTTTCTTTTGAGAAATCAGCCAACAGTCTTTATGGGCACTCCCCTGTATGTAACTAACTGCTTTTCTCTTGCTCTTTTAAGATTCTCTCTTTATATTTAACCTTTGGCATTTTTATTATGATGTGTCTTGGAGTGGGCCTCTTTGCATCTATCTTGCTTGGGACTCTCTGTGCTTCCTGGATTTGCATGTCTATTTCCTTCACCAAATTGGGGAATTTTTCTTCCACTATTTTTTCAAATAGATTTCCAATTTCTTGCTCTTTCTCTTCTCCTTCTGGCACTCCTATGAAGTGAATGTTGGAACACCCGAAGTTGTCACAGAAATTGCTTATACTATGCTAGATTCTTTTTATTCACTTTTTTTCTAGTTGTTCTGTGTGGTTGTTTTTTGCTTCCTTTGATTTGTTCCAAATCATTGATTTGATTATCAGCTTTATCCACTTCACTGTTTTTTTCCTTATAAATTGTTCTTTATTTCAATTAGTGTATCCTTTGTTTCTGACTAGGCTTTTTTATGCTGTTGAGGCCCTCATTATGGTCCTTGGGCATTTTTATACCAGTGTTTTGAACTCTGCATCTGATAGGTTATTTATCTTCATTTCATTTAGTTCTTTTTCTGCAGTTTTAATCTGTTTTTTCATTCAGGCCATGTTTTTTTTATTTGTTCATTTTGTCAGCATCCTTATGTTTGCTTCTATGTATTAAGATAGATCTGCTATATTCACCTCATGGACTGCCTTAGTAGTGTGGCCTAATGTGCTAGGTGTCCTGTAGGATCTAATGGCACAGCCTCCCCATCACCCAACCTGGGTACTCAAGGGGTACCCTTTTTGTGTGCTGAGTACACCCTCTCCTTGTAGTTGAGCCTTGATTGCTGTAGTCAGGTCAATAGGAGAGATTTACCCAGGCCAGTCAACTACAAGGACAGGCTGTGACCACTGGCCACCAACATCCACCCTCTGTGGAGAATCAGCTGTGCAGGGGCAGGGTGGTAGTGTTCCAAAGTGCTGTATAGCTGTCCTCTGGATGTGTAGGATCTGGGGTTTCCTGGTGGTGCAGTCCAAGGTCAGCCCTCACTGTGTTCTGCCCAGGGCCACCCTGCCTGGGCTATAAAGAAATCTGAGGTGGCTGCTACTTTTGCTAGGCTTGGAAATTCCCAGGAGAAGCCAAGCTGTGAATCTAGGCTGACTGCTGCTAGTGCCGGAACTGGGGGCACTTAGCAAGAAGTATGAGGCTGGGTACTTACTGAGGCCAGCTACTGCTTATTTGATAGGATTTAGGAAGTTGTGAAGCATGAACCAAGACAAGCCATTCATGTGGAAAAGTCATTGTTAACAGCTTGGGTGAGCCCATAAGTTGAGTGGGACAAAATCTCAGGGGATCTCCAGGGCAGGGCAAACAGTGTTAGCCAAGTTGATGGAGTCTCAGATATGACACCCACCTGCTGGCTCTGTGGCTCTATTGGGAGGAGGGTTCACCAGAAGTACAATGGCTTCTACCTGCCTTTCTATCTGGGAGAAATCCGCTCCCCAATGCCTGCTTTAACATTTCACTCCAGATACTGCAGTTCCTCCTTGTATGCCAGTGGTGACTTTCAAGCTGCTATCCCTGTGCCAGAGCTCAGAGGGAGCGAGTATGAGTAAGTCTGTGTATTCGTTTTTTAAGAGGAACTGTTGGGACTCCAGAAGTTTCTTCCAGTGATTCAATCCCTGCTGGGTTTTGCAACCAGAAGTTATGGGGACCTATCTTTCTGACAGTGGGCTGGGGGACCTGGTGTGGGGTTGGGGCTCCTCACTCCCAAGATATCCCATTCTGCATCTTCACCCCTCCTCCCAGTCTGGATGGATGTGATTTCTTTAATTACATAGTTGTCAGACTTCCCTCCCTTCAACTTGATTTCTGATGGTGAGCGATGGTTGCTATATATTCTGTTGTAATTTTGATGTGGTTGTGTGAGGAGGCAAGTCGTGCTTACCTATGCTACCATTTTGACTGGAAGTGCTCCAGACTGAATTTCTAACACAACAACCAGCAGAGTGATTTATTAGACTGACCTCTTGGATCTATGTTGGGAAAATCTCACTTTCACATTAGGATCAACAAACCCAAGAATTGTTCTAATATTATAGAAAATATACATACTTTTTTTATGGCTGACTTTGTGAATCTTATATAACTAATGGCCTAAAAACAGCAAATTTCTGTAATATAAGATGGAAAGCGATTGATTGGTCTTATCTTCATTTTAAAGTCTCTTGATTCTTTTGGGTTATTTTTATTTTTAAATTAAAAAGCCAATCATGGTGAGGTTTTTATTAATACTGAATAACACAAAATAATAAGTAAAAGTTTCTCTCCCAAAGCCACTCCTTCAAGGTGCCTCTTGTAACAGTTTGAAGAATGGTCTTCTGGATTTTTGTCCATTCTTTCCCAAATGTGCACACATTCAAATGTGGGCACATATGTCTACAAACACACACAGCTTAACATAAATGTGATTCTTATAAAAGTTGTCCAGGTGTTACAGGGTGCAGCCAAGAGGGGGGACCCCAAATAGGCATTTGAAATGGGGTCCAGAACTCAAGGTGTCCAGGGGATTTTTGGATGTCTTCACCCCCATTCCCCAGGTGTGGGCTGGGGGAAGGGACACGTGGTGCAGGGCCTTTGAAAGCTGTTTCTCATAGGAACAGCCTTGCAGTTAACCTCTGGCGTGGTCATTTAACATATCTATAGCCTTTGGCTGGTCGCTTAGATATGTTAAATAGCTGTGGCCATGCTCTGAGCCAGGGGAATGGAAGTAACTACCCCACCAAGACATGACTGGGGGGGCAGGTCCCCTGAGTTAACAGTGCCTGCATGGGAGCTTGGAGAATATTGGCTCCAGGACTTGGGGCCACACCTGCCCAGACTCATGATGGCAGTCCAGTAAAGCTGGAAGGGTATGAGTTCTGGCATGTGAAGCTGAGTGTGGGAGGAGTCGGAAATGGGGCTGCAGAGGAAGACGAGCACAGGGATTTAAACCGAGATGCAGCAGCCCTGAGAGAGAAAACCATGCAGCTGTGGAAGTACAGAGATCACAGCTATTGGAGGGGGAGAACCACACAGCTTTAGCAGAGTGAAGACTCCCACATCCCTGAGAGGGAGAACCATGCGGCTCTGGCAGAGTGGGGACTCCCGTGGCCCGGGGAGAGAGGACCACGTGCCTTTGCCAGAGTGGGGACCCCCGCAGCTTTAGAAGGGGGAACCACCGCCTGGTTTTAGCAGAGATCCCGGCGACTCAGCTGAGGGTGCCAGGAACCCAGGGAGGTCTCCCAGTCGAGATCGAGTACTAACTGGGAAGAACCAGAGGGCTGCCTGAGCCATGGACTTCTATTTCCTTTCCTGAGATACGATACTCTGGACTGGGCAAAGAGGGAAGGAAGGAAGGACTGTGTCTGTTTGTGGGTATTTTAAGGGAGTTTAGGATTTTTTGATAAAGACATTAGGTCACTACTTTAAGTTTATATAGCATTAAATAAACATTTCCTTTCCTTTTCATGAATCTCTGGCATTGAGAGACGCCTTTCCTCTGGTGGCAGACATGATGGACCTGGGGGCTTTTTTTAAATAATAGTATATCATCCCAGGCCCCCCTTGTGTGCTCTGTAACACAGGGATCTCTGTTATTCAGACAATACAATGGACTGACTGCTCATCTAATCAATTAAACCCAATACCACAAAATTATCATGAGTAACAATAATGATAATGGTGATGAAACATATGATAAGCAGACATGGTTTCAAGTACTTTCCATCTAGTAACACATTTATCCTTGTTTATCCCAGTTTAGATGAGGAGACTGAGGTCCCTGGCAATATGACTAAATTTGTCCAGGGACACACAGTGAGTGGCAGGTCTGGGATATGAACCCAGGTAATTTGGCTTCAGAATCCTGTTCTTATCTCAGAGTGGGGAAATTTCTTTAATAAGATGTAGAGGAGCTTTGTCCACCAAGCCCCTTGTCCACCAAGGATGAGAATAAGTCTACCAAGACATTATCTGCTTGGGGAGGAAAGGTGGCCAATCTCTCAAAGGAGAAGGACCAAGAGCCTTTTCTCAATGGCTTTTATTAGATTCATTTACACAGGAATTCAGGTAAAGCTCATTACTCATTGCTGGGAAGTAAGGATCAAATCACAAGGAACTCTGAGGCCCTATTTTGAGTCAGGGTCAGATAGCTAAAGAGCTGTAAAAAACTTTAAGGAACAAACTTACTTCTTCCTTAGACCTTTATCATTTAATTAAGAGCATTCTAAACAAAGCAGGTTTCACAGGATTTTACATATTCTTTCTTAGGACTAATCACCCAGGGAACTTGCCCTTCCCAGCACAGGGCTGCACCACCTTCTGTCATTGTTTCAGGCTTAGGTGGAGCAAGGAAAGTAAGGCAGCCAAAAGATTAGGAGATTTTCGCGCAGACAATGAGGACTCAGGCTTTCTCAAAGCTGAGGGGCAAGGGTCTATCACCTCCTTTTGCTGTAGCCCTCCCCCAAAGTCCTTCCTTGGGGGCTTCCCACGTGGTCGTGCCTATTTTAGATCCTTCCCCCCTTGGGGAATCTTACCTGTCATTGGATAACTGACCAAGCATTGGGGGCCAGGCAGGGTGAAGTAAAAGGAACAGAAGTGGTGCTCCTGCCGGGGAGATAAGCTTTTGTCTCCTTGGTGGCTTATGGTTCAAGGTCATTCCCTCAGCCTTAGCCTTGGCAGGGGTTACAGCTTCTGATACCAGGCAGGGAAGTTCCCAATAATAAGACACATCAGGGAGCTGTGAGAAGATGCCCTGGCTCCTAATGTATGGGTGTGACTTACTGCAAGGTCTACCCCGAAATCTTGAGGTTCCCAAATACCCCTTTTAGAGAATGAAAGCCAGAGTAGATATGGCTCTCCCCTAGGCAGAGTTATTACAGACAGGTACATATTGCAAGAGGAGAGGTCCATGAGACTTCATCTCAGAAATAAAAGCTGAGAAAAGTATGCCTCTACCTACTGTAATCTTAAAAGACAAGCACACAAAAGTCCCCAAAGAGCCACAGCAATTTTAAGAAAGAAGAACAAAGTAGGAGGGATCACAAAACCTGATATCAAGCTATACTACAAGGCCACTGTAATCAAAACAGTTTGGTACTGGCATAAGAATGGACACATAGATCATTGGAACAGAATAGAAAGCCCAGAAATCAACCTAAGTCTCTATGGTCAATTAATATTTGACAAAGAGGGTAGGGCATAAAATGGAGTAAAAATAGCCCCTTTAAAAATGGTGTTAGGTGACCTGGACATCTACATGCAAAAAAAAAGAAAAAAAGAAAAGAAAAGAAACTTGACCACCAAATTATACCATACATGAAAATAAACTGAAGATGGATAAAAGACTTAAATATAAATCACAACACCATAAAAGTCCTTGAGGAGAACATAGTCAGGAAAATCTCAGATATTCCACACAGCAACATTTTCACTGATATATCCCCTAGAGCAATGGACATAAACGAAAGTATAAATTAATGGGATCTCATCAAAATAAAAAGCTTCTTCACAGCTAAAGAAAACATCAGCAAAATGAAAAGGGAACCAACTGTATGGGAAAATATATATGCCAATGATACCTGAGACACGGGTTTGGTCTTCAAAATATATAAAGAACTCACATGACTCCACTCCAAAACACAAACAACCAATCAAAAAATGAGCAAAAGACCTAAACAGACACTTCTCCAAGGAGGACATAAAGAAGGCTGAGAGATATGTGAAAGAATGTGCAGCATCACCAGCCATCAGAGAAAGGTGAATTAAAACCGCAATGAGAAAACACTTCAAACTGGTCAGAATGGCCATCATAAATAAGTCAACAAACAACAAGTGCTTGCTAGGTTGTGGAAAAAAGGGAACCCTAGTATACTCTTGGTGGAAATGCAGACTGATACAGCCACTGTAGAAAACAGTATGGAATTTCCTCAGGAAACTAAAAATGGAACTGTCTTTTGACCCAGCAATTCCACTGCTAGGTTATACCCTAAGAACCTTGAAACACCAATTCAAAATAACCTATGCATCCCACTGTTCATAGCAGCACAATTTACAATAGCCAAGTGCCTGTGAGTAAATGAATGGATCAAAAAACTATGGTACATTTACACAATGGAATACTATGCAGCAGAAAGAAGAAGGGAGAGAAAAGATGGCAACAGGGTAGGAGGGAGCATATCCCACTTCACCCTACATACGAGAGAAAAGCCTAGCTGATCTACGGAGGAAAAGAGCAAACAGCCAACAGTATCCCAGCATATATGAATATAAGAGACCAAAAGTTGTAGTGGACACTGAAAAACCAGATGGTAAGGAGAGTGCTTCAGGTTAATAAGGTCCCAGGGACCAGCTCAGGAACCAGGGAAGCTGTAGCCCCAGACCTGGTGCCTGTCAGGTCTACCACAGGTTTCTTGGGAGAGAACCAGGTCAACGGCTTCCTCCCCTGCCAAACAAGGTTTGAGCAGCACTGGGAGAGACCCGGTAGCTTGAAGTGGCAGAGAGGGGGAAAAGGACAAAGTGGCACACACAGGGGCTGTGATCACTCACTCAGTCTGTGGATGCTGGCTTGGGAGAGTTGGGAGTCACGCAGTGATGGGCACTGACCTTGATAGTCACCGGTCTGGATGGAGAATTGGGCTGTACAGAGTAGCAGGCTTGAGTAGGAGGCATTTCTCAAAAAGAAAAACTGTTTGGGGAATACACCAGCAACAGTGGCTCAGCCTCCTCCCCACTCAGCCAGGCAGTGATCCCGAGGTGGCGTGAAAGTTTGCACAGAAGGCCCTGCACACCCTCATGCCATTAGGAAGGGTGCATGCCCGAGCCTGTAGGACAGAGGCAGCCTGGCCGAGCAACCATTCGCCGCACCCCAGACCACAGAGATAACCACGGGGGAAAAGCGCTCTCAGAAAGACCTGAATCTGACACTCAAGGCACCTGGAAGAGGTGTCAGGCTAGCTTTGGGGAGAGTGGGTACAAGGCTGGCTGAGTACAGATCCAGAAGGGAGGAAAGCCATACCAATTGCCTCTCAACCTGCTGCAGCCAGCTAGACCAGAAAAACTGGTTTGGCCAGTTTGAAACCAACAAGAGGGTTGTTGTTGTTGTTGTTGTTGTTGTTGTTGTTGTTGTTTTTAATTGATCTTTTATTTTTGCATTTTTTATTATTTTTTTATCTTTCAATACCTTTTTCTTCTCTTTCCTTCCTTCTTGTTTTATCCCTTCTTCCTTTCTTTCCAATTTTATGTCTTCTTTCTCCTTTCTTCTGCTTTTTTTTTAAATACCCACAAGTGAAACCAAAAAAACCTGGAACTGTGAAAAGACCAAAGCTGGACCCAAAGAGGGGGCATCCAACAGTTTAGACAGTAAGATGAAATTCACTTTGTCATTACAGAGAACATGCAAGTTATTGGATATTTGTATTATTATTTTTTTCACTATTCTTACACCTTTTATTTTAATAGTATTTTTGTATTCCTCTTCTTTCCGTATAGTCTTCTTTGCTTGGCTGCTTATATTGTATCATTTGACAGGTTTCCCTTCTTCTCTCTTTCATAGTGTATTGCTCATTTACTGTCCTTCCCTTCAGTTGTGTCCCCTTAGCACACTACTCAAGGTCCTATACTCCCTTTTCTTGTCATCCAGATCACATAGATTCTGTCATATGATTGTTGCTCTAATATTATTGTAAATAATAGCTGCTCCATACAATGGTAAATGTTTCACACCTCTCCCGGATGTTAGCCCACTTCAGTTTCCTGAACTCTATTACTGTAGTGGTTAACTCTATCCTCTCACACACTACACCTATTTACTATCCTTTACTCTCATCTTACCTCACAATCTGACCTCCTGCAACCTCACTGCTTTCTAGATCCAACTCATAATCCTTTCCTCCCCTACAAGAGTCTTATCTTCTTTCCGTCCTTTCTAAATAGTGGCTAGTAGGATGGAAGATCATGGTTAACACTATACATAGCCTAAGGATCTCCTACCTCTTCTCTACTGATTGCTACTATAAACATCATAGAATACACTAATGCTGTCCTAAACCATTTTGCCTTCCCCCTCCAACTGATCACAAAAAAAGACTAGGTGGAAGCGGTGAACACCAGAATACCCACTGGAAGGGAAAACCCAACAACATAGGAATGACCACAGATGACAACAGAAGAAGGTGAAGGAGGAAGTAGAAACCACACAAACCTCAATCCAGGACCTATCTAGAAACACAACTAAATACTGGAGAAACTACCCAGTACAAGCAACTGAACAAGAGCAAGAGAGAATCCTCAAAACCTTGTACACACAAAAGAACCAGCTTCCACAAAAACTGCACTCACCAGAAAACAAAATACAAGAAATGGTGGACAGAGTGACCCTTAGCTAAGGAGCTGATGGGAAGGACCCACCAAAGAAAACCCAACAACAATCACGACCCAAAGACAAACACAGAGCCAACTTAAATGACAGCCTAAGACTAGTGAGTTTGGGAGATCAAGGAGACTGCACCACTGAATCTCACAGGTATTCTACCATAGAAATTCACACCATAAACCCAAGGAGCCAGAACAGATCAATTTAAGAATCTGAAGCTAACCAGAAGAGTCCCCAAAAAATGAGAAGACAAAGAAACAATCCCCAAATGAAAGGAAAGGAGGAAGCCTCAGAAAGGATGCTAAATGAAACAGAGAAAACTCAACTATCAGATACTGAGTTCAAAGCAATGATTATCAGGAAGCTATATGAGCTCACAGTGAGCTACCACAAACTACAGGGAAACTACAATTAACTCACTGCAAACTATATCAACATGAAAAGAGGAAATAGAAACTATCAACAAGGCCGAAGAGGAAATGAAGAACACAATTTCTGAACTGACGAACACCATAGAAGGAATCAAAAGCAGGATGGATGAAGCAGAAGATCGGGCCAGCAAGCTAGAGGACAAAGGAGAAAAAAACACCCAGAAAGAGCAAGAAAAGGAAAAGAGGGTCAGAAAGAATGAAGAAGGATTAAGAGAAATGCAAGACAATACCAAATATCACAATATCCATATAATAGGAATACCAAAAGGAGAAGAAGAAGAGCAAGGGATAGAAAACCTGTTTCAAAAACTAATGATGGAAAACTTCCCTAATTTGATGAGAGAAAAAAGTCACACAAATCTAGGAAACAACGAAAGTTCCAATCAAGAGGAAACCAAAGAGGCCCACTTCAAGACACATCATAATTAAAAGGGCAAAATATGAAGAGAAAGAGAGAATCTTAAGGGCAGCAAGAGAGAAACAGGAAGTAACATACAAGGGAGCCCTGATAAGGTTAGCAGCTTACTTCTCAATGGAAATGCTCCAAGCCAGAAGAGAATGGCAAGAAATATTCCAAGTAATGAGAACCAGAGGTCTGCAACCAAGGCTACTTCACCCAGCAAGGCTCTCAATCAAAATAGAAGGCCAAATAAGGAGATTCCCAGACTAAAGAATTCTAAGAGAATACACCTTGAACAAACCAGCTCTGCAAGAGATGCTAAGGGGACTGATCTAAGGAAAAGAAGGAAAAGAAAGAAACAGAGAGGAACACAGGTACAAAAATGACAATGAATAACTATCTATCAATAATAACCTTAAATGTAAACAGATTAAATGCTCCAATCAAAACACATACAACAGCTGAATGGATAAGAAAGCATGACCCACACATATGCTGCCTACAAGAGACCCACCTCAGAACAAAAGATCTACACAGGCTGAAAGTGAAGGGATGGAAACAAATATTCCAAGCAAACAGACAGGAAAAAAAGCCAGGGAAGAAATACTCATATCAGACAAAATAGGCTTCCAAAAAAGGGCCATAAAGAGAGGCCCAGAAGGTCATTTCATAATACTCAAGGGAAGAATTAACCAAGAACACATAAACACTGTAAATATATATGCACCCAACATAGAACCATCGAAATACATAAAGAAAATCTTAGAGGACTTCAGGATATTGGCAGCAACACAATTATAGTAGGGGATTTTCACACCCCACTGTCAAAAATAGACAGATCTTCCAAATAAAATATCAACAAATATATTGTGACATTTTGAACAATGCCCTAGAGGAAATGGACTTAACTGATATATAGAGAGCCCTTCATCCCAAAGAAGCTAAATACACAGTTTTTTCAAATGCACAAGGAACATTTTCAAACATAGACCACATGATAGGACACAAAACAAGCCTCAAGAAATTCAAGAAAATTGAAATCATACCAAGCATTTTCTTAACCAGGAAGGACTGAAACTAGAAACCAAGCCCAAAAAAAAAACCCCAAATCACTCAAAATCATGGAGATGGAATACCATACTATTAAATAATAAATGGGTCAAGAATGAGATTAAGAAAGAAATCAAAAAGTTTCTGGAAACAAATGAAAATGAACTGACAAGAACCCAAAACTTATGGGACACAGTAAAGGCAGTCCTGAGAGGGAAGTCCATAGTGATTCAGGCCTACCTAAAAAAGATGGAAACATTTCAAATAAACGACCTAACCCTACACCTACAAGAACTTGAGGAACAACAACAAAGACAGCCCAGAGCAAGTAGAAGGAAGGGAATAACCAAGATCAGATCAGAATTAAATACATAAAGACTAAAAACACAATTCTAAGGATTAATGAATCCAGGAGATGGTTCTTTGAAAAGATAAACAAAATTGACAAGACTTTAAGCAGACTCATCAAGAAACAAAGAGAGAGGACCCAAATAAACACAACCAGGAATGAAAGAGGAGAGATTACAACTGACAAGATAGAAATACAAAGGGTTGTAAGAAATTACCATGAAAAACTGTATGCCAAGAAATTTGAAAGCCTAGATGAAATTGACAAATTTCTAGAAAAATATAATCTTCTAAAACTCAATGAAGGAGAAGCAGAAAGCCTGAACAGTCCAATAATAGCAGATGAAATTGAAGCAGTAATCAAAAAACTCCCAACACACAAAACCTTTGGACCAGAAGGTTTCACAGGAGAATTCGACAAAGCATTTAAGAAAGAGCTAACCCCCATCCTTCATAGACTATTTCAAAATATCCAAAATGATGGAAGACTCCCAAGCTCTTTTTATGAAGCCATTATCACCCTAATCCCAAAACCAGATAAGGACACAACAAAGAAAGAAAACTTCAGGCCAATATCACTGATGAACTTAGACACTAATATCCTCAATAAAATATTGGCAAGCCACATCCAACAATACATTAAAAAGATCATACACTCTGACCAAGTGGGATTCATCCCAGGGATGCAAGGATGGTTCAATATTTGCAAATCAGTAAATGTAAGATATCACATAAACAAATGCAAAGACAAAAATTACATGATCATATCCATAGATGTGGAAAAAGCATTTGATAAGGTACAACACCCATTTATGATAAAAACACTCAGCAGAGTGGGAATACAGGGAGCATTCCTCAACGTAATAAAGGGCTTATATCAGAGACCTACAGGAACACAATACTCAGTGGGCAAAAACTAAAATCTTTTCCACTAAGATCGGGAACAAGACAAAGTTGTCCACTTTCACCACTTCTATTCAATATAGTATTGGAAGTTTTAGCCACAGCGATCAGACAAGAAAAGGAAATAAAAGGCATCCAAATTGGAAAGGAGAAAACAAAACTGTCACTGTTTGCAGATGACCTGACAGTGTACATAGAAAACCCTATAGACTCCACCAAAAAACTGCTTGACTTAATAAATGAATTTGGCAAAACAGCGGGATACAAAGTCAATATCCAGAAATCAAAGGTATTTCTGTACACCAACAATGAAACACCAGAAGCAGAAATCAAGAAAAAAAAAACATTCATTACAGCAAACAGAAAAATACAATACCTAGGAACAAACCTAACCAAGGAGGTAAAAGACCTGTATGCAGAAAACTACATAACACTGAAGAAAGAAGTCAAGGAAGACACAAACAAATGGAAACATATACCGTCTTCCAGGACTGGAAGAATTAACATAATCAAAATGTCCATACTACCCAAAGCAATTTATAGATTCAATGCAATACCTATTAAAGTACCAATGGCATATTTCACAGACATAGAACAAACACTTCAAATATTTTTATGGAACCATAAATGACCCCAGTAGCTGCTGTAATTTTGAGAAAGAAGAGCAAAGTAGGAGGGATCACAATACCTGATACCAAACTGTATTACACGGCCACTGTAATCAAAACAGCCTGGTACTGGCAAAAAAAAATAAACAACAACAACAACAACAACAACAACAACAACAACAACAAAAGCAGGCAAATGTACCAGTGGAACAGAACAGAGAGCCCAGAAACAAACCCAAGTCTCTATGGTCAATTAATATTCAACAAAGAGGGCAGCAACATAAAATGGAGCAAAGATACCCACTTCAACAAATGGTGTTCAGACTTCTGGCCAACATGGAGGCGTAGGTAGACACACTGTGCCTCTTCACACAACCAAAATCAGGACAACACATATTTAGAAACAAAATATCAACAGGTACCGAGAGAAACTGAACTGTATGGAAGTCTGACAACCAAGGAGTTAAAGTAGACACATTCATCTAGACCAGTAGGAGAGGCGGAGTCAGGCAGCTGGACAGAGAGGGGTCGCAGCACACACACACGAAAAGGGAATGGCTGGTGGACCCCAGGCTCAGAAGGTGGAAGTGGGTGGACTCAGCAAGGAGGCAGATTGTGGAGGGGCTTGGCGCACAAGGTGGCTTTCAGAACCAGGCAGTCCCACGTTCACATGCAGATAAGCCAGGCAAAATTGGGGAGCGAGACAGACCGAGCAACTCACAGTTCCAGCACAGGGAAATAAAGCCTCAAAACACCAATTGAAAACACCTGTGTGGGTTGAGGTGTCGGGAGAGACTCCCAGCCTTACAGGAGAATTCAATGGAGAAACCTACAGGGTCCTAGAACATACACAAACCCACCCCCACAGGAATCAGCACCAGAAGAGTCCAGTTTGCTTGGGGGAAAGTGACTGAAATCTGGCAGAGAGTGGAGCAAGTGCCATTGTTCCCTCTCGGACCCCTCCTCCACATACAGCATTGCAACACAGTGAGTGGGTTGCCCCACCAGGGCGAATACCTAAGGCTACACCCCTCACTAGTAACAGGCATGACAAGACAAAAAAAAAATGGCCCAAAAGAAAGAACAGATCAAAGCTCCAGAAAAAAAAATACAACTAAGCAACAAAAACATAGCCAACCTATCAGATAAGCAGCTCAAAGCATTGGTGATCAGGATGCTCACAGAACTGGTTGAATTTGGTCACAAATTAGATGAAGAAATAAAAGCTATGCTAAGTGAAATAAAGGAAAATGTACAGGGAACCAATAGTGATGGGAAGGAAACTGGAACTCAAAACAATGAAGTGACCAGAAGAAAGAAAGAAAAAAACAAGCAGAAAAGAATGAGAAACAAGAATTCAAAAAAATGAGGAGAGGCTTTGGAACCTTTAGGACATCTTTAAACATTCCAACATCCAAATTGTAGGGCTACCAGAAGAAGAAGAGGAAGAGCAACAAGTGGAAAAGTTATTTGAACAAATAATAAAAGAGAACTTACCCAATCTTGCAAAGAAAGTAGACTTCCAGGAAGTCCAGGAACCCCAGAGAGTCCCAAAGAAGTTGGACCCAAGGAGGAACACACCAAGGCACATTATAATTACATTACCCAAGATTAAAGTGAAGGAGAGAATCCTAGAAGCAGCAAGGGATAAGGAGACAGTTACCTACAATGTCTGTGCCATCAGACTGTCAGCTGATTTCTCAAAAGAGATGTTACAGGCAAGAAGGGGCTCGAAAGAAGTATTCCAAGTCATGAAAGGCAAGGATTGGATACATCCAAGATTGCTCTATCCAGCAAAGCTTTCATTTAGAATGGAAGAGCGGATAAAGTGCTTCTCAGGTAAGGTCAAGTTAAAGGAGTTCATCATCACCAAGCCCTTATCTTATGACATGTTAAAGGGATTTGTCTAAGAAAAAGAAGATGAAAAAACATGTATAGTAAAATGACAACAAATTCACAATTATTAACAACCACACCTAAAACAAAAACAAAAATAAACTAAGCAAACAACTGGAACAGGAACAGAACCACAGAAATGGAGATCACATGGCATGGAGAATTAGCAACAGGGGAGTGGGCGGAGGAGAGAGAGGGAAAAGGTACAGAGAACAAGTAGCATAGATGGCAGGTAGAAGATAGACAGGGGGAGGCTAAGAAGAGTATGGGAAATCTAGAAGCCAAAGAGCTTATATGTATAGCACATAGGCATGAACTAAAGGAGTGGAATGTGGGTGAGAGAGGGTGTGTAGGGTCGAGGGCAGTGAAGAGGGAAGAAATAGGACAACTGTAATTGCATAATCAATAAAACATGTTTTAAAATATGGTGTTGGGAGAACTGAATAGCTACATGCAACAAAATGAGACTCTACCACCAACTTATACAATCCACAAAAAAAATTCAAGGTGTATTAAAGGTTCAAATATAAGTCATGACACCATTGAAGTCCTAGAGGAGAATGTAGGCAGGAATATCTCAGATATTTCACGCAGCAACATTTTTACTGATATATCCCCTAGAGCAAGGGACATAAAGGAAAGAATAAACAAATGGGATTTCATCAAAATAAAAAGCTTCTGCAAGGCTAAAGAAAACAGCATTAAAATGAAAAGAGAACCAACCGTATGGGAAAACATGTTTGCCAATGATACCTCAGACAAGGGTTTGATCTCCAAAATATAGAAAGAACTCACACAACTCCTCTCCAAGAACACAAACAACCCAATTAAAAAATGGGCAAAAGACTTGAACAGACACTTCTCCAAGGAGGACATACAGAGGGCCCAGAGACATAGGGAAAGATGCTCAGCATCACTAACCATCAGAGTGATGCAAATTAAAACCACAATGAGATACCACTTCACATCAGTCAGAATGGCCATCATTAACAAAGCAACAAACAACAAGTGTTGGATAGGTTGTGGAGAAAAAGGAATCCTAGTGCACTGTTGGTGGGATTGCAGACTGGTACAACTACTATTGAAAACAGTATAGAACTCATAAAACTAAAAATGATCGCCCTGGCTAGCATAGCTCAGTGGATTGAGCGTGGCTGGGAACCAAAGTGTCCCAGGTTCGATTCCCAGCCAGGGTACATGCCTGGGTTGCAGGCCATAATTCCCAGCAATCGCACATTGATCTCTCTCTCTCTCTCTTTCTCTCTCTCTCTCTCCCTCCCTCCCTTCCCTCTCTAAAAAAAATAAATAAATAAAATCTTTTTTAAAATAATAAATAAATAAATAAATAAATAAATAAATAAATAAATAAATAAAAATGGAACTGCCTTTTGACCCAGCAATTCCACTGCTAGGATTATATCCTAAGAAGCCGGGAACACCAATCCAAAAGAATCTATGTACTCCAATGTTCATAGCAGCACAATTTACAATAGCCAAGAGTTGGAAGCAACCTAGGCACCCATCAGTAAATGAATGGATAAAAAACTATGGTACATCCACACAATGGAATTCTGTGCAGCAGAAAGAAAGAAGGAGCTCCTACCCTTTGCAACAGCATGGAGAGCATTGTGCTAAGTGAAATAAGTCAAGCGACGAAGGAAAAATACTATATGATCTCACCTTTAACTGGAACATAATCAACAAAGTGAACAAGCAAGCAAATTATAGCCAAATACATTGAAAGTGATAACAGGCCAATAGTGATCAGAAGGGAGAGGGGAGGGGATAATGTGGGGGAATGGTGAAGGTTTTACAGGAACAATTATAAAGAACATATGGACAACAAAAAGGAGAGTGGGGAAAAAGGCAGAAAACTGCACATGAACAACAATAAAAAAAACTTCAAAAAAAGTAGACATTTAGCAATTGGTATGTGGATAATATATGCATAAATGGTGGATGGATTGACGCATGGATGAACATACAGACAGATGGAATAAACAAAGGAGAGTTGAAGAAGCTGGCTTGGATGCTATAAACAAACCCATCTTAATCCTTGAAAGACAAATTGTCCCGGCCCCAGATTCAGAGCCTCAGGATTAGTTAAGGATTAACTAATTAAAGGTAGAGTGAATTGGGGAAATCAGGCTATCAGAAGTATGAACCAAGGATTAGGGTTGTGTTTGCAGGTCTTCAGTAACTCAAGCAAAGATTATCCCATGACCTAATTTCCTGCTGACAGTCTGAAGTACACCATCTTCATTTCAAGATATGTGAAAGACCACTTCTTCTGAAAGCTTCCTATTAGGTAGACCTAAAATCTGTCAGGATGTTTTGTATTCAAGCAGCAGACATCAGTTCTAGCTAATATAATAAAAAGGGAATTTACTGGAAGGATCTATGGAGAAGCTCAGAGGATTATAGTAAAAAAATAAGACTGAACAGAGAGGATGTGAACTGAAACCACTCTGGGCCAATGGGAGTCAATAACTCACTACTAGAACCCACTACTAGGTCCAGTCATTTCCTATCCCTCATGATGCTCTTCTCAAGATTCCATCCAGAAAGAGTGCATCTGACTGGACCAGCCTGGGCTTGTCCCCACTCTGCAGCTAGCAGAGAAAATAGTACTAAGAAGCTACTGTGGATGTTCCATCTCTTCCTGCTCACCTGAGTCTGCCTATAATTTTGGTAGGTAGTTGCCAGCATAAAACAGCTTCTCTTCTCAAGATCCTGACTCTCTTCTCTCAAACAACAGAAATGGAAGTCAGAGGTGAAGTCCAAGCCATTTTTCAGAGGTTCCTCAAGTGGGACTGGTCCTCATCACCCATGGTCATAATCCATTCATTCGTACACCTTATAGTGGTTCATATCCCTTTCCTATTCTCACTTACCCCCCTTTGTTGCTTGTGCTATCTAAATTGCCTCCCAAATAAACTACCTCATTCAAGTCATTCATGCAGGATCTGTTTTCATGGAAATCCAAAGTAAGACAAGTACCATATCTGACAGCCCCACCAATACAATATCCAGTAGAGAGGGTAGTTCTCCCAAAGAAAAAGCAGAGAAAAGATAAAATGTGTTGGACAGAAAAACAAAAGATTATTACCACACACGGGCAGAGCTTAGCTTTCTCCATACAGGCATCCCACTTTAGAACCATCACCCAAAGCTCTGTCTGCTCAACAAAGTCAATATGAATCAATTTCTCTTTAAAATCCTCAGTGCCAGGCTCAAGACACTCAGACAAAAGAAAGTCTAACACCGCTGCTCTAATGTAATGAGAAGGCCCTGGAAATTTGTAAATCAGATAGCATTACTGTTGTCATCGACAATATGTGGGAATGTGGCTGTTCATCTCATTCCCCATGATGAGTAGACATCAAATTGCCCCTCATCACCATGTCAACACTTAAATAATCCTGCAGTATGTCCTCGGTACTTAGAAGCATGGAGACCATCTAGCCTTGTAGCTCTTACTGATGACCACTCAAAGTACAAAATATACTTAAGAATTCATGTCAATGAGAAAAGGGCCATAAATTCAGGACCCAGGGAATCAAATTCTGAAATCCTTATGTATTCAGTAAGAATCCACCTTGACTCCTGGCTGAATATCCAATATGTAAAAGCTAAGGCTACTAAAGAGATCCCTGAGGAGATCTCAGGGGATAGCCTCAGACATAGTCCAAAAATTGTTCAGAGTGCCCACTAGTTCCCTGGCTCACAGATGGCGCTTAATGTGCAGAAATGTTAATTCCCCTTGCCCCAAAGGGCTCAAGACAGATGAACAAATAATTATGACATAAGCAAGATGTATATATTCAATGAATATTTATTAAGTTATATTTATACTAAAATAATATTAGTTTCTTGCTCACACAACTGGCTTTTGACTGATCTAGGCTGAATTAGTCTCCTTTATCTGGGAAGAAATAGAATCCTAGGACATTTTTTTTCCTATAGTATGACAGGAATGCAAGAGGGCCATTGCAGCTGCACAGGAATGTTCTAAGTCTGCTGGCATCGTGTCCACTAAACACCCCAATGGCCAGAGTAACAAGGGCAAGAGGCAGGAAAAAGCTCTCCACCCACCATGCAGCTATGACAAATGGATGAATGCTATTACAAAGAAGATTAAAATTTAAGGAATATAAAATATAATTCAATCTGCCACAGTCTGAACAGTGAAAAATTAGGAGCTCTGTGAATATCAAAGGACAAATGCTGTGTGTGGAACCATACACAGGAAGCAGAAAGAGGGAACAGCAATGACAGAGGCTAGAGAAACACAGAAGATGGATGGACACCCTACCAAACTTCAAGGGGTCTAAGAGAGCTTTCATATCTCCTACCATAATAAAGACTTGTTCCAACACAGAGTGAGTCTGAGCTACACATGACTAGCTGATGGACAAAGGGATACAAGGGCTAACACTCTGTTTCTTTCCCTTTATTCTCTGATCACTGTCACACCTGGGATGACATTGGCGACCACCAAGAGGACATTTTCTTTCTTTTTATCTTAATATTTTCTATTGTATACATTTCTATTACCATTTAGTCCCCATATACCTGCTAGCCCCCGCAATCACCACACTGTTGTCCATGGCCATGAGCCCTTTTTCCTTTTCACTCAATTCCTACACCCCCAAACCTTCCTCTTGAGCTGTCATCCTGCTCTCCATCTCTGCGTCTGCCTCTATTTTCCTTGTTAGTGAAGTTTGTTCATTAGATTCCACATATAAGTGAAATCATGTGATATTTGTCTTTCTCTGACTGGCTTATTTCACTTAGCATAATGTTCTCCAGATCCATCCATGCTGTTGCAAAAGGTAAAATTTTCTTTTTTATGGTAAAGTAGTATTCCATTGTGTAAATGACCCATAGTTGTTTTATCCACTCACTGATGGACACTTGGGCTGCTCCCATATCTTGGCAATTGTAAATAATGCTGCAATGGACACACAGGTGCTTATGTGCTTTCAAATTAGTGTTTTGAATTCCTGCAGCTATATTCCCAGAAGTGGGGTTGCTGGGTCAAAAGGCAGATCCATTTTTAATTTTTTGAGAAAACTCCATACTGCTCTCCACAGTGGCTGCACCAGTCTGCATACATTCCCACCAAGTAAGGAAAAAGGTTCCACTTTCTCCACATCCTCACCAGCATTTGGTGTTTGTTGATGTATTGATGATAGCCATTCTGACAGGTGTGAGATGATATCTCAGTGTGGTTTCAATTTGCATTTCTCTGATAATTAATAACAATGAGCATCTTTTCATATGTCTATTGGCCATCTGTATGTCCTCTTTGGAGAACTTTCTAGTCAGGTCCTTTGCCCAATTATTAATTGGGATGTTTGGGGGGGGGTGTTGTTTGTTTGTTTGTTTGGTGTTGAGTTTTGTAAGTCCTTTATAAATTTCAGATATTAACCCCTTATCAGAGGTATGAGTGAATATGTTCTCCCATTCTGTAGGTTGCCTTTTTATTATGTTGATGCTTTCTTTTGCTGTCCAAAAACTTTTTAGTTTGATATAGTCCCATTTGTTTATTTTTGCCTTTTGTTTCCCTTTCCAAGAGAGACATATCCAATAAAATATTACTATGAGCGATGCCTGAGATTTTGTTGCCTATATTTTCTTCTAGGGTTATTATGGTTTTTGGTGTAACATTTTAGTCTTTAATCCATTTTGAATTTATTCTTGTATGTGGTGTAAGAAGGTGGGCTAATTTCATTTTTTGGCATGTGTCTGTCCAGTTTTCCCAACACTGTTTAGTGAATAAAATGTCTTTAGTCCATTGTATGTGTTTGTTTCCTCTGTCAAATGTAAATTGACTATAAAAGTGTGGGTTTATTTCTGGGATCTCTATTCTGTTCCATTGATCCATGTGTCTGTTTTTATTCCAGCATAATGTTATTTTGAACACTATGGCCTTATAGTATAGTTTGATATTAGGTAGCAGTAGCATGATTCCTCCAACTTTGTTCTTCTTTCTCAAGATTGCTGTTCTTATACAGGGCTTTTTGCGATTCTATATAAGTTTTTGAAATATTTGTTCTAGCTCAAGAAAATATGTCATTGGAATCTTCATTGGAATTGCATTGAAAGTACAGATTGCTTTGGGTAGTTTGGACAGTTTTTATATTTATTTATTTGTTATTTGCATTTTATTTATCTATTTATTTTTATTTTATTTTTTTATTCTTGTTCAAGTACAGTTGTCTCCACCAATCCTGCCCACCCCACCCCTCCACACCCCTCATCCTCTATCCTATCCCCTTTGGCTTTGTCCATATGTCCTTTATACATGTTCTTTGAGGGCCCTACCTCTATTTTTACCCATTACCCCTCATCCCCTTCCCTTCTGGTCACTGCTGGCATTATACCTTAAGAATACTGAAACACCCATTCAAAAGAACCTATGCACCCCAATGTTCATAGCAGTACAATTTACAATAGCCAAGTGTTGGAAGCAACCTAAGTGCCCATCAGGAAATGAATGGATCAAAAATCTATGGTACATTTAAACAATAGAACACTGTGCAGCAAAAAGAAAGAAGGAACTTCTACCCTTTTCAATCTTGGATCGAATGGGGTAGCTCCAGATTGCATGAGTGGATCTGGAGAGCATTATGCTAAGTGAAATAAGCCAGGTAGTGAAAGACAAATACCATATGATCTCACCTATAAGTGGAACTTAATCAACAAAGTAAGCAAACAAGTGAAACATAACTACAGACATTGAAAAAAGAACAAACCAACAGTATGGATATTTTAATGATGTCAGTTTTTTCTATCCATGAACACAGTATGTGCCTCTATTTATTTATATCTTCAATTTCTTTCTTCAGTGTCTTATAATTTCCCAAGTACAGATCTTTAACATCCTTGGTTTGGTTTATTCCTAGGTATTTTATTCTTTTTGAAGATACCATGAATGGGATTGCTTTCTTAATTTCACCTTCTGTTAGTTTGTTATTGGCATATCAAAATGCAACTGATTTCTGTGCATTAATTTTGTATCCTACCACTTTGCTGAATTCATTTCTCAATTCTAATAGTTTCTTGGTGGAATCTTTGGGGTTCTTTATATGCAGTACCATGTCATCTGCAAGTAGACAGTCTTACTTCTTTCTTTCCAATTTGGATGCCTTTTGTTTCTTCTTCTTGTTTGATTGCTGTGGCTAGGAGTTAGAATACTATGTTGAATAAGAGAGGTGAAAGCAGACATCCCTGTCTTGTGCCTGACCTTAAGGGAAACACTTAATTTTTGCCCATTGAAGTATGATGCTAGCAGTGGGTTTGTCATACATAGCCTTTATTATCTTTAGATATGTTTCCTCTATTCCCGCTTCGCTGAGTGATTTTAACATGAATGGGGACTGGGCTTTATCAAAAGTTTTTCTGCATCTATTGATATGATCATGTAATTTTTATCCTTCATTTTTAAAAATATTTTATCTATTTTATTTTTAGACAGAGGGGAAGGCAGGGAGAAAGAGGGGGAAAGAAATATCAATGTGTGGTTACTTCTCATGTGCCCCCTACTAGGACCTGGCTCGCAACCCAGGCATTTGCCCTGACTGGGAATCAAACCGGTGACCCTGTGGTTCACAAGGCAGTGTTCAGTCCACTGAACCACACAGGCTAGGTATCCTTCACTGCGTTTATGTGATGAATCACATTTATTGATTTGTGAATGGTGTACCAACCTAGCATTCCTGGAATAAATCCCACTTGCTCATGGTGTATGATCTTTTTGATGCATTGCTGTATTTGATTTGCTAATATTAGGTTGAGGATCTTAGTGTCTACGACATCAGGAATATTGGCCTATAATTTTCTTTCTCTTTTTTTAGTGTATTTATCTAGTTTTGGAATTAGGATAATACTGGCCTCAGAAAAATGAGCTTGAGGGCCTTCTCCCCTCTTGAATTTTTTAAAATAGTTTTAGAAGGAGAGATGTTACTGCTATCAGAATGTTGGTAAAATTTACCTATGAAGCCATCTGATCCAAGGCTTACACTTGTTGGGAGTTTTTTGGTTACTGCTCCAGTTTCACTAGGTGTAATCTGTCTATTCAGATTCATGACTCTTCCTGATTTCATTTTAGATTTTATGCTTCTAGGAATTTATCCATTTGTCCAGGTTGTCCAGATTATTGCCATATTGTTCTCTTTTTTTTAGATTTTATTTATTTATTTTTAGAGAGGGAAGGGAGGGAAGGGATAGAGATAGAGATAGAGATAGAGAGAGAGAGAGAGAGAGAGAGAGAGAGAGAGAGAAACGTCAATGTGAGGTTGCTGGGGGTTCTGGCCTGCAACCCAGGAATGTACCCTGGCTGGGAATCGAACCTGGGACACTTTGGTTCCCAGCCCGCACTCAATCCACTGAGCTACGCCAGCCAGGACATATTGTTCTTCATAATACTTTCTTACAGTCCTTTGTATTTCCTTGGTGTCCGTTGTTATTTCTCTTCTTTCATGTCTAATTTTATTTAATTGTATCCTGTCTCTTTTTATTTTGATGAGTTTGCTTAAAAGTTTGTCAGTCTTGTTTATTTTTTCAAAGAACCAACTCTCAGATTCATTGATCTATTCTATTGTTTTTAAGACTCTTTTTTGCTTATTTCTGTTCTGATCCTTATTATTTCCTTCCTTCTACTCACTTTGGGCTTTGTTTGTTGCTATTTTTCATATTGCTTTAAGTGTGAAGTTAGATTGTTTATTAGACCTTTTTATTGTTTTTTAAAATTATTTTATTGTTGTTCAAGTACAGTTGTCTGCATTTACCCCCCACCACTGACACCCCCAACCATGCCCAACTCTCTCCTCTGCTTCCACCTACCTTGATTTTGTCCATGTGTCCTTTGTAGTTGTTCCTCAAAATCCTTTTCCCCTTACCCATCACTATTCCCTCACACATCCCCTCTGGTTCCTGTCAGAGTGTTCTTAATTTCAATGTCTCTGGGTATATTTTGCTTGCTTGCTTATTTTCTTGATTAGGTTCACATAAAGATGAGATCATCTGATATTTGTCCCTCACCGCCTGGCTTACTTCACTTAGCATAATGCTTTCCAGTTCCATCGATGCTGTCCCAAAGGGTAGAAGCTCCTTCTTTCTTTCTGCTACATAGTATTTCATTGTGTAAATGTACCATGTTTTTTTAATTTAAATTATTTTATTGTTGTTCAATTACAGTTGTCCGTATTTTCTCCCCACCCCTTTCCCCCAACCCCTCCAAACCCACCTCCCTATCTTGCTTCCACCCCCCCCACCTTGGTTTTGTCCATGTGTCCTTTATAGCAGATCCTGAAAACCCTTCTCTCCACTGTCCCCTCCTCATTCACCTCTGGCTATTGTTAGATTGTTCTTAATTTTAATGTCTCTGGTTATATTTTGTTTGTTTTTTTCTTTTGTTGATTATGTTCCAGTTAAAGGTGATATTATATGGTATTTGTGCATCACCACCTGGTTTATTTCACTTAGCATAATGCTTTCCAGTTCCATCCATGCTGTAGCAAAGGGTATAAGATCCTTCTTTCTCTCTGCTGCATAGAATTCCATCGTGTAAATGTACCATAGTTGCTTGATCCACTATTTGCTGATGGGCACTCAGGTTGCTTCCAGCACTTGGTTGTTGTAAATTGTGATGCTATGAACGTTGGAGTGTATAGGTTCCTTGGGATTGGTGTTTCAGGGCTCTCGTGGTATAATCTCAGCAGTGGAATTGCTGGGTAAAAGGTAGCTCCTTTTTTGGTTTTCTGAGGAAATTCCATACTGTTTTCCACAGTGGCTGCACCAGTCTGCATTCCCACCAACAGTGCACTAGGGTTCCATTTTCTCTGCATCCTCTCTAACACCTATTGTTTGTTGCTTTGTTTATGATGGCCATTCTGATTGGTGTGAAGTGGTGTCTCATTGTGGTTTTAATTTGCATCTCTCTGATGGCTAGTGATGCTGAGCATCTTTTCATGCATCTCTGGGCCCTCTGTATGTCCTCCTTGGAGAAGTGCCTGTTCAAGTTTTTTGCCCATTTTTTATTTTTTTATTTTTTGGTCTTCCTGGAGTTGAGTTGTGTGAGTTCTTTCTATATTTTGGAGAACAAGCTATCATCCAAGTTGTCACTGGCAAATATGTTTTCCCATACAGTTGGCTCTCTTTTCATTTTGATGCTGTTTTCTTTAGCCATGTAGAAGCTTTTTAATTTGATGAGATCCCATTTGTTTATTCTTTCCTTTATGTCACTTGCTTTAGGCAACATATCTGTGAAGATTTTGCTGTGTGAAATATCTGAGATTTTCCTGCCTATTTTCTCCTCTAGGACTTTTATGATGTTACAACTTGTATTTAAGTCTTTTATCTACCTTGAATTTATTTTTGTGTATGGTGTAAGCTGGTGATCAAGTTTCATATTTTTTTGCATGTAGCTGTCCAGGTGTCCCAAAACCATTTATTGAAGTGGCTATTTTTGCTCCATTTTATGCTTCTGCCGCCTTTGTCAAATATTAATTGATCATAGAGACTTCGGTTTATTTCTGAGCTCTCTTTCCTGTTCCATTGGTCTATGTTACTGTTTTTATGCCAGTCCCACACCATTTTTTTTTTTGGTCTTCCTGGAGTTGAGTTGTGTGAGTTCTTTCTATATTTTGGAGAACACAGTTTGATATCAGGTATTGTGATCTCTCCTACTTTGTTCTTTTTCAAAAATGCTGCCGCTATTCAGGGTCATTCATGATTCCCTATAAATTTCTTAAACGTTTGTTCTATGTCTGTGAAATATGTCATGGGTACTTTAATAGAGGTTGCATTGAATTTATAAATTGCTTTGGGTAGTATGGACATTTTGATGATGTTAATTCTTCCAATCCATGACCCTGTTACATGCTTCTATTTGTTTGTGTCTTTCTTAATTTCTTTCTTCAGTGTTGTATAGTTTTCTGAGTACAGGTCATACCTCCTTGGTTAGGTTTATTCCTAGCTACTTTATTTTTCTTGTTGCTATATCAAATGGGATTTTTTTTTCCTGATTTCTGTTCCTGATGTTTCATTGTTGGTATACAAAAATGCCTTTGATTTCTGGATATTGACTTTGTCTCCCACTGTTTTGCCAAATTCATTTATTAAGTCGAGCAGTTTTTTGGTGGAGTCTATAGGATTTTCTATGTACACTATCATGTCATCTGAAAACAGTGACAGTTTTGTTTCTTCCTTTTCAATTTGGAAGCCTTTTATGTCTTTATCTTATCTGTTTGCTGTAGTAGGACTTTCAGTACTGTGTTGAATAGGAGTGGTGAAAGTGGGCATCCTTGTCTTGTTCCTGATCTTAGTGGGAAGCTCTAAGATTTTGTCCATTGAATATGATATTGGCTGTAGGTCTCTCATATATGGCTTTATTATGTTGAGGAATGCTCCCTTTATCCCCACTTTGCTGAGTGTTTTTATCATAAATGGGTGCTGTAACTTATCAAATGTGTTTCCACATATGTTGTTATGATCATGTGATTTTTGTCTTTCTTTTTTATGTGGTTTATTGTGTTTATTGATTTGCAAATAACAATATTTGCAAATATATTTCCAAAGATGTAAAGATGTACCATTCTTGCATCTCTGGAATGAATCCCACTTGGTCAGATTATATGATCTTTTTAACGTATTGCTGGATGTGGTTTGCCATTATTTTATTGATGATTTTGGCATCTATGTTCATCAGTGATATTGTTCTGAAGTTTTCTTTCTTTGTTATGTCTTTATCTGGTTTTTGATTAAGATGATGTTGGCTTCATAAAAAGAGTTTAGGAATCTTCCACCTTCCTGAATTTTTTTTAAATAACTTGTGGAGGATGGGGTATAGCTGTTCCTTAAATGCTTTGAACAGTTCTCCTGTAAAACTGTCTGGTTCAGGGCTTTTGTGTGTCAGAAGACTTTTAATTACCATTTCAATTTTATCAGGTGATATTGGCCTGTTCAGGCTTTCTGCTTCTCTTTTATTCAGTTTTGCAAGAACATATACTTCTAGAAATTTGTCCATTTCACCTAGGTTTTCAAATTTCTTGGCATATGCTTCTTTGTATTAATTTCTTACAATCCTTTGTATTTCTGTGGTATCAGTTGTAATCTCTCCTCTTTCATTTCTGATTGTGTTTTTTGGGGGGTCCTCTCTATTTTTGTCTCAATGAGCCTGCTTAAAGTCTTGCTGATTTTGCTTATCTTTTCAAAGAACCAGCTCCTGGATTCATTGATCCTTAGAATTGTGCTTCTAGTCTCTATGTCATTCAAATGTGCTCTGATCTGGGTTATTTCCTTCCTTCTACTTGCTCTGGACTGTCTTTGTTGCTGTTCCTCAAGTTCTTGTAGATGTAGGGTTAGGTTGCTTGAAATGTTTCTATCTTTTTTAGGTAGGTCCGTATCTCTATGAACTTCCCTCTCAGGACTGCCTTTGCTGTGTCCCATAAGTTTTGGGTTCTTGTGAGTTCGTTCATTTGTTTCCAGAAACTTTTTCATTTCTTCCCTAATAACTCATTCTTGACCCATTTATTGTTTAATAGCATGCCATTCAACCTCCATTATTTTGAGTGCTTTTGAGTTTTTTCCTTGAGGTTTGTTTCTAGTTTCAGTCCCTTGTGGTCAGAGAAAATGCTTGATATGATTTCAATGTTCTTGAATTTGTTGAGGCTTCTTTTGTGTCCTATCATGTGGTCTATCTTTGAAAATGTTCTATTTGCACTTGAACAGAATATGTATTTAGCTTCTTTGGGATGAAGGGCTCTCTATATATATATCAGTTAAGTTTATTTCATCTAGGGCATTGTTCAATGCCACAAAATATTGATATTTTGTTTGGAAGATCTGTCCATTTTTTACAGTGGGGTGTTGAAATCCCCTGCTATAATTGTGTTGCTGTCAATATATTTTTTGAAGTCCTCTAAGATTTTATGTATTTGCTCTTATGTTAGGTGCATATGTATTTATTATGTTTATTTCTTCTTGATGGATTTCTCCCTTGAGTATTTGAAGTGACCTTCTGAGTCTCTTATTATGATCCTTCTTTTTTTTTTTTTTTTTTGAAGCCTATTTTGTCTGATAGGGTATTGCTATGCCAGCTTCTTTTTCCTGTCCATTTCCTTGGAATATTTGTTTCCAGCTCTTCATTTTCAGTCTGTGTAGGTCTTTTGTTCTGAGATGGGCCTCCTGTAGGCAGCATATGAATGGGTCATGTTTTTTTTTATCCATTCTGCTCTTCTGTGTCTTTTGATTTGGGCATTTAATCCACTAACATTTAAGGTTATTATTGATAGGTGCTTATTCATGGCCATTTTTTTGTACCTCTGTTCCTCTCTCTTTCACTTTTTTACTTCCTGTTCCTCAAGCAAACCCTTTACCATCTCCTGCAGAGCTGGGTGGAGGACATATATTCATTCATCTCCTTTTGTCTGGGAAGCTCCTTATTTGGCCTTCCATTTTAATTGACAGGCTTGCTGGATAAAGGACTCTTGGTTGCAGGCCTCTGGTTTTAATTACTTGGAATATTTCTTGCCATTCCCTTCTGGCTTGGAGCATTTCCATTGGGGCTCCCTTGTATGTTACTTCCTGTCTCTCCCTTTCTGCCTTTTTTAAATTTTATTTTAATCATTGTTCAAGTACAGTTTTCTGTCCTTTACTCCCATCCCAACCCACCCATCCATCCTTCCCCACCTCCCTCTCATTTCCACCCCCCTAGTTTTTGTTCATGTGTCCTTTATACTTGTTCCTGTATACCTTTCCCCTTTACCCCTGAAATTCCCTCCCCTCTCCCCTCTGGTCCTTTAAGATTATCTCTTTGTCTTGGAATTTTTCCATTGTAATTATGATGTGTCTTGAGATGGGCCTCTTTGGGTTCCTCTTGATTGGGATTCTCCGTGTTTCCTGGATTTGTGGGACTTTTTCTCTTATCAAATTAGGGAAGTTCTCCTTCATTACTTGTTCATCTAGGTTTTCAATCCCTTGCTCTTCTTCTTCTCCTTCTGGTATCCCTATTATACGGATATTATTACATTTCATATTGTCTTGCATTTCTCTTAATTCCTCTTCATTCTTTCTGAGCCTCTTTTCCTTTTCTTGCTCTTTCTGGATGTTGTTTTCTACTTTGTCATCCAGCTCACTAATCCAGTCTTCTGCTTCATCGATCCTGCTTTTCATTTCTTCTACTGTGTTCTTCAGTTCAGAAATTGTATTCTTCATTTCCTCTTGATCTTTGGTGGGAGTTTCTATTTCCTTTTTTCATGTTTATATAGTTTACAGTGAGACTGATGTAGTTTCCCTCTAATTTCTGAAAGGTCAATGTGAGTTCATTGAACTTCTTGGTAATCATTGTTTTGACCTCACTATCTGATAGTTGAGTTGCCTCTATTTCAGTTAGCATTTTTCCTGAGATTTCCTCATTTCCCTTCAACTGGGGGTTCTTTCTTTGTTTTCTCATTGTTCGTGGGTTTCTTCTTTTTTCTTTTTGTTTGTTAATTTGATCTGTTCTGATTCCCTGAAATTATGGTGTGAACTTCTGTGGTAGAATATTTGTGAGATTCAGTGGTGCAATCTCCTTCGTGTATCCTGGTGTTCACAGCTTCCCCCTACTCTTTTCTGTGATCAGTTGGAGGAATAAGGCAAAATGGTTTCAGACAGCAAGACAGTATACTATGATATTTACATTAGCAGCCAGTAGAGAAGAGATGGGTTATCCTTTGGCTCCTTATAGTGTTAACCGTGTTCCTCCACCCCACCATCCATGTTTTAGAAAGGATGGAAAGAAGGTAAGACTCTAATTGGGGATGAGAGGATTGTTAGTTGGATCCAGAAAGCTGTGAGGCTGTGGGAGGTCAGATTCTAAGGTAGGGTTGGACTAAAGATCAGTATATAGGAGTAGTGTGTGAAAGAATAGAGACAACCCCCACAATAGTATAGTTCAGAAAATTGCAAAGTGGGCTGAGATCAGGTAGGGGTATTGAGAAGTATTTACAATTGTATAGACTAGGTCTTACTAACAGTAATAGTAAAGTGACAGTCTTGTGGCAGAATCGATGAGGTCTAGACAACAAGAATAAAGAGTATAGAACCTTGAGAGGTGTATTAATGGAACACAGATGAAGGACTGTAACTTATCAACACCCTGTGAATGAGATATCAGGGGGAACCTATCAAATGGCAGTATAACCAGCCAAGCAAAGAAGATTATACAGAAAGAAAAAGAATACCAAATATTATTAAAATAAAAAATGTCAGAAAAGTGAGAAAAAGATAATACAAATTTACAGTAACTTGCAAGATTTAAAAAAAGGAAAGAAAAGCAGAAGATGTAGTGCAGGAGCGATAAGTTTGGAGTGGAAAGAATAATATTAGGATGAATGGAAGAGAAACATAAGGGATTGTGAGATAAAAATAATAAGAATTGAAAAATAAAATGTCACATAAAACACAAGATAAAATCAATCAACTAACAACAGCCACAGAAACCAAACAAAACCAAACCAAAACAAACCAAACAAAACAAAACATAACAAAAAAAAAACAACCAAAGAAACAAAAAAAAAACCTCTTGTTGGTTTCTAACTGGCCAGACCAGTTTTTCTGATCTTGCTGGCTCCAGCTGGCTGAGGGACCTTTGAAATGCTTTCTCTCCCAGCCAAATCTCAGCAAGTCTGTCAGGTACCCTGGGCGCTCCTGAGCACACTGGCTCTCTGGATCTCACTTCCACGTTCTTCCGGACTCTGGGGTCCTGCAGGGTTCCAGCTCTATGATCTCAGGAGGCACCCAAGACATTTTGGGATTCACTGCGCCCTCCCTGGGAATCATAAAAGGGTGCGCCCCTCCCCCAAACTTTTGAGATTCGGGGTCTAGGATCGCCATAAGCGCCTCGCTGTGACCGTTCTGGGTTCACAGCACGTGCGAGACAGGCTCCCTGATGGAGCACGTGACCCTTCCAGGTTCACAGCATGTGCCAGACAGTCTTCCCGATGGTGCGCGAGCGGAGCTCTTTCCAGCTCCGTGATCCCGAACCGCACTCCCACCGGCTGTTGGCGCCTTTCCCAGCTCCCCTGTCGGGCTGGCTGGAAATTTCTGAGCCACTACTGTATTAACACACCAAGCGCCACGCCCCTCCCGGGATCACGGCGCACGATTCAGGCCTCCCTATCGGGCATGAGCCAAGCGCAGCCCAGCTCTGCGCTCTCCACTGATCTGCACTTCCACCAGGCTAGGGATGCAGGCGCTCTTCCAGGCTGCCCCTGGTCCTGTCGGCTAGAGGCCCTCACTTCTCTCCAGTCTCTGGGCAGGTGTTCATAGTCCCTGGGTGATTTTTTCCCAGTCCAATTGGCCAATCTGTTCCTTCTAGCAACACGTTCTCCCCTGGAGTTGCTCACCCCCGTATTCAGGGGAGGGAGCAGTGACTCCCCTCTCCCAGGAGCCTGAGGCAGACCTGGGAGCACCGGGCCTGGAGACTGCACACCCCTAGTCCCTGCGCTGATCCCTGGGCCCCTTTTGTCCTGAAGCAGACTCCTTACCATCTGGTTTTTCCATGATTGCAATAATTTTTGATGTCCTGCTTTCAAAATTGATTCGGTAACCTAGCCCATTTGCTCTGTTTCTCCCCCGTCCGCGAGTTTCCCTCCTCTTCACAGAAGCCTAGAAAAATGCTGCCTAGAGTAAAGCCACCATCTTCCACCACCACCCCCCCTTTTTAATTTTGATGTGTCCTGAAGTGGGCCTCTTTGGGTACTTCTTGATTGCGACTATCTGTATTTTCTGGACTTGTGTGACTTTTTCTCTAATAAAATTAGGGAAGATTTCCATCATTACTTTTTCAAACAGGTTTTCTATCTCTTGCTTTTCTTCTCTCCTTCTGATATCCCTATTTTACTGATATGTTTACATTTCATGTTGTTCTGAAGTTCCCTTAACACCTCCTCATTCTTTCTGATTCTCTTTTCCTTTTCTTGTTCTTTCTGGGTGTTTTTGTCTACCTTGTCTACCAGCTTTCTGATTTGATCCTCTGCTTCATCTAGCCTGCTTTTGAGTCCTTCTACTGTGTTCTTCAACTTAGAAATTGTAATCTTCATTTCCTCTTGGCCCTTGTTGATAGTTTCTATTTCTTTTTTCATGTTGATATAGTTTGCAGTGAGTTCATTGTAGTTTCCCTGTAGTTTTTGTTAATTCTCTGTGAGCTCATTGAGCTTCCTGATAACCATTGCTTTGAACTCAATATCTGATAATTCACTTGCTTCTATTTCATTTAGCATTCTTTCTGAGACTTCCTCCTTTCCTTTCATTTGGTGTTTGTTTCTTAGTCTTCCCATTGTGAGACTCTTTTCAATTGTGTCTTCCCATCGTGAGGTTTTTGAGACTCTTCTTGTTAGCCTCTGCTTCTTTAATTAATCTCTTTTGACTCTCTGGGTTTGTGGTGTGAATTTTTATGGTAGGGCACCAGTGACATTCAGTGGTGCAGTCTCCTTGATCTCCTGAACTTACTGCTATTGGGCTTTCGCTTTTATTGGCTCTCTAGGTGTGTTTGGGTTATGATTGTTGTTGGGTCTTTCTTTGGTGGATCCTTTCTTCCAGCTGCTTAATGAGGGTCACTCACCCACCACATCTTTTATGCTGTTGTGCAGGTTCAGACAGGCTGTGTTGAAGCTGATTCTTCTGTCTGTCCGAGATTTTTGAGGCTTCTCTCTTGCTCTTGTTCAGTTGTTTGTTGTGGGTAATTTCTCCACCATTTAGTTGCACAACCACTAAATGGCGTACTCCACCATTAATTGTAACCTGTCAGGAGGTTAGTGTGGCTTACGCTCATTCCTTTACCATCTTCTTTTACTACATGTTGGTGGTTCCTTTGTTGGTGGGTTCTCTCTTCCAGCAGGTATACTAGTGTTCACAGCTCCCACCTACTCTTATGTGATCAGTTGGAGGGGGAAGGCAAAAATAATTAAGACAGCAGGAGTGTATTCCATAGGATTTAAAGTAGCAACACATAAAGAAGAAATAAGAGATCCTTTGTATAAGTATAGTGTTAACTGTGATATTTCACCCAACTAGCCACCTTTTAGAAAGGTTGGAAAAGAGGTAAGACTCTTGTTAGAGGAGGAAGGATTGTAAGTTGAATCCAGAAAACAGTGAGTTTGTGGGAGGTCAGATTATGAGACGTAGTGAAAGTAAAGGATAGAAAATAGGCATAGTGTGCATGAGAATAGAGTTGACCACAACAGTAATAAAGTTCCAGAAGAGTGAACTGAGCCGGATCCAGGAGGGTTGCTGTATAGTATTTGCAATTATATGGAATAACAATTATTTACAATAGTAATGGAATAATAATTATATGCAAAATCTATGTCATCTGAATAACAAAAATAGGAAGTACACAACCTAGAGTAGTGTGCTATTGGAACACAAGGGAAGTGAAAGAAGGAAAATTAAAGATATGCTATGAAAGACAGAACCAGGAAAATCAGTCAAACAATGCAATTAAACAAACAAAATGAAGGAAACTAAACAGAAAGAAGAGAAATAAAAATACTAATAAAATAAAAGAATAAAATAGTAATAATACAAACAATAACTTGCACATTCTCCGGAATAACAAAGTGAAATTTTTCTCAGTTTCTCAAGTCTTGGGATGATCCCTCTTTAGGTCTGACTCTAGTCCTTTCACAGCTCCAGGTCTTACTGTCTCACTTATGGAAAAAAAGAAAAAAAAGAAAAAGAAAAAGAATAGGGAAAAAAGAGAAAGGAAAAAAAAAAGTCTCCTGATGTCTTTAAACTGGCCAAGTGAGTTCTGCTGGTTATCCTGGCTGCAGCTGGCTGTGGGGGGTTGGGTTTTGTTTTATTCTTTTCCTTTCCTTTCCTATGGTTTTGTGCTCATGGGGGCAGGTCTGTGCCACACTCTTCATGGTGCCCAGCCTCCAGCACAGTTCCTCAGTTTGCTTCTGAGTCTCCAGTGCCCTCCTGTGCCAGGTCTATGCCTTCTATCCACCAGTTGTGCTGTCCTTGAGGGGCACCAATTAGGGGAACCTCACACACCACCTTCCTTCTCTTTACTGTCTTAAATGCTATGTATGCAGTCTCAGTCTCTTCAGGGTACTTCATCTCCCTCACTGAGTTAAGTCTTTCTGTGGACTGCTAACTTCCTGAGCCCTACTGTTCTTTTCTGTGGGGGGCACCTCCTCCTTCCTCTTAGCATGCCAGCCCAGCCCTGCAGGGTTGGGGTGCTTCTCTGGCCACAATAGGGGGTGTGGTTGTGCACCTCTGGGGCAGTGGGCATGGGCAGGGGGTGCAGCCAGGGTGGAGGAGGGGTCAGGCCCTTACTGCTGGGGCTGCAGCTGCAGGTTCGGGCATGCACCACTGGGACAATGGACATGCGCCCTCCACTGCTGTGGTGGTGGGGTATTGGGAACTGCCCTGCCTGATTTCAGAAGCTGTAACCCCCCCCCCATGACTAAGGCTAAGTGAGCGACCTTCAGACCATAAGCCACTAAGGAGACAAAGCTTATCTTCCTGGCAGGAGTACCACTTCTGCTTCTTTTAATTCACCCTGCCTGGCCCCTAGTGCTTGATTGGTTAGCCAATGAGGGGTAAGATTCCCCAAGGGGGGAATGACTTAAGACAGGCACAATCATGGGGAGGCCTCAGGAAAGGACTTGGGGGGCTATAGAAAAAGGGGGTGATGGACCATCACCCCTTGGCTTTGACATAGCCTGAGTCCTCATTCTGTCTGTGAGAAGTCTCCTAATCTCTTGGCTGCCTTACTTCCACTGCCTAACTTAAGCCTAAAACAATGACAGAGGGCAGTGCAGTCCTGTGTTGGAAATGGAGGGTTCCCCAGGGTAATCAGGCCTAAGAAGGAATACATAAAATCCTGTGACACCTGCTTTGCTAAGAATGCTCTCAGTTAAATGATAAAGGTCCAAGCAGGATATGAGTTTGCTTCCCAAAGTTTTGTAGTCCTTTAGCTAACAGACCCTGACTCAGAATGAGCCTTAGTAGTTCTTTGTATGCTATCTATTGTTTGATCCTTACTGCCTAACAATGATGTTAATGAGCTTTACCTTTATTCCTGTGCTAAAAAAACCTAATAAAAGCCCATTGAGGAAAAGGCCCTTGGCCCTTCTCCTTTGAGAGATCAGACACCTTTCCTCCCCAAGCAGGTCAGGTCTTGGTAGACTTAATTCTCACCCACGGTGTCTGGGAGTGGGGGCCCAGTGGGTGGAGCAGCTCCACAGTCAGGGGGAAGGGTAGGGGTGTGGCTGTGGTTGTGATGGCAGGGGTAGGCCGAGGCAGAGGCTGTGGGCTGCAATGTGCACCTGGGCATGTGGAGGCTGCTGCTGCAAGAGAACTCCTCAAACAGACACCAAGAACCTTTTTTTTCCTAACAAATCCCTCCTGTTCAAGCTTGCCGCTCCTAACAAGTGCCCATTTTCTAACACAGGCCAACTTTTCAACCAGACCAGAGACTATCCAGGTCAGGGTCAGTTATGGCCCAACTCTTCTCCCTTCTCCAGGGGTCACCCAGCTCCCCAATTTCTCTGGTAATGACCCAGCTGGCATCCATAGCCTCAGTGGGTGAACACTGCCTCTGTGTGTTTGCCACTTTGTCTTTATTTCTGCCAGCGACTTCCAGCACCTAAGTCCATCCTGGTGCTACTCTAACCTCCCTGTTTGGCATGGAGGGAGCTGTTGACCTGGTTCTCTTCCAAAAATCCTGCAGCAGGCCCAGCAGCTGTTGGGCCTGTGGCTGCAGCCACCCTGGTCCCTGTGCTGTTCCCAGGGACCTTATTGTCCCATAGCAATCTCCTCACCATCTGATTTTTCAATGTCCTCTACAGTTTTGGCCTCCAACCTTCATATATGCTTGGATTCCATTGGTTGTTCACTCTGTTCCCCAGAAGATCAGCTAGGTGTTCCACCTGTGTCATTTAAGGCCTCTGTCTTCTCATTGACTATCTATTTGGAACATCTATCCATAGAAGCCAATTGGGTGTTAAAATCCCTGACTATGATTGTATTTCTGTCAATCTCTCCTTTTATATCCATCAAGATTTTCTTCACATATTTTGATGCTCCTATGTTGAGTTAGGCCTAAATGTTTACTAGCCTTGTATCCTCTTGTTGGAATGTTCCCTTTTTCATTATGTGGTGTCCTTTGGTTCTTACTATACCCTTTGTTTTAAAGTCTATTTTGATGGATGTAAGTACTGATACCCCAGCTTTTTTTTTCTTTTTATGTGTATAAAATATCTCTTTACATTCCATTATTTTTGTACGCATTCATCTTTCAATCTGAGGTGGGTCTCCTGGAAGCAGCATACATGTATAGGTCTTCTTTTCTTATTCATTCAGCGACCCTATGTCTTTTTGTTAGAGCATTAAGTTATTTACATTTAAAATAATTATTGACAGATATGTATTAAATGGCATTTTATTCTTAGACTATTTTCCTCTGTTTGTTTTTCTTTCTCTTTTTTCCTTCTTCTTAAAGCAAGCCTTTTAACATTTGTTGCTGTACCGATTTGATGTTAACAAACTTCTTCAGCTTTTTCTTGTCTGGGAAGCTCCTTGTTTCTACATAGATTTTAAATGATAGCCTTGCTGGGAAATGTGGGCTTGGCTGTAGGTCCTTCCTTTTCATCAGTTGGCTGTTGCTGTTTTTCTTAAATAGTAGTTAGATTTTCTTTTTTACTTTTGATTTTTATTGTTGTTCAAGTACAGTTTTCTGCCTTTTCTCCTCACCCCTCCCCACCACCCCAGTATTCCAAACCTCCCTTCACTGTTTCCATCAGCCCTTCTTATTGTCTGTGTGTCCTTTATAGTTGTTCCTGTAAACACTTCACCCTTTCCTCCATTATCCCCTCCCTTCTCCATTCCAGTTCCTGTCAGCTTGTTCCCACTTTCAATGTCTTTGGTTATCTTTTGCTTGCTTATTTATTTTCTTCATTAGGTTCTAGTTAAAGGTGAGATCATATGGTATTTGTCTTTCACCACCTGGCTTATTTCACTTAGAATAATGCTCTTCAGTTCCATCCATGCTGTTGCAAAGGGTAGGAGCTCCTTCTCTCTTTCTCCTGTGAAGGATTCCATTGTGTAGATGTACCATGGATTGTTGATCCATTCATTTACTGACGTGCACTTGAGTTGTTTCTAGCACGTGGCTATTGTAAATTGTGCTGTTATGAACACCGGGGTACATAGGTTCTTTTGGATTGGTGCTTCAGGGTTCTTAGGATATAATCCTAGCAGTGAAATTGCTGTGTCAAAGGAAAGGTCCATTTTCAGTTTTCTGAGAAAATTCCATACTGTTTTCCATAGTGGTTGTACCAGTCTGCAATCCCACCAACACTGCACTGGGGTTCCCTTTTCTCCACAACCTCTCCAACACTTGTTTGTTGCTTTGTTTATAATGTCCATTCTGACTGGTGTGAAGTGGTATTCCATTGTGGTTTAATTTGCATCTCTCTGATGGCTAGCAATATTGAGCATCTTTTCCTATGTCTCTGAAACCTCTGTATGTCCTCCTTGCAGAAGTCATTGTTCAGGTCTTTGCTCAATTTTTAATTGGGTTGCTTGTCTTCTTAGAGTGCAGTTGTGTGAGTTCTTTATACATTTTGGAGATCAAACTGTTGTCTGAGGTATCATTGGCAAACATGTTTTCCCATATGGTTGGTTCTCTTTTCATTTTAATGCTGTTTTCTTTAGCCTTGCAGCAGCTTTTTATTTTGATGAAATCCCATTTGTTTATTGTTTTCTTTATGTCTCTTGCTCTAGGGGACATATCAGTGAAAATATTGCTGTGTGGAATGTCTGAGATTTTCCTGCCTATGTTTCCCTGTAGGACTTTTATGGTGTCACAACTTATATTTAAGTCTTTTATCCACCTTAAATTTATTTTTGTGGATGGTGTAAGTTGGTGGTCACATTTCACTTTTTGTATGTAGCTGTCCAACTTTCCCAACACCATTTGTTGAAGAGGCGACCTTTGCTCCATTTTATGCTGCTGCCTGTTTCATCAAATATTAATTGACCATAGAGAATTGGGTTTATTTCTGGGCTCTATTCTGTTCCATTGGTCCATGGATCTTTTCTTCTGCAAGTACCAGAATTTTTTTATTACAGTGGCCTTGTAATACAGTTTGATATCAGGTATTGTGATCCTGCCTACTTTGCTCTTTTTCTTAAAATTGCTGTAGCTAATGGGATTGTTTATGGTTCCATATAAATTTTTGAAGTGTTTGTTCTATGTCTGTGAAACATTCCATTGGCACTTTAATGGGTATTGCATTGAATCAATAAATTGTTTCGGGTAGTGTGGACATTTTGATGATGTTAATTCTTCTGATCCATGAACACAGTATATGTTTCCATTTGTTTGTGTCTTCCTTGATTTCTTCCTTCAGTGTTATATAGTTTTCTGAGTAAAAGTCTTTTACCTCCTTGGTTAGGTTTATTCGTAGGTACTTTATTTTTCTTGTTGCTATATCAAATGGGATTCTTTTCCTGATTTCTGTTTTTGATATTTCATTGTTGGTATACAAAAATGCCTTTGATTTCTAAATGTTGATTTTATATCCAACTGTTTTGCCCAATCCATTTATTAAGTTGAGTGGTTTTCGGTAGAGTCTATAGGATTTTCTATGTACACTACCATGTCTTCTGCACACAGTGACAGTTTTGTTTCCTCCTTTCCAATTTGGATGCCTTTTATTTCTTTTTCTTGTCTGATCGCTGTGGCTAAAACTTCCAGTACTATACTGAATAGAAGTAGTGAAAGTGGGCAGCCTTGTCTTGTTCCTGATCTTAGTGGAAAAGATTTTAATTTTTGCCCATTGAGTATGATGTTGGCTGTAGGTCTCTCATATATGGCCTTTATTATGTTAAGGAATGCTCCCTCTATCCCCACTTTGCTGAGTGCTGTACCTTATCAAATGCTTTTTCCACATCTATGGATAGGATCACATGATTTTTGTCTTTGCTTGTGTTTATGTGATGTATTACATTTATTCATTTGTGAATATTGTATTATCATTGCATCCTTGGAATGAATCCCTCTTGGTCATGGTGTATGATCTTTTTAATGTATTGCTGGATGCAGTTTGCCAATATTTTGTTGAGGATTTTAGTGTCTATGTTCATCAGTGATATTGTCCTGAAGTTTTCTTTCTTCGTTGTGTCTTTATCTGGTTTGGGGATTAGGATGATGCTGTTTCATAGAAAGAGTTTGGGAGTCTTCAGTCTTGAATTTTCTGGAAAAGTCTGTGAAGTACAGGGGTTAGCTCTTCTTTAAATGCTTGTGGAATTCTCCTGTGAATCCATCCAGTCCAGGGCTTTTCTGTGTTGAAAGTGTTTTAATTACTGCTTCAATTTTGTCACCTGTTATTGGTCTGTTCAGGATTTCTGCTTCTTCATTCAGTTGTGCAAGATTATATTTTTTCAGAAATTTGCCCATTTCACCTTGGTTTCAAATTTCTTGGCGTATACTTCTTGTAGTAATTTCTTACAATCCTCTGTATTTCTGTGGTATCAGTTATAATCTCTCCTCTTTCATTTCTGATTGTGTTTATTCGGGTCCTCTCTCTTTGTTTCTTGATGAGTCTGCTTAAAGTCTTGCTGATTTTGTTTACCTTTTCAAAGAACCAGCTCCTGGATTCATTGATCCTCAGAATTGTGCTTTTAGTCTTTATGTCATTTAATTCTGCTCTGATCTTTGTTATTTTATTCTTTCTACTTGCTCTGGGTTGTCTTTGTTGTTGTTTTTCAAGTTCTTGTAGGTGTAAGGTTAGGTTGTTTATTTGAAATGTTTCTATCTTTTTTAAGTAGGCCTGTATCACTATGAACTTTCCTCTCAGGACTCCCTTTGCTGTGTCCATAAGGTTTGTACTGCTGGGAGTTGATTTTCATTTGTTTCCAGAAACTTTTTGATTTCTTCCCTAATTTCATTCTTGACCCATTCATTGTTTAATAGCATGCTATTCAAATCCATGAGTTTGAGTGTTTTGGGGGTCTTTTTCTTGGGTTTGATTTCTATTTTCAGTCCCTTGTGGTCAGAGAAAATGCTTGATATGATTTCAACTTTCTTGAATTTGTTGAGGCTTGTTTTGTGTCCTATCATGTGGTCTATCTTTGAAAATGTTGCATGTGTATTTGAAAAGACTGTATTTAGCATCTTTGGGACGAAAGACTGTGTGTGCGTGTGTGTGTGTGTGTGTGCATGTATTTGACTCTGTGATATTTTTCAATGTCATGATATCTTTGTTAGTATTTTGTTTGGAAGATCTGTCCATTGTTGACAGTGGGATATTGGAATCTCTAGCTATAATTGTGCTACTGTCAATATCTTTCTTGAAGTCCTCCAAGATTTTCTTTATGTATAATGCATGCTCCTATGTTGGGTGCATATATATTGACAGTGTTTATGTCTTCTTGGTGGATTCTTCCCTTGCATATTCTGAAGTGACCTTCTGAGTCTCTTTTCATGTCTCTTTTTTTTTGAAGTCTGTTTTGTCTGATATGAGTAATGCTACCCTGGCTTTTTTTTTTCCTGTCCATTTGCTTGAAATATTTGTTTCCAGCCCTTCACTTTCAGTATGTGTAGGTCTTTTGTTCTGAGATGTGTCTCTTGTAGGCAGCATATGTGTGGGTCATGCTTTCTTATCCATTCAGCTATTGAATGTCTTTTGATTTGAGCATTTAATCTGTTTACATTTAAGGTTATTATTGATAGGTACTTATTCACTACCATTTTTTCATGCATGTGTTTCTCTCTCTCTCACACTCTTTTCCTTCCTTTTCTTAAAGCAGTCCATTTAGCCTCCCTTGCAGAGCTGGTTTGATGGAGGTGTATTCTTTTAGACCTCTGTTCTCTGGGAAGCTCCTTATTTGTCCTTTCATTTTCATTGAAAGCCTTGCTGGATAAAGCAGTCTTGTTTGAAAGCTTGTGGTTTTCATTACTTGGTATATTTCTTGCCACTCTTTTCTGGCTTGGAGTGTTGCCATTGAGAAGTCAGCTACCAGTCTTATCAGGGCTCCCTTACATGTTACTTCCTATTTCTCCCTCGCTGCCTTTGAAATTTTCTCTTTGTCTTGGAATTTTGCCATTATAATTTTGATGTGTCTTGAACTGGGTCTCTTTGGGTTCCTCTTGATTGGGACCCTGTTTCCTGGATTTGCATGACCTTCTCTCATCAAATGAGGGAAGTTTTCCATCATTACTTTATCAAGCAGGTTTTCTATCCCTTGCTCTTCTTTTTCTCTTTCTGATATCTCTATTATACAGATATTATTATGTTTCATGTTGTCTTGCAACTCTCTTACCACCTGTTCTTACTTTGTGAGTCTCTTTTCCTTTTCTTGCTCCTTCTGGGTGTTTTTTCCTACCTTGTCCTCCAGATTGCTGATTTGATCCTCTGCTTCATCCAGCTTGCTTGTAATTCCTTCTATGTGTTTTTTTATTTGTGAGACTTTATGTTCATTTCTTCCTGGTTTTGTTTATATTTTCTATTTCCTTTTTCATACTGCTGTAGTTCTCAGTAGCTTCTTGCTGTCTGTAAGTTCCTTGAGCACCTTTATAACCATAATTTTGAATTCTATATCTGATAGTTTGGTTACCTCCATTTTGTTTAGCTCTTTTAGTTAGGAGTCTTCCATTCTTTTTGATTGCATGTTCTTTTTTTTTTTTTTTTTTTGTCTCCTCATTTAAGTGACCCTTTTTGTTTGTCTCTGTACTCCCTGGTGTTTCACTTTGCTAACTGTCTCTGTAAGGTGAGATTTTATGGTAGGAATTCTAGGCATTCTGTGGTGTGGTCTCTGATCTCCTTGTCTGGATGCTCTAGGTTTGCCCTTTCTTCTGTTTGTGTTGGCTCTCTTGTTGTACTTGGGTTTTTACATTTTAGTGGTTCCTTTGTTGTTGGTGTCTCTCCTCCATCAGGTATACTGATGTTTGCAGTTCCCACCTATTCTTGTATGTTATCAGTGGCAGGGGGTAGGCAAAGTGGATTAACACAATGGGAGAGTATTTAATGGGATTTAAAGTACCAGCAAGTAGTACCAGCAAGTAGTACCAGCAAAAGATAGATTCTTTGGACAAGTATAGCATTAACTGTGCTATTTCACCCAACTGGCCACTTTTTGTAGGTGGTGAAAGAGAGATAAGACTCTTGTTAGAGGGGAGGAGGATTGTGAGCTGAAGCCAGAAAACTGAGCGTTTGTGCAAGGTTAGATGATGAGATATAGTGAGATTAAAGGATAGAAATTAGGCATAGTGTAAGAGAGAATAGAGTTAACCACAACAATAATAATGCACAGGTTTAAAGTGAAGTGGACTCAGATCATGGAGGGTTACTGTATAGTATGTACCATTGTATGGAACAACAATTATTTATAATAGTAAACCTGTTTTTCAATGTCCTCTACAATTTTTGGCCTTCAAAATTTATATAAGCTGGGGTTCCATTGGCTGTTCACTCTGTTCCTCAGAAGATCAGCTATGTGTTCCAGCTGGGCGCAGGAGGAACTTGGCTCTGCTCCCGCCTACCTCACTGCCATCTTCTCCTCTATTTATGTAGTGTGCTTTTCATCACTTTGAATATTTCATAACACTCCCTTCTGGCCTGAAATGTTTCTGTGAAGAAATCAGAGGACAATCTAATTGATGCTTCATTGTATGTAACTACTTGCTCTTCCTTTTCAGCTTTTAGGATTCTCTCCCTGTCCTTAAGCCTTGCCATTTTAATTATGATGTGTCTCAGCATAGGCCTGTTTGGGTCCAACTTGCTTGGGACTCTGTGAGCTTTGTGGACTTCTATGTGTTTTTCCTCTACCATATTAGAGAAGATTTTAGTCATCTTTTCTTCAAATAGGTTCTCAATCCCTTTCTCACTCTTTTCCTTTTGATATTCTTATGATGGAATGTTATTATGCTTCATGTTGTCCAAAATGTTCCTTAAGCTTTCCCCCTTTTTTGAATTTTTTTTCTTTTTGCTGCTCTGCCTGGGTGTTTTTTTCTGCCTTGTCTTCCAAAGCACTGATTTGATCCTCTACTCCATCGAACTTACTGTTTGTTCCTTCATGTATTATTTATTTCAGATATTGCATTCTTTATTTCTTACTGGTTCTTTTTATGGTTTCTGTGTCTTTTTTCATGCTGTTGAGTATTATAATCATTTCTCTCCCTCTCTCTCTCTCTCTCTCTCTCTCTCTCTCTCCCTCCCTCTCTCCCTCCTTCCTTCCCTCCCTCCCTCTACAAAATTGCTTGCCTCCATTTCATCTAGTTCTTCTGAAGAAGTCTTTTGTTCTTTCAGATGGGGTATGTTTCCTTGGCTTCCTATTTTGGCAGCTTCTTTGTATTTGTTTCTATGTATTACATAGATCTGCAAAGACTCTGGTATAGGTCTTTGTCAGATGTTGCTTGTGACTGGCCCTGGGTAACCTGTTTGGAGCTATCAGCAACCCACAATGTTTGGCTCCCTTTGCTGGGCTTATTTGTGTGCAGAAAGAATCAGGCTGTGCACCAAGGCTGGTTTTTATCAGCACCAGGCCCAGGGTTAGAGTCATTCAAAGTGTCAGAGGTCCCAGAGATCTACCTTAGTTCACTAATATAACCTCAAGTTTAAGCTCCACAGAGTGGGGAAGAGCAATTGCTGTGAGGGGGGCTATTGCTTCCCCTCAGGCTGATGCGACTTGGAGATGAATGCTCTGCCTAGGAAAGATGGCTTCTGCAGTATGAGGAATGACTCAGCACAGGGATCCTTGCAGCTGTGCCTTCAGTTGCCTCCCCAGAGCCACCAATCCTAGAGTCTCTCAAGCATCTCTAGTCCACTCTGCCCTCCCCCTTCCAGAGCCCAGAGTAAGTGGCTGCAAACAAAATTTTGTGTGTTGGCTCTTTAAGAAGCTCTCTGCATCTCCTGCTGTCTCTCCCTGATGGACAGAAACCCTGCTGTTTTTCACAGCTGGATGTTGTCTGAGTTCCTTTACCAGCTCTGATGCTTTAGGCTGGGGAGCTCAGCTTGGGGTTTAGAACCCACACCTCTCAGGGTAAACCTCCCCCCTCCTGAAATGTCCCTCCAGCACTCAGCTGCCATCCATGGGAGCCCAGTCAGCCCCCAAGAGGACATTTCAAGCAAGAAAGAAAACAATTTCATGAAGCAGTAGGAGCAGGAACCAGGTCACAGGGAATTAAGGCTGTGAGGACATGGTTTCTACATAATAAACGTCTAGACATTTATTCTGGAATTTACTGGAGATAGAGAGATTGGGGGGGGGGGAGACAAGGTAGAAGACTATCATTCCATCCTGAGGGACTTTGCACATATTCTTTCTACTACCTGGAATGCTTTTCCACCAGATCTCATATAGCTTGTACCTCATCTTCATTCGGATCTCAATTCAAGTGTTACCTTCTCAAAACTTACCCTGACACCCCCACCTAAAGCATCCCTACCCCATTCTCTCCACATACTATTATCTCCACTGCATTTCTTAGTATCTAGATTTGTCTTTTGTTGTTGCTGTTCATTGACTTGCTTATTATCTGTCTTCCTCACTAGAGTGGCTCAAGTCCCTTTGTTCTGTCTTGTGTACTGTCTCCCTGATGTCTTCAATAATGCCTTGGATATGACGGGTGCTCAAAATAATTGTTGAATAAATGAATGGATGTATGAATCAGTGAATAACTTTAGGTATGGTGAAGAAGAGGAGGGAGGGACAGTAAGAGGAGGGAGTGAATGAAAGAGAAGAATACAGAAAGAAAAAGCAAGACAGGTAATAAGAAAAGAAGAATGCAATAAAAATGAGAAGAGCAAAGCAAGCAAATAAGGAAAAAATAAAAGAACTTCAGGAAACCAAGGAGGTAAGACCTGCAGCTGATGCCCTGTTGCTTGGTTTATAAACAGAGTGATCAAGGGAAATAGTGCTTAACAAGGATCTTGCTTCTCATTTGCATCCCTTTGTCCATAAAAATCTGACCACAGAAAGAATGCAAAGTACACACTTTGCATTCTTCTTCTGTGTTGAAAACTATTACAAGAATAGCTTGGAACTAGCCCTGAAGGAATAGGAAGGTCAAAAGACAATCCACTTCTTGTAAATAAATAATAATGAATTACCATGTTTGAATATATTCAGGATCCCACTGTGGCCTGGTGTGCCACTCTGAATTAAAGTCTCTTGGTGACAGCCCAGGACCTGGGGTGTTGGACTTCCCTACTATATGCCCAACCATCATTTGCCATTTTAATTCTGGAAAATTACTGCCTTCTCTTCATTTATTCTCTTTCTGCCTCTGAAACTCCTACCAGAATCCTGGTTCTTAACTTTTCTCTTTTTTCTTCCAAAGAAATTTATCCCTCTGAAACACTTTCTGGGAGAGTCCATTGACTGACTCCTTCAGGCCACTAATTCATTCCTTAGCTGCATTCATTCTGTTGCCCAGCTTATCCATTGATAATATATTCTTCATATTTTACAATATATTTTTCATGCCCAAAATTGCCAAATAGTTCTTCAGAACTTCTTGTTCCTATTTTATGTTCTTAAGATATTTTGGGGGGTGAGGAAGATGGTGTTGGGGTAGGAGGGAGCAGATTCCACTCTACACATGGGAGAAAATCCTAGTTGATCTGCAGAGTAAAAGAGCAAACAGCAAACAGTAACTCAGCATATATGAAAATAAGAGACCAAAAACTGTAGCGGACACTGAAAAACCAGATGGTAAGGAGAGTGTTTCAGGACAATAGGGTCCCAGGGACCAGCACGGGGACCGGTGCGGCTGCAGTCCCAGGCCTGGTGCACACTGGGTCTGCCATAGATTCCTTGGGAGAGAGCCAGGGCAACTGCTCCCTCCCAAGATCTGAGCAACACCGGGAGAGACCTGGTTGCTTGAAGTTGTAGAGAAGGGAATAAGGTCTAAGTGGCAAACACATAGGGTCTGTGAGCACCCACGGAGTCTGTGGACACCAGCAGAGTTGAGAGTCACACAGTGACAAGCTCTGGCCTCGACAGTCACTGGTCTGGTTGCAGAATTGGGCTGTGAGAGAGGCCAGGCCTCTGTATGGAGCAGCAGGCTTCACTAGGAGGAATTTCTCAAAAAGAAAAAGTGAAAAGACAGAAACTGTTTGGGGAATTCTCCTGCAGCAATTGCTTCAGCCTCCCTGCCACCCAGCTGGGCAGCAATCCTGAGGTAGCACAGAAGGTTGTGCAAAAGACCCTGCTCACCCCCACAGCACTGGGTAGGGTGTGCACCTGCCAGACCAAGGCAGTCTGGTCAAGCATGCGCACATGCACACACCCCAGCCCATAGCAGTAATCCCAGGGAAAGGCCTGGATCCCAGATCCAAGGCACTGGGAAGAGGCACCAGGATAGCTCTGGGGAGAGTGTGCACAAGGCTGACTGAATGCAGATCAGGAAGAAAGAAAAGCCATACCAATCACCCCTCAGCCTGCTACAGCCAGCAAGACCAAAAAAACCAGTTTGGCCACTTTGAAACCAAGAGGCTTTTTTATTTTATTCTATTTTTTAAATTAATGTTTTAATTTTTATTATTGTTTTATTTTAAGCTCTATTTTCCTCTCTTTCCTTCATTCTTCTTTTATTCCTTCTTCCTTTCTTTCCAATTTTATCTCTTTCTTTCCTTCTTCTGCCTTTTTTTTTCTTAATACCTACAAGGGGTCGGGGGGACCTGAACAGTGAAAAGACCAGAGCTGGACCCAAAGAAGAGGCATCACAACAGCTGAGACAGTGAGAAAAACTTCACCTTCCCATTCAGAGAACCAGCAAGTTATTTCATATTTGTGTTATTTTTTCATTATTTTTACATCTTTTATTTTAACAGTATTTTTGTATTCCTCCTCTTTCTGTATAGTCTGCTTTGCATGGCTGGTTATATTGTATCACTTGACAGATTTCTCCAGATCTCTCTTTCATAGTGTATTGCTCAGTTACTGTCCTTCACTTCACTTGTGTCCCCTTAGCACACTACTCAAGGTCCTATACTCCCTTTTCTTGTCATCCAGATCACATAGATTCTGTCATATGATTATTGCTCTAATATTATTGTAAATAATAGCTGCTCCATACAACTGTAAATACTTCACAACACCCTCCTGGATCTTAGCCCACTTCACAATTTCCTGAACTCTATTACTATAGTGCTTAACTCTATTCTCTCACACACTATACCTACTTTCTATCCTTTACTCTCAACTCACCTCAGAATCTGACCTCCCACAATCTAACTGCTTTCTAGATCCAACTCACAAACCTTCCCTCCCCAACAAGAGTCTTATCTTCTTTCCATCATTTCTAAAAATTGGCTAGTTAAATGGAATATCATGGTTAACACTATACATAGACAAAGGATCTCCTATCTCTTCTCTACTGCTGCTACTGTAAATATAATAGAATACTCTCTGACTATCCTAAACCATTTTGCCTTTCCCCTCCAACTGATAACAAAAAAAGAGTAGGTGGAAGCAGTGAACACCAGAATGCCCACTTGAAGAAGGAACCCAAAAACAAAGAAACCACTAACAGATAACAACAAAAGAAGGAGAAGGAAGTAGTGGAAACCACACAAATCTAATCCAGGACCTATCTGGAAATACAATTAAATAGTGGACAACTTCCCAGTACAAACAACTGAACAAGAGCAAGAGAGAATCCTCAAAACCTTGTACACGCAAAAGAACCAACTTCAACAAAACCTGCCCTCAGCAGCAAAACAAAATGCAAGAGGTGGTGGACAGAATGACCATCAGGTAAGCAGCTGGTGGGAAGGACCAACAAAAAAAAGATGTAACAACAATCAAAATCCAGAGACAAACACTGAGCCAAAATAAATGACAGCCCAAGACCAGTGAGCTTGAGAGATCAAGGAGATGACACCAGTGAATCTCACAGGTATTCTACCACAGAAGTTCTCACCATAAACCCAGGAGCCAGAGCAGATCAATTTTAGAAGCTGAGGCTGACAAGGAGAGTCTCACAAACACTGGGAAAACAAGAAAACAATCCCCAAATGACAAGTAAAGAGGAAGCCTCAAAAAGAAAGCTAAGTGAAATAGAGGCAACTCAACTATCAGATATTGAGTTCAAAGCAATGGTTATGAGGAAGCTCAATGAGCTCACAATGAGCTACCAGAAACTACAGGGAAACTACAATGAACTCACTGCAAACTATATTAACATGAAAAGGGAAATAGAAACTACCAACAAGGGCCAAGAGGAAATGAAGAATACAATTTCTGAACTGAAGAACACAGTAGAAGGAATCAAAAGCAGGATCGATGAAGCAGAAGATGGGACCAGCAAGCTAGAAGACAAAGTAGAAAAATACACCAAGAGAGAGTAACAAAGGAAAAGAGGCTCAGGAAGAATGAAGAGAGATTAAGAAAAATGCAAGAAAATATGAAGCATGATAATATCCACATAATAGGAATACCAGAAGGAGAAAAAGAAGAGCATGGGTTAGAACACCTACTTGAACAAGTAATGATGGAAAACTTCCCTAATTTGATGAAAGAAAACCCATAAAATCCAGGAAACACAGAGTCCCAATCAAGAGGAACCCAAAGAGGTCCACTTCAAGACATACCATAATTAAAAGGGCAAAATACCAAGACAAAGAGAGAATCTTAAAAGCTGCAAGGGAGAAATAGGAAGTAATATACAAGGGAGCCCAAATAAGGCTAACAGCTTACTTCTCAATGGAAATGCTCCAAGCCAGAAGAGAATGGCAAGAAATATTCCAAGTAATGAGAACCAGAGGTCTGCAACCAAGGCTACTTCACCCAGCAAGGCTCTCAATCAAAATAGAAGGCCAAATAAGGAGATTCTCAGACTAAAGAATTCTAAGAGAATACACCTCGAACAAACCAGCTCTGCAAGAGATGCTAAGGGGACTGATCTAAGGAAAAGAAGGAAAAGAAAGTAACAGAGAGGAACACAGGTACAAAAATGGCAATGAATAATTACCTATCAATAATAACCTTAAATGTAAACAGATTAAATGCTCCAATCAAAAGACATACAATAGCTGAATGGATAAGAAAGCATGACCCACACATATGCTGCCTACAAGAGACCCACCTCAGAACAAAAGATCTACACAGGCTGAAAGTGAAGGGATGGAAACAAATATTCCAAGCAAACAGACAGGAAAAAAAGCCAGGGAAGAAATACTCATATCAGACAAAATAGGCTTCCAAAAAAGGGCCATAAAGAGAGGCCCAGAAGGTCATTTCATAATACTCAAGGGAAGAATTAACCAAGAACACATAAACACTGTAAATATATATGCACTCAACATAGGACCACCAAAATACATAAAGAAAATCTTAGAGGACTTCAAGATATTGGCAGCAACACAATTATAGTAGGGGATTTTCACACCCCACTGTCAAAAATAGACAGATCTTCCAAACAAAATATCAACAAATATATTGTGACATTTTGAACAATGCCCTAGAGGAAATGGACTTAACTGATATATAGAGAGCCCTTCATCCCAAAGAAGCTGAATACACAGTCTTTACAAATGCACAAGGAACATTTTCAAACATAGACCACATGATAGGACACAAAACAAGCTTTAACAATTTCAAGAATATTGGAATCATATCAAGTATTTTCTCTGAACACAAGGGACTGAAACGAGAAACCACCCCCAAAGAAAAAAAAACCCAAAACACTCAAAATCATGGAGATAGAATAGCTTGCTATTAAACAATGAATGGGTCAAGAATGAGATTAGGGAAGATATCAAAAAGTTTCTGGAAACAAATGAAAATGAACTGACAAGAACCCAAAACTTATGGGACACAGTAAAGGCAGTCCTGAGAGGGAAGTCCATAGAGATTCAGGCCTACCTAAAAAAGATGGAAACATTTCAAATAAACAACCTAACCCTACACCTACAAGAACTTGAGGAACAACAACAAAGACAGCCCAGAGCAAGTAGAAGGAAGGGAATAACCAAGATTAGAGCAGAATTAAATGACATAGAGACTACAAGCACAAATCTAAGAATCGATGAATCCAGGAGATGGTTCTTTGAAAACATAAACAAAATCAGCAAGCCTTTAAGCAGGCTCACCAAGAAAACAGGAGAAAGGACGCAAATACACACAATCAGAAATGAAAGAGGAGAGATTACAACTGATACCACAGAAATATAAAGGATTGTAAGAAATTACTATGAAGAACTGTATGGCGAGAAATTTGAAAACCTAGGTGAAATGGACAAATTTCTAGAAAAATATAATCTCCCAACACTCAATGAAGAAGAAGCAGAAAGCCTGAACAGACCAATAACAGCAGATGAAATTGAAGCAGTAATCAGAAATTTCCCGACACACAAAAGCCCTGGACTGGATGGTTTCACAGGAGAATTCTACAAAGCATTGATGAAAGAGCTAACCCCTATCCTTCACAGACTATTCCAAAATACCTAAAATGATGGAAGACTCAGAAACTCTTTTTATGAAGCCAGCATTATCCTAATCCCCAAACCAGATAAAGACACAACAAAGAAAGAAAACTTCAGGCCAATATCGCTGATGAACATAGACACTAATATCCTCAATAAAATATTGGCAAACTGCATCCAGCAATATATTAAAAAGATCATAGACTCTGATTAAGTGAGATTCATCCCAGGGATACAAGGATGGTACAATATTCACAAATCAGTAAATTTAATACATCACATAAACAAAAGCAAAGACAAAAATCACATGATCTTATCCACAGATGTGGAGAAAGCATTTGATAAGGTACAGCACCCATTTATGATAAAAAAACACTCAGCAAAGTAGGAATAGAGGGAGCATTCCTCAACATAATAAAGGCCATGTATGAGTAACCTACAGCCAACATCATACTCAATGAGCAAAAATTAAAATCTTTTCCACTAAGATCAGGAAGAAGACAAGGTTGTGCACTTCACCACTTCTACTCAACATAGTCTTGGAAGTTTTAGCCACAGTGATCAGACAAGGATATAAAAGGCATCCAAATTGAAAAGGAGGAAACAAAACTGTCACTGTTTGCAGATGACCTGATAGTGTAGATAGAAAATGCTATAGACTCCACCAAAAAAACTGCTTGACTTAATACATGAATTTGGCAAAACAGCGGGATACAAAGTCAATATTCAGAAATCAAAGGCATTATTGTATACCAACAATGAAATAGCAGAAGCAGAAATCAAGAAAAAAATCCCATTCAATACAGCTAAAAGAAAAAATAAAATATCTAGGAATAAACCTAACCAAGGAGGTAAAAGACATGTATGCAGAAAACTACACAACACTGAAGAAAGAAATTAAGGAAGAGACAAACAAATGGAAACATATTCTGTGTTCATGGATTGGAAGAATTAACATCATCAAAATGTCCATACTACCCAAAAAAATTTATAGATTCAATGCAATACCTATTAAAGTACCAATGGCATATTTCACAGATATACAACAAACAATTCAAAAATTTACATGGAACCATAAAGGAGCCCAAATAGCTGCTGCAATTTTGAGAAAGAAGAGCAAAGTACTAGGGATCACAATAAACTATACCAAACTGTATTACCAGGCCATTGTAATCAAAACAGCCTGGTATGGGCATAAAAACAGGCATATACCAATGGAACAGAACAGAAAGCCCAAAAATAAACCCAAGTCTCTACGGTCAATTAATATTCAACAAAGGGGCAGAAGCAATAAATGGAGTAAAGATAGCCTCTTCAACAAATGGTATTGGGAGATTTGGACAACTACATACAAGAAAATGAAACTCAATCACCAATTTACACCATACACAAAAATAAATTCAAAGTGGATAAAATACTCAAATATAAATCATGACACCATTAAGAGTCCTAGAGAAAAACATAATCAGGAACATCTCATATATTCCAAACAGCAAAATTTTCACTGATATGTCTCCTAGAGCAAGAGACATAGAAGAAAGAATAAACAAATGGGATCTCATCAAAATAAAAAGCTTCTGCAAGGCTAAAGAAAACATGAGCAAAATGAAAAGAGAACCAACTATATGGGAAAATGTTTGCCAATGATACCTCTGACAAGGGTTTGATCTCCAAAATACATAAAGAACTCACAACTCCACTCCAGAAAGATAAACAATCCAACTTAAAAATGGGCAAAAGACTTGAACAGACTCTTCTCCAAGGAGAACATACAGATGGTCCAGAGAGACATGAAAAGATGCTCAGTATTGCTAACCATCAGAGAGATGCAAATTAAAACCAAAATGAGATACCACCTCATACCAGTCAGAATGGCCATCATAAACAAAGCAACAAACAAGTGTTGGAGAGACTGTGGAGAAAAGGAAACCCTAAGCATTGTTGGTGGGACTGCAGACTGGTGCAACAACTATGAAAAACAATATGGAAGTTCCTCAGGAAACTAAAAATGGACCTTCCTTTTGACCCAGCAATTCCACTACTAGGATTATATCCTAAGAACTGTGAAACACCAGTCCAAAAGAACCTGTGCACCCCAATGCTTTTAGCAGCACAATTTACAATAGCCAAGTGTTGGAAGCAACCTAGGTGCCCATTGGTAAATGAATGGATAAAAAAACTATGATACATTTACACAATGGAATTCTATGCAGCAGAAAAAAAGAAGGAGCTCCTACCCTTTGCAACAGCATGGATGGAACTGGAGAGCATTATGCTAAGTGAAATAAGCCAGGAGGTAAAAGACAAGAACCATATGATCTTACCTTTAACAGAAACCTACTCAACAAAATATACAAACAAGCAAAATATAACCAAAGACACTGAAATGGAGAACAGGCTGACAGTGACTAGAGGGGAGAGGGGAGGGAATTTCAGGGGAAAAGGGTGAAGGTTTTACAGGAACAAGTATAAAGGACAAATGGACAATAACAAGAGGGGTGGAAATGGGAGGGAGATGGGAAGGGGAGGGGAGGTGGTCTGGGATGGGGAAAAGGCAAAAAACTGTACTTGAACAACAATTAAAAATTTTTTAAGTTTAAAAAAAAGTTAAAAAAAAAAAAAAAACCACAGTGAGATACCACTTCACACCAGTCAGAATGGCTATTAAAACCAAATCAACAAACAGGTGCTATTGAGGTTGTCAAAATAAGAGAATCCTAGTGCACTGTTGGCAGACTCCTTCAGGCACAGTGAAAAACAGTATGGAATTTCAAAAAAAAAAAAACAACCTAAAAATGGAACTAACTGCATTCTGACCTGGTGATTATTGCTGAGACTATATGCTAAGAGTACTTGAGACATCAATTCAAAAGAACCTGTGAACCCCAATGTCATAGCAGAACACTTTATAATAGACAAGTGTTGGAAGCAACCTAAGTTCCCATCAGTAAATGAATACATCATAAACTATGGTACATTTATATGTTAAATTACTATACAGCAGAAAGAAAGGAGCTCTTAACTTTCATGACAGCTTGGATGGATCTGAGTAGAATTATGCTAAGTGAAAGACTTACACCATATGATCTCACCTATAAGTGAAACTTAACCGATAAGACAAACAAGGAAGCAAAATATAACCAGAGACATTGAAATAAAGAACAAACTGACAGTAATCAGAGGGGCAGTGGGAGGTGATAATGGGGAGGAAACAAAGCATGGTCATTAATGAATATGTATTAAGGACACCTGGACAAAGTCAAAGGAAGGTAGGATAGAGTGTCAGAGGTTGGGATGGCTGAGGTGGGTGAAAGTGGTACGAGTAAGATGGAGACAATTGTACTTGAACAACAATAAAAAAGAAAAAATAATAAAACTGTAATGTAAAAATAATTATTGTATATTACTTTCAGGTGTACACCATAGTAGCTAGACACTCACATATTTTACAAAGTGATTCCCCAGTATTTCTAGTATGTACCTGGCACCATACATAGCTATTACTATATTACCAACTATATTCCTCATCCTGTACTTTACATCTCTGTGAGTATTTTGTACAAAATTACAGTTTTGTACAAAAGTACAAAACTACCAATTTGTACTTTTAATCCCTTTATCATCTTCACTTAGCCCCCAAAATCCCTCCCTTCTGGCAAACATCAGTTTGTTCTCTGCATCTATGAATACATTTCTTTTTGTTTCCTATATTTTGTTTCTTAGAGTCTATATATAAGTGAAATCATATAGTATCTGTCTTTCTCTGAGTGATCTATTTCACTCAGCATTGTAACACGTAGGTCCATCCATGTTCTCAAAAATGGTAATATTTTACCCCTTTTAATGGCCAAGTAACATTCTGTTACACATATGTACCACCACATTTTTATCCACTTAACCCTTAGTGAGCACTTAGGTTGTTTTCATATCTTAGTTATTGTAAATAACACTGCAATGAACATAAAGGTGTATATGTCTTTTTATATTAGTATTTTGGGTTTCTTTGAATTACCCAGAAGTGGAATTGCTGAGTCATAAGACAGTTCTATTTTTAATTTTATGAGGAGTCTCCACACTGTCGCTATTGAGGTTTGCTATACCAATTTTCATTCCCACCAAAAGTGCACAAGTGTTCCCTTTTCTCCACATACTACCCAGTACTTTTTGTTTGTTGATTTATTGATGCTAGCAATTCTGAAAGGTGTGGAGTGATACCTCTTTGTAGTTTTAATATGTATTTTTCTGATGATTAGTAACATCAAATATCTTTTCATATTTCTTTTGCCATCTGTATGTCCTCTCTGGAGACATGTCTATTCAGGTCTTCTGCCTATGTTTTAACTGGATTTGGGGGGGTTTTGGTGTTAAGTTTTATGAGCTCTTTATACCTTTTGGATGTCAACCCTTTATAAAATGTATCAGTGGCAAATGTCTTCTACCATTGAGTAAGTTGCTTTTTCATTTTATTGATGGTTTCCTTTGCTGTTCAAAAATTTTGTAGTTTGATGTACTACCATTTGTTCAATTTTTCTTTTGTTTTTCTTCCCTAAGGAGATATATGAGGAAAAAAAAAAACACTACTAAGAGCAATGTCAGGCAGTTGAATGCTTACGTTTTCTTTTAGAAATTTTATGATTTCAAGTATTGCATGTAAGTCTTTCAACCATTTTAACTTTATTCTTGTATATGGTATGAAGAGGTGGTCTAGTTTCATTTTTTTGCATATATCTGTCCAGTTTTCCAAACATCATGTATTAAATAGACTATCTTTACCCCATTGTATATTCTTGCCTCCTTGTATATTAATTGACCATACAGGTGTGGATTTGTTTTTTGTGCTCTCTATTCGGTTCCACTGATGTGTTTGTTTTTATGCCAGTACCATGCTGTTTTGATTACTATAGCATTGTAGGATAGTTTAATAATAGGTAGTGTGAAACCTCCAACTTTTATCTTTTTCTTCAAGATTGCTGTTACTAAGAGTTCCAGCCAAGATGGAGGTATAGGTAGAAATGCTTCACTTCCCCATACAACCTAAAGAATAATAACAACCAATTTAAAAACAATAAACAACCAGAAGAGCCAGAAAATCAAACTGCATGGAACTCCAACAACCAAGGAAGAAACATTCACCCAGACTGATAGAAGGGACAGAGATGGGCGGCCTGGGTGGAGAGGTCACTCGGCAAGCTGGAGGGCTGAGTGGGCAAGGTGGGGCAGGGTGACTGGGAAACTAAAGACTCAGAATCTCTAGCTGTAAAATACTGTGGGGGTTGTGAAGGTTGCAGAAATTCCCAGTCTCATAGGAGAGTTTGTTGTAAAGTGGGACTAGAGCAGATCATTTGAGTGGCATTGTTCCCTCTCTGCCCCCTCCTCCACAGACAGTGCCACAATGCAGCAAAGAGCATTGCCTCGCCCTGGTGAATACACAAGGCTCGGCTCCCTTACAACATAACAGGTGCATCAAGACAAAGAAATGTGGCCCAAATGAAAGAACAGATCAAAACTACACAAAAAGAGCTAAGCAACAAGGAGATAGCCAACATCTGATGCAGAGTTCAAAACAATGGTAATCAGGATGCTCACAGAACTGATTGAGCTTGGTCACAAAATGAAGGAAGAAATGAAGGCTATACAAAGTGAAGTAAAGCAAAATATTCAGGGAACCAACAGTGAATGGAAGTAAACCAGGACTCAAATCAACAATTTGGAACAAAAGGAAGAAATAAACATCCAACCAGAACAGAATGAAAGAACAAGAATGAAAAAAAAAAAAGAAATGAGGAGAGACTTGGGAACCTCTGGGACAACTTTAAGCACTCCAGCACCTGAACCATAGGAGTGCCAGAAAGAGAAAAAAGGAGCAAGGAATTGAAAACTTATTTGAACAAATAATAAAGGAAAACTTCCCCAATCTGGTGAAAGAAATAGACTTCCGGGAAGTCCAGGAAGCCCAGAGAAACCCAAAGAAATTGAACCCAAAAAGGAACACATAAAGGCACATCTTAACTAAATTACCCAAGATTAAAGGAAAGGAGAGAATCTTAAAAGCAGCAAGAGGAAAGGAGAGAGTTCCCTACAAAGGAGTGCATAACACTATCAGTTGATTTCTCAAAAGAAACCTCACAGGCAACAAGGGGCTGGAAAGAAATATTTTTCCTTTTTTATTTTTTTCTTTATTGTTTTAAGTACAGTTGTCTCCATTTTCCCCCTCCCCTCCCCTCACCTCACCCACCTCCACCTTTCACCCTCAGTTCTACCCCCCTTTGGCTTTGCCCCTGTCATTTATACATGTTCCTTGACAACCCTCCTCCTTCTTTCCCTCATTATCCCCTTCCCACCTCCCCTCTGATTACCATCAGTTTGTTCTTTATTTCAATATCTCTGGTTATGTTTTGCTTGCTTGTTTGTTTTATTGATCAGGTTCCACTTATAGATGAAATCATATGGCATTTGTCATTCACCAACTAACTTATTTCACTTAGCATAATGCTCTTGAGATCCATTCATGCTGTCACAAAGAGTAGGAGCTCTTTCTTTCTGCTGTGTAGTATTCCATTTTGTAAATGTACCACAGTTTTTTTATCTACTCATTTACAGATGGGTATTAAAGTTGCTTCCAGCACTTAGCTGTTGTAAATTGTGCTGCTATGAACATTGGGGTGCATAGGTTATTTTGAATTTTGTTTCAGAGTTCTAACAGTATAATCCCAACAGTGAAATTGCCAAGTCAAAAGGCAGAAGTCACAAAAGGCAAAGGCCTACATCCAAGATTACTCTGTCTAGCAAAGCTATCATTCAGAATGAAAGGGCAGATAAATTGCTTCCCAGATAAGGTCAAGTTAAAGGAGTTCATCACCAACAAGCCCTTATATGAAATGTTAAAAGTACTTATCTAAAAAATAAAAGATCAAAAAATGAACAGAAAAATGACAAAACACAACTATCAACAACTGAACATGAAAAAGAGGAACAAAAACTAAGCAAACAAGTGGAACAGGAAGAGAATCACAGAAATGGAGATTACATGGAGGGTTATCAGTGGGGAGGGGTAAGGGGAGAATGGATGAAAAGGTACAAGGAATAAGAAGCCTAAATTGTAGGTAGAAAATAGACAGGGGGATGTTAAGAATAGTATAAGAAATGGAGAAGCCAAAGAACTTATCAGTAAAGCCCAGGGACTTGAGCTAAGTGACGGGAAGCTGGAGGGCAGGGAGGTGCATGGCAGAGGGAGGATAAATGAGAGAAAAACATTGGGAAACTATAATAGCATAATCAATAAAATATACTTAAAAATATATCAACTTCAAAAATGGAATAAAGATTGCTGCCACTATTCAGAATCTTTTGTGGTTCCATATAATTTTGGATTATTTGTTCTAGTTCTTAAAAATATGCCATTGGTATTTTAACAGTATTGCATTGAATCTGTAGATTGCTTTAGATAGTATGGATATTTTAATAATGGTAATTCTCCCTATCCATGAACACAGTATGTGGCTTCATTTATTTGTATCTTCAATTTGTTTCTCCAGTGTCTTATAATTTTCTGACTACAGGTCTTTTACCTTGTTGGTTAAATTTATTCTTAGGGTTTTTTTATGTGATTGTAAATGGGATTGTTATCTTAGTTTCTCTTACAGTTAATCATTGGTATATAAAATGCAACCAATTTCTGAATATGTATTTTGTATTCTGCCAATTCACTGAATTAATTTATCAGTTCTGGTAGATTTCTGGTGGAATCTTTACATTTCTGTTTACATAGTTTCATGTCACCTTCAAATGGCAGTTTCATTTCTTCTTTTATAATGTGGATGCATTTTACTTCCTCTTCTTGTCCGATTGCTGTGGCTAGGACTTCCAGCACTGTGTTGAATAAGATTGGTGAAAGTAAACATCCTGGTCTTATTCCTGACCTTAAGGAAAACACTTTTAGCTTTTGCCCATTGAGTATGATATTAGCTGTGGATTTGTCATACATGGCCTTTATTTTGTTGAAGTATGTACTTTGCTAAGAGTTTTTTCATAAATGGATGCTCGATTTTGTCAAATACAATTTCTGCATCAATTGATATGGTCATATGATTTTGTCTTTTATTTCATTTATATGGAGTAATACATTAATTGATTTGTGAATATTGAACCAAACTTACATCCCAGGAATAAATACCACTTAATCATGTTATAAGATCTTTTTTAATGTATTGCTAAATTTAGTTTGCTAATGTTTTGTTGAGAATTGTTTTATCTATGTTTATTAGAGATATAGATCTGTAATTTTCTTTATTTGTAATCTCTTTATCTGGTTTTGAAATCAAGATAATGTTAGCCTCATAAAATGAACTTAGAAGTCTTCCCTCCACTTGAATTTTTTGGAATGGTTTGGGAAGGATAGTTACTAATTCTGTCAGGAATATTTGGTAAAGTACAACTGTGAAAACATCCAGTCCAGGAATTTTATGTTTTGGAAGTTTTTTGTTTACTGATTTGATTTCATTGGTTGTAATTGGTCTGTTCAGATTTTCCTGTTTCTTCATAACTCAGTATTGAAAAATTGTGTTTCTAGAAATATATCCATTTCTCCCAGATTGTTCATTTGTTGGCATATAATTGTTTGAAGTATTTCTTATAATTCTTTGGGTTTTCCTGGTCTCAGTTGTTACTTCTTCTCCTCCACTTCTGATTTTTTATTTGAGCGCTCTCTCTTTTGTTTTGTTTGGTTTTGGTTTGGTTTGGTTTGGTTTGGTTTGGTTTTGATGAATCTGGTTAAAGGTTATTAATCTTGCTTATCTTTTCAAATAACAAACTATTGGTTTTATTTATTTTTATACTGATTTTGTAGACTTTATTTTTTTTATACTCCTCTGATCTTTATTATTTCCTTTCTTCTACTCACTGTAGACTATGTTGTTCTTTCTCTAGTTCCCTTAGGTGTAAAGCTAGATTGTTTATTTGAGTTTTTCTTATCTTGAGATAGGCCTGTATTACTGTGAACATCTCTCTCAGGCCTGCTTTCAATGTGTCCCATAGACTTTGGTTTGTTGCCTTTTCATTTTTATTTATCTTAAGGTAATCTTTGATTTCTTCTTTGATCTTACTTTCAACCTATTCATTGTTTAGTTGCATGCTATTTATCTTTCGTGTGTGTGTGTGTGTGTGTGTGTGTGTGTGTGTGTGTGTGTTTTCAGTTATTTTCTGGTACTTAATTGCTAGTTTTATACCATTTTGACCAAAAATGTCTGATATGATTTCAATCTTCTTAAATTTACTAAGACTTGTTTTGTGGCCTGATATGTGATCTATGCTGGGAAATATTTCATGTTCATTGAGAAGGATGTATATTCTGTTGCTTTGGGGTGAAATGCTCTGAAAATATCAATGAAATTCACCTGGGCTAATGTGTCATTTAAGGCTGCTGTTTCTTTGTAGATTTTCTGTTTGTAATAACTATTCATTGATTTCAATGGGATGAAGAAGTTCCCTGATTGGACTATATTACTGTTAATCTCTTCCTTTATTACCATCAATATTTGCTTTATATATTTAGGTGCCCCTATGATGTATGCATAAATGTTTGTAAGGTTATATCATCTTGTTAAACTGATCCCTTTATCATTATAAAATGTTTTTCTTTGTCTCTTGTTATAACCTTGTTTTAAAGTCTATTTTGTATGATATAAGTATTACTATCCCAGCATTTTTTTATTGCTATTTATTTTTCCATCCCTTCACTTTCAGTCTATGTGTATCTTTTGATCTGAAGTGGGTTTTCTGTAGACGGCATATATATGGGTCTTATATGTTTTATCCATTCAGCTACCCTATATCTTTTTATTTGAGCATTAAATTCATTTACATTTAAAGTAATTGTTGACAGCTTCATAGTAATTACCATTTCATTATTTATATTTATGTTCCTTTTTCTTTCTTAAAGAACACCCTTTAACATTTCCTGTACTGCTGGTTTGGTGGTAATGAAACCCTTTTCCTTTTTCTTTTCTGGAATGGTCTTTATTTCTCCTTCAATTTTAAATGATAGCCTTGCTAAGTAGAGTAGTTTGGGTTGTAGGTCCTTGCTTTTCATCACTTTGAATATATCCTGTGACTCCCTTCTGGCCTGCAAAGTTTCTGTTGAGAAATCAGCTAACAGTCTTATGGGAGCTCCCTTGTAATTAATTGTCTTTCTCTTGCTCTTTTTAAGATTCTCTCTTTGTCTCTGATCTTTGGCATTTTAATTATGATGTGTCTTGTAGGTCTCTTTGGGTTTATATTGTTTGAGACTCTCTGTACTTCCTGGACTTGTATGCTTTTTTTTTTTTTTTATCAGGTTAGGAAAATTTTTAGACATTGCTTCTTTAAATAAGTTTCAATCCTTTGCTCTTTCTTTTTTCTGGTACCCTTATGGTGCAAATGTTGTTATGCTTGATTGTCCCAGGGGTTCCTTAAACTGTCTTTATTTCTTGTCTTTTCTACCCTTTTCTTTTTCTGTTCCAATTGAATGTCTTCTATCATGTTTTCTTCCAAGTCATTGATTCGATCCTCTGCTTTATCTAACCTGCTGTTGATTCCTTTTAGTGTATTCTTTGTTTCAGATATTGCATTCCTTCTGGCTAGTTATTTTTTATGGTTTTAATGTCCCTTTTTACACTTACTATCTCTTTGTTGAAGTTCTTATGGAGTTCCTCCCCTAAATTCCTTGAGCATCTTTATAACTGTTGTTTTCAACTCTGTATCTGGTAGATTGGTTGCCTCTACTCAGCAAAAATCTCAGGGTACACCAATGCCACTTGCAACCTCTTTGGGACCTATGGACTTTTGCTGTGGGGTGGGGAAAGGGAATCATCAGGGTGGACCCAATAGAGTTCATAAGACTAAAGCAGGTTAATATTTGGCTTTGTGGAGAGACAGCTCAACACAGGAACTGGTATCTATCTGGCATGCAAGAATATGGCTGTTGTCCTAAAGCTGTACAACTGAGCCTCCCCCATGTGTGTCTGGCATCCTGCCCACCCCCACTTTTGAATTTTCCTAAAATGGTTTGACAGTTTTTCAAGAAAGACCTCACTGTGGGCCCGTGCTGGCAACTGTGAGCAGATCCCACAGCTGTGTGTGAGCTGAATAGGACAGGGCCTCAGGGAGTCATTGGGATGTTGCTAATGCAGCTCTCCAAGCTAATGCTGTGAAATGGGGATGGGCCCAAGACAGGCACCGTGGCAGTGCTTGGGTGTTCTAGGAAAATGGCCCTCATTCTAAAGCCACACAATGAGTTTCTTCCTGTGTCCCTCTAGCACCCCTGGAACTTGCCCAGAATTTTAAGAAAAAAAAATGCAACATGAACCCAGGGTGGCAGTCACTGGTAGAGCCCAGAACTATGTGTGGGCTTTGTAGGGTGGGGTCTCTGGAATTAGTCAGTGTAGAAACAGAGTGATACCATGTGGGGGAGTGTTCAACCAAGGAAAGATGGCTTCCATAGGTGCTGACAGGAGGGACTCAGCACAGGGATATTGTTGGCTGTCCTTCCAGCTTTTTCCTCAAAGCCACACAATTCCTGTCTCTCCCTGTTTGTTTTACCACCCCTGGAGCCACCATCCTCTGCCAGAGCCAAGGGTGAGTACTTGCAAGAAAGAGTTTGAATGATGTCCCTTTAAGAAGGCATCAGGCTTTCCAGCAGCCTTCTGGCTCACCTGGGCCAATAGAATCCTTGCTGACTTTTATAGTCAGAGATGTGTGGGATTCTCTTCCCAGCACTGGTGCTCCAGGATAAGGCACCAGACATGACATTAAGACCCCTCATTACTCAAGCAGGGCCTCTGCAGCTGAGACATCCCTTCAGATTCTCAACCATTCCATGTGTGTGTGGAGCCAGCTCTTTCCACATCCCCACCCTCTCTACTAGACTCGACATGGCTTCTTTTCTATATCCTTAGTTAAATGACTTCTTTTCAGCTAGTCCTCATATGGTTATTCAGGTTGACTATTCTATAATTTAGTTGTTATTTTGATGTGGTCATGGGAAGAGGTGAGTGCAACTTCCACCTATTCCACCAACGTGGGTCCATACTCACTTAAACAGTTATAAACATACACACAGATAGAATTTTTGTCATTGGTTTTGCCAAAACAAAATCATACTATATATGTTTTATGCAATTTGCTATTCTAATTAATAATGCACAATAAATATTGTTTCAGATCCATAGTCATGGATCTAACTCATATTTAATTAGTTTCAATTTTATTTCCTCAACAAATAACTTTACATAGGATAGATTACCAAATGTGGGGCAGATCAAAACTAACAGTAGGTATATGTTTAAGTTGAATGAATATGCCATGATTATGGTCCCAACATGACTCTGATAAATAACATTTCCACCAATGATACATGAGAATACATATTCCTCCCAGCATCCTTACCAGCTCTAGACATTTTTCCTTGTTTTTAATTATTTCTGATCTTCCAGGGGTAAAATAGTCTCTCATTTTGATTAATATATATTTATTGGTCACATGGTTGTTCCCACTCACACTTTTTTACATTTTTCTGTTTGGTGCTAGTGTATTGCTAATCAGTTTTTGACAACTCATTGTCCTGTTTTATCTGTCATTTGTACTGCAAATATTTTTTTCTCTGCCAAATTCTGACCTATTGCCAGAGCACTGTGTGAACACTTTCCTTATCACACTTAGCATGTTGCATTGTCCTTCACTGACAATTGCTGTCTCTGCTAAGGCTGTGCCCCTTAAGCCATGGATCATTTGCTCAACTCTAACCCAAGTCCTAAGCAGTAATCTGTACATAGTAGGTGTTGAAAGGATGTTTAAATTAATTATTGAACTTATATCTCAATAAAAGGTATCTCCATGTTCCCTTCATTTTCTGCCACCTGAGTAATGAAAGACACATTCATTACAGAGGTTCCACCAAGTGTCACACTAACCTCAACAATTACAACATGAACCAAAGAGCCCAGGCAAAATGATAGCATCCTCATCCCCAGAGCTGAGCTGTGCATATGAGGAAGGACAAGAAAATTGCACCATCTGCTTAAATTTAAGTGGAATGTCTCAATTCACACAGGACACCAAATGGGGGGGGGGGGGGGGGGGGGTTAGTGCACTTGTTTGTCATTCCAGAATACGAAACCTATTTTTATGTTATGTGTCATTTATGGAGCAATCTGATATTACAGATGGCCCAAAGCTTTTATGCTAGCAATTTGCTGTAAGGAGGGAGTAAGGAAATGGAGGTAGAGGTCATTTCTTCTCAGTGTTATGGACTGCCCCCACTCCAGGAAAGTGGTAGTCTTGTGGTCAGCCAAAGTCACCAAGGTAAAATGTGACAGAGAGTGGAGGGTGGAACGAGGATGAAAGGAGAAAGGAGAAAGGAGAGGTATGGGAAGGAAGGTATGAAAGAAATAGAGGGTAAGTATGTATAAGGGACTGTGAGGACAGCAGAGTACGAGGCATACTTATAGATAGAAGAACCTGCCCTCTGAAGTTAGACAAATGTCAGTTCTAATCTTGCTAGTGTTATTTACTTACCCCTGTGTTTTCCAAACTGATTGGTCAGTTTAATGACACATGAACTCACAGCTGCATGCACCAACCTTTCCTCCATCTCACTTCTTCATAGTGTTGCCATGGAAAATCTCTCTGTGTTCCATTCCACATCTGGTTGCTCTTGTATGTTTGACTGCTGTTGCTGAGTTGGAGTTTTCTATTAGTCTGACCTCTTAGATGCAATAAAATTCATCCCTTCTTTCTGGAAATCACCCTAATTTACCTGGGGTAAAAAGGCTAGTTTTTCCCTAATTCCATTTCCATAGCTGATTTTTGCTTCTGATGCCCTGATGTTAGAAGAGTCTACATAATGCTTCCAGTCTCAGAGAAACCATTCCTGCCATACAAGGACAGTTTCCACTGGTGTAGTTAAGTGCTCCTGGGGAGAAGGATCATATTGTCCTATATTGCAGCTCCTGCAATGGCCAAGTGATCAGAGTGTGGTGAATGAAGAAGGACATGATGTTGAGCAGAATCATGGTTCAACATGAGTATGAATAGTATCTCACTGGAAAGTAAAATGAAGAAGATACCACTCACAATGCATGCTACACTCACAGTGTATGCTACCAGGAAGATGTTTAATCAGAAATGTCAAAGAACTATATAAATAAAATAACAAAAGACAAAAAGAAAAACCTGAGTAAAGTGAAGTACATGCTATTCTTTTAATTAGGAAAAGTCACTATATTAAAGAGCTGCCTCCCTGATCAGGGCATGTATGAGGGGAAACTGATCAATGTTTCATTCTCACATAGATGTTTCTCTCCCTCTCTTTCTCCCTCCCTTCTTGACTCTCTAAAAATAAATAAAATAAAATATATTTTTTAAAAATAAGCTAAAAATAAAGAAATGCCATTTCTCCCTCTTATGGACTGAATGTTCCCCTGTCCCCCACAAATTTGCATATTGAAGTCCTAACCCCAATGTGATGGCATTTGGTGATGAGATCTTTGGGAGCTCATTAGAATTATGTGGTATCATGAGGGTGAGTCCCTCATAATGGAGTTAGTGCCCTTATTTTTTTTTAAAGGGAAGAGACATGAGAGCTCTCTGTTTCTCTACTATGTGAAGGCACAATGAGGATGTGGTCCTCTGAAGTCCAGGAAAAGGGCCCACACCAAAACCCAAGCAGATCGGTATTCCAATCTTAGACTCCCAGCCCCTAGAACTATGAGAAATAAATTTCTGATGTTTAAGCCACACAGTCTAAGGGTGTTTGTTTGTTTGTTTGTTTTGGAGGGGCAGAGTTGTAGAAGCCTGAGCTAAGACATTCCCTGAATTCCTATAGAATTGTACAAAGTTAGAATTAAGTCTCAATATTTTTGTAATTAAAGGAGTTCATCATCACCAAGCCCTTACTTTATGAAATGCTAAAGGGACTTATCTAAGAAAAGAAGATAAAGAAAAGACATGTATAGTAAAAGGACAGCAAATTCACAATTATTAACAACCACACCTAAAGCAAAACCAAAAGAAACTAAGCAAACAACTAGAATAGGAACAGAACCACAGAAATGGAGGGCACATGGGGGGCTAGCAGTAGGGGTGGGAGGAGGAGAGAGGGGGAAAAGGTATAGAGAATAAGTAGCATAGAATGTAGGTTGAAAATAGATAGGGGGAGGGCAAGAATAGTACAGGAAATGTAGAAGCTAAAGAACTCATAAGTATGACACATGGACATGGACTAAAGGGGGGGGAACGTGGGTGGGAGAGGGGGTACAGGGTGGAGGGGAGTGAAGGGGGAAATGGGACAACTGTAATAGCATAATCAATAAAATATATTTAAAAAAATTAAAAAATATATTTTTGTAACTTAATAGAACTTTCATCTGAGAGAAAAGTAAGCCTAAGAATAGCCAAGAAAAAATCTTAAAATAAGTGAAGGACCACATATCACAACATATTGTGAAGCTACAATAATAAAACAGTATGACATGAGCCCAGGTATAGGCCAATGAATTAACAGAACACAATTTGAGTGTCCAGAAATGGACACATCAGAATTTAATGTATAATGAGATGGAGTTTCTCACTGATGAAAGCAAAAGGAGTTATTCTGTAAATGGCATTGTGGTATAATTATCTATTCAATCAGGAAAAAATAAGTTAAATTCCAACCCTCCACCAGACACAAAAATCAATTAAAATGGAATTAAAATCTCAATAAAAAATAAATACTAAAGGTACCATAACACATTTACTTATTACAACAGCCTAAAAGATAGCTGATCCCCAGTGAAGATGCAGAAACTCAGGCTCAGAGAGATCAAGCACCTTACCTGCAATCACACAAGATCACACAGCAGCAGGATCATAGACACTTTGTCTCCATATGTCCCCATTGGGTAAATTGCCTTTACATTTCTCTTTTAACTTAGCTCACAACTCTTAGCAAATGATTTCACCTCCAGCCCAAGACAGACAGCCCAGGCAAAGAACCTGATGACACCTTAAGTTCAAGAAAAAAGTTCAAGTAAAGATCTTGTCTCACAACTTGTTTTGTCCCCAGTGAGAGTCACACATTCCTATTCCCTCTAACAGCACAGCTTAGTGATGTGGAAGAGACTGTCCTGAGGAGAGAGGAGCAAGTGCCTGCTAAGGAAAATTGTGGAGCTCAGCCTAGCAGCTTATTTCTTCGTACCAATGAGTCTTTCCCAAGAGGATAGAGGCTCAGTCACTGCACACTCCACCCAATCCCACTCTGGGACCGAGAGAGGAGTTTACAGACTACTGGGCAAGAGACACAGCACTCAGAACCAAATGTGTTCAGTACTGCACTAGGGTCTCCATGGAGGACTAGAAAACAAAGCAGTGCACAACTGACCCTCCCACTCCCAACATCTACTACCTTCTGTTTACTTCTAGTCACATCTGACTCTTCATACCCTCCATCCCCTCTCATTCTCTGTAGCATCCTGCAAGTTGAAGTCTATGCCTTCTGCAATCTCTTCCAGAACTTCCTATTTCCCCAGTCCCTTCCAATGGCTTTTTTCTCCTAGTTCCTCTCCTAGTCCCTGATTACCTCCAAGCCCCACACTGTGTGTCCTGCTGCACAGTTTTCCCTAGTCACTCCCCTGTGCTTCACATTTAAAACAGTCCCCCATATCTCTTCTACCACCCTACCTAGTTCACAGAAGCAAGAGCCCATTTGGAAGGGGCTTAGACACACATGTATAAATTTTCTAGGAAAAAGAGCAGGAAATGGAATTCCAGGCAAAATTGACATGAGAGGAACAGGAAGGCTGTGCAAACAGTAGGCTTCCAGACTGGTCTGAGTAAAGGATGCATTGGCACATCATGGAGTGGAGGCTTGAGAATTGGACACCAGCCAAATTGTGCTAAGGACCCAGAATTCTATGCTAAAAGGGGCCATGCTTAATCCAGTAGGAAATGAATATCCATTGAAAAGGAAGTTCTGTTAGTCATGAGCCTGCATTTCTACTGGCTTTATAAGATACAATAGAAATCCACATCAGGACTTCTGGCCAAGATGGAGGCATGGGTAGACACACTGTGCCTCCTCAAACAACCAAGATAGGGACAACAACAATTTAGAAACAGAATAAGAACCAGAACCAACAGAAAGTTGAACTGTATGGAAGTTGGACGACCAAGGAGTTAAAATAGACACATTCATCTAGGCTGGTAGGAGAGGTGGAGTCGGGCAGCTGGGCGGAGAGCGGTCCCAGCACAAAGAGCAGTGGGACCCGGCACCTAAAGCATGCTTGGTGGGCAAGACCTCAGTGGGCTGACCCAGGGAATGCAGGCAGCAGCTGGCAGACCCCAGGTACAGGGTGGCAACTGGCAGACCCAGCAAGGCAGCGATTTTGAAGCAAGGCACTACGTGCAACTCAGGATCCCAGCACTGGGAAATAGAGCCTCGGGCAACTGATTGAAAACACCTGTGGCAGTTGAGGTGCAGCGAGAGACTCCTAGCCTCACAGGAGGGTTAGTTGGAGAGACCCACAGGGTCCTAGAACATGCACAAGCCCACTCACACAGAAATTAGCACCAGAAAGGCCCAGTTTGCTTGGGGGAAACAGCGGAAGGTACTGAAGTCCATCGGAGAGCTGAGCAAGTGCGATTGTTCCCTCTTGGACCCCCCCACACATAGCATCACAACCCAGCTACTGGGTTGACCTGCCCTGGTGAACACCTAAGGCTCCACCCCTCATATGTAACAGGTGCGACAAGACAAAAAAAAAAAAAAATGGCCCACACAGAAGAACAGATCAAAGCAGCAGAGCAAATACAGCTAAGCGACTAAGAGATAGCCAACCTATCAGATGCACAGTTCAAAGCACTGGTGATCAGGATGCTCACAGAATTGGTTGAATTTGGTCACAAGTTAGATGAAAAACTGAAGGCTACGCTAAGTGAAATGAAGGAAAATGCGTAGGGAACCAATAGTGATGGGAAGAAAACTGCGATTCAAATCAATGGAGTGGACCAGAAGGAAGAAATAAACAACCAAACAGAAAACAACGAAGAAACAAGAATCCAAAAAATGAGGAGAGGCTTAGAAACCTCCAGGACACCTTTAAATATTCTGACATCTGAATTATAGGGGTACCAGAAGGGGAAGAGGAAGAGCAACAAGTGGAAAACTTATCTGAACAAATAATAAAGGAGAACTTCTCCATTCTGGCAAAGGAAATAGACTTCCAGGAACTCCAGGAAGCTCAGAGAGTCCCAAAGAAGTTGGGCCCAAGAAGAAACACACCAAGGCACATCATAATTACATTAGCCAAGATAAAAATGAAGGAGAGAATTCTAGAAGCAGCAAGAGATAAGGAAACAGTAACCTACAAAGGAGTTCCCATCAGACTGTCAGCTGATTTCTCAAAAGAGACCTTGCAGGCAAGAATGGGCTGGAAAGAAGTATTCCAGGTCATGAAAGTCAAGGACCTGCATCCAAGATTGCTCTATCCAGCAAAGCTTTCATTTAGAATGGAAGGGCAGATAAAGTGCTTCTCAGATAAGGTCAAGTTAAAGGAGTTCATCATCACCAAGCCCTTATTTTATGACATGTTAAAGGGACTTATCTAAGAAAAAGAAGATAAAAAACATGTATAGTAAAATGACAGCAAACTCACAATTATTAACAACCACACCTAAAACAAAACCAAAAGAAACTAAGCAAACCACTAGAACAGGAACAGAACCACAGAAATGGAGATCACATGGAGGGTTAGCAACAGGGGAGTAGGAGAAGGAGAGAGGGGAAAAGGTACAGAGAATAAGTAGCATAGATGGTAGGTAGAAAATAGACAACGGGGGGCAAGAATAGTATGGGAAATGTAGAAGCTAAAGAACTTATGACACATGGACATGAACTAAAGGGGGAAAATGTGGGTGGGAAATGGTGTGCAGGGTGAAGGGAAATAAAGGGGGAGTAATGGGACAACTGTAATAGCATAATCAATAAAATATATTTTAAAAAAGGAATCCATGTGAATGGCCTCTTGTCTTGAAAACCCTTGAAATATCAAGAGTCCAGTGGGGTTCTTAAGATACCCTCAACTGCAGGTTATTTCATGTGACCTTCCTGTGAACAGAAATGCTTAAAGTTGGTGTTGCCTAGTAATCTCTTTTTGTAGTTAATCTGGAGGCCGTCACTGTCAGTCAGTGCCTTGCATACTGCCTTTTATATATTCTTGCTGTCTTCAGACCTCTCCTCCAGGCATCTTGCTCAGGCTGATGAGGACCTCGTTCCTGCCTCTGCTCAGGACAACCCTACTTTCAAACCCTAATGAAACACTGTTCTCACATCCTGACTTGTTGATTCCATGGACATTTAAACTCTGACATATATTGAGAGTTTGGCAAGCAATGTTCTTCTCTCTCAACCAATCATATCTCTCTACCTCAATAAATCTCAAAATATCTGTCCCTCCAGGTTTCTATTCTATTTAAGTCTTTTTGTATGTCTCTATTGCTATCTCTGTATTTGTCTTTTTCTACTCCTTCTACTTCATTCCTCTTTATCCTCCCCTCTCTTTCCCTCTACTCTCTTCTTTTCTCTCTTTACACTCACATGTAAATACAAAAATGTTCACTTTTCCACTAATAAATAATAAATGCAAAGCATTATTTTAGTTCAATTTATGGTGGACTAATTTTTTTAAATTACTGGTATAACTAATCAGTGCTAAATAAAACCAACAACAGCTAAAACTGCGCACAACAAATCTTGTAATTTACTACAAACTGACAGAAGAATCAAACTTCATTTTTTAAAAAATTTAGATCTGCAAATTTGACCCAGAAAAAAATGGACTTAATAGAAATAATGACTATTACACAAAGTGGAAGCCAGAATCAATACAATTTGATATGGATAATACTTAATCAATACATCAAATTTTGCTTCAAATTTTAAATGGAAAAGAATTTATCCAAATGAAAATAATTTCAGTACAGTTAACATTTTTGGAAATGGTTTAACTGTGCTATGGAGAAAATTGATCAGAGATTAAATTGGCTTCATGGAATTCGCTCCAGGAAACACTCTCAAGGTGGAAAGTCCATCTGAGTAGATATAATTCTAACTAAAAGTCTTGGATTCAAACTATTCTCAAAGTCAAAAAAGGAGAATCAAGTGTCCTTCAAGTCAAACAGAGGGGTAAAAATAGTGAGGTCAAACATCCAGTGATATAATAAAAGATTTAAGTTGGACACTCTGCTGGTTGCCTCAGTCTGCCTCAAATCACAGCTTTTGCTCTTTAAAAAAAAGGGTTTTTTACCACATGATCATATCAATAGATGCAGAAAAAGCATTTGATAAGGTACAGCACCCATTTATGATAAAAACACTCAGTAAAGTGGGAATAGAGGGAGCATTCCTCAACATAATAAAGGCCATATATGAGAAACCTACAGCCAACATTATATTCAATGGGCAAAAATTAAAATCTTTTCCACTAAGAACAGGAACAAGACAAGGATGTCCACTTTCACCACTTCTATTCAATATAGTACTGGAAGTTTTAGCCACAGCAATCAGACAAGAAAAAGAAATAAAAGGCATCCAAATCGGAAAGGAGGAAACAAAACTGTCACTGTTTGCAGATGACATGATAGTGTACATAGAAAATCCTATAGACTCCACCAAAAACCTGCTTGACCTAATAAATGAATTTGGTAAAACAGCGGGATACAAAGTCAATATCCAGAAATCAAAGGCATTTCTGTACACCAACAATGAAACAGCAGAAGCAGAAACCAAGAAAAAAATCCCATTTGAAATAGCAAAAAGAAAAATAAAATACCTAGGAATAAACCTAACCAAAGAGGTAAAAGACCTATATTCAGAAAACTACATAACACTGAGGAGAGAGATCAAGGAAGACACAAACAAATGGAAACATATACCGTGTTCATGGATTGGAAGAATTAATATCATTAAAATGTCCATACTACCAAAAGCAATTTACACATTCAATGCAATACCTATTAAAGTACCAATGGCATATTTCACAGACATAGAACAAACACTTCAACAATTTATATGGAACCATAAACGACCCCGAATAGCTGCCGCAATTTTGAGAAAGAAGAGTCAAGTAGGAGGGATCACAATGCCTGACACTAAACTATACTACAAGGCCACTGTAATCAAAACAGCCTGGTACTGGCATAAAAACAGGCACATAGACCAATGGAACAGAACAGAGAGCCCAGAAATAAACCCAAGCCTCTACGGTCAATTAATATTTCACAAAGGAAGCAGCAACATAAAATGGAATAAAAATAGCCTCTTCAACAAATGGTGTTGGGAGAACTGGACAGCTACGTGCAAAAAAATGAAACTCAAGCACCAACTTACATCTTATACAAAAATAGATTCAAGGTGGATAAAAGACTTAAATATAAAGCGTGACACCATTAAAGTCCTAGAAGAGAACGTAGGTAGGAAAATCTCAGATATTTCACGCAGAAACTTTTTTACTGACTTGTCTCCTAGAGCAAGGGACATAAAGGAAAGAATAAACAAATGGGACCTCATCAAAATTAAAAGCTTTTGCACAGCTAAGGAAAACAGTATCAAAATAAAAAGAGAACCAACTGTATGGGAAAACATATTTGCCAATGATACCTCAGACAAGGGTTTAATCTCCAAAATATATAAAGAACTTACACGACTCCACTCTAAGAAGACAAGTAACCCAATTAAAAAATGGGCAAAGGACTTGAACAGACACTTCTCCAAGGAGGACATACAGAAAATCCAAAGACACATGAAGCAATGCTCAATATCGCTAGCCATCAGAGAGATGCAGATTAAAACCACAATGAGATACCACTTCACACCAGTCAGAATGGCCATCATAAACAAAGCAACAAACAACAAGAGTTGGAGAGGATGTGGAGAAAGGGGGTCCCTAGTGCACTGTTGGTGGGACTGCAGACTGGTACAACCATTATGGAAAGCAGTTTGGAACTTCCTCAGAAAACTAAAAATGGATCTGCCTTTTGACCCAGCAATTCCATTGCTGGGACTCTATCCTAAGAACACTAAAACACCAATACAAAAGAACCTTTGCACCCCGATGTTCAGAGCAGCACAATTTACAATAGCTAGGTGCTGGAAGCAACCTAGATGCCCATCAGTAAATGAATGGATCAAAAAACTATGGTACATTTACACAATGGAATTCTATGCAGCAGAAAGAAAGAAGGAGCTCATACCCTTTGCAACAGCATGGATGGAGCTGGAAAACATTATGCTAAGTGAAACAAGCCAGGCAGTGAAAGACAAATACCACATGATATCACCTTTAACAGGAATCTAAACAACAAAACAAAACAAAACAAAAAAACTAGCAAAATATAACCAAAGACACTGAAATAGGGGATAGTCTCACAGTGGCCAAAGGGGAGAGAAGAGGGAATTTCAGGGTGGAATGGGTAGGGATTACAGGAACAAATATGGAGGACACATTGACAAAAACTAGGGGTGGGGGGTAATGGGGGGAAGGGGGGAGGTTTGGGTGGATGGGCTGGAATGGGAGTAGGGGGGAGAAAACTGTACTTGAACAATGATTAAAATAAAAATAAAAATAAAAAATTTAAAAAAATTTTTTTAAAAAGGGTTTTTTAACTATATGACTCTACAGGAATAAGCCAGTCAAACAGAAAACATGTGAGTCTCTTAGGTACCTGGAAAAACAAATAGTAACTTGTGAGAATATGATGAACAACTTGCATAAAATGAGAATAATGGGAGAGCCTATTCACAGAGACATGAGGAGCCGATGAAACAATCTATAACATACATTTAACTCCCAACCTAGTAGAAGTACAACCAATACTAGCTCTGTAGAGGTGGGGGTAGTATTAATAGTATTTGAGAAGCTATGTAAGAGTTTTACATGTTAGTCATAAAACTCAGGTTTAGAGAACTTATTTTTCGGCTCTACTCAAAAGCAACTCTGACCAGCTCCTACTCCATTTCCCAATGCACACAGTGGCATGCACAAAGGCTGTTCCTCTTCCCAGAATAACCTCACATTCATTTCCACCTGAAAAATATTCATGTGTCCTTCACAAACCAGATCACATCTCATTTCTTCTATGAATTTTCTATTGGCTCTTCCATTGTACTCCTAGATCCTTTATTCATGTTTTATCACCTCATATTATAAAAGTTTGTTGCTATTTGCCCTGTAAACTCAAAGTTCCTAGAGGATCTTTCTCTCCTTGATTCCTCAGCACATGGCACTCAGTAGATGCTAAGTAAATGTTTCTTAGGGCCAGATTTACTAATGACATGCCAATTAAGGCACATCTTCCCTCTAGAGAGATTTATTAGTGTATCTGGCCTATTTTGCAAAGAAAATTAAGCTGCATTGCTTTTCAATAGAAACACATTTGGCTAGAAAGAAGTGTTCTAATGAAATACCAACTTAATGCTAAGGGGAAGGTTCTGGAACGTTCCAATGAGGAGCCTTCTCATTGGTCAGGCACTCTGCTTGGCAGAGGGAATGCAATGGGGAGTAGCTATTCCTAAATAATGACACTATCTAATGTATTCTTATAAAGACTGAGTTAACGGCCCCCTGGAAATTATATAACTTTATGTATTTACAACAAGAAAGGGACATGCAGGAGTTCTGTCTGTTTTTCCAGATATATTAAGAGCTCCAAACACATAGGGCAGTGACAGCAATTTCCTTGGAGGTAGGTGACATCTGAAACCCTGGCAGAGAGTTGCAGAGAACACCTGTACCTATCTCAGAAGATGGCATCACCATCCACCTGGCTTTATTGCTATCAAAGCTATTGACACATGATTAGAAAAATCCCCTAGGGAGTTTTTAAACTATATCCATGTTCACACCCTACCCCAGACCAAGTAACTCAGCCTCAGGGGAAGGCCAAATTGGTTAATGTCTTAAAAGGCTCTCAAGGGATTCCAAAGTAATGCCACCTGGATCACATTCCTGGGATTTTGACTTAATGCATTGATATGCAACCTGAGGGAGAGTTTTAAAAACTTTCCTGCCAGGCTAAAATGTGGTCCTTGGACAGGCAATATCACCTAGGAGCTTATTAAAAATGCAAATTCTCAAGCCCCACACAGAAACTGTATCAGAAATTGGAACTGTGGGTGGGGTTTAGCAATCTCTGTTCTAACTAGCCTCTAGGTGACTCCAAAGCATGCTAGAGTTTGAGAACCGTTGCTAGTAGTTGTCCAGCCAGAACCCCGGGGTTAATACTAATTCTTCCCATTTGCTCCCTCCCCACATTCATCCAAGCCTGTCTATTATACCTCAGAATACCTGTGTATATCTCAAATTCCTCTCTTCATGGCTACTATCCTAATACAGATGGGCTCATCTCTTACCTAGGCTGCTGTGACAAATTCCTAAGACACTGGTTCTCAACACTGGCCACACAGAGACCCCTAAGCCCCACACCTACAGATTCTGATTTTAAGTAGCCAGAGGATGGAGATGCAGCTAGGCTTCTGTGTTGGTTAGAAACTCCTAGGAAAGCCTTGGCTGTGTATCTCAGCTAGTTGGAGCATTGTCCCATATACCAAAATGTTGCGGGTTTGATTTCCAGCTACTGTTACAGAATAGAAAGTGAAGTTCAGCTGCCCACCACCACCCATAGGCAAATTTCAGAGGCAGAGCTTTGGTGAAAAAGAAAAGAGGTCTTTTATTCAAAAACTGCACAATTTGGGAAATGGCTGACTTCTTCCTCAGAGCCCATCATCTCCAGAGCACCAGAGGAAAAACACCACTGCCCTCTGCCAGACTAGTCCAGGCTGCGCTCAGTTCCTTCTCCCATTTAACAATACCATTTTGGGGAACCGCAGGTGGCAGCAGCACCACCATGCAGGCAACTCAGCTTCTTTCCCCACCACTGTCAGGCCTCAGGCTTTTTCCTGGAGTCTATGTGTGGGGCCAGCACCAGCAAACCCCCACTGCAGCCTGCCAAGGCAGGTGCCTGGGACTGCTGCCAACTGCTGCAGCCTGCAATGCAGGGGCTCCATCATGCTGGCTGTGGGCCCGGCACTGACCACCCAGCCATGTGGCTTCCAGGGCCCACCATTCCCTTGGAGCACTGGCCCACATGTCTGCACTGGTGGGTTCCGGAAGAGGAGGTGCATTTCTCCCTTCCCTCCATTTAAATCTGCCAGACCTTATAATTTCACCTTTTCCAAAATGTCATACTTGTTGTATCCCTTCAAATTAGTGTTTTTGGTTTCTTCTGATAAATACCCACAAGTGGAATTGCTAGGTCATAAGGTAGTTCTATTTATAATTTTTTGAGGAACCTCCATAATGTTTTCCAATTTGCAATGCACCAATTTGTGATCTTACCAATATTGGAGGAGGGTTCCCTTTTGACCACATCCTAGCAAGCAATTTTTACTTGATTTACTGATGATAGCCATTCTGAATGGTGTGAGGTGATATCTTACTGTGGTTTTAATTTGCATTTCTTTGATAAATAGTGACATTGAGCATCTTTTCATATGTCTGTTGGTTGTCTGTTATGCTCTCTTTGGAGAAATGCCTATTCATATCCTTGGTCTATTTTTTAATTGGATTGTTTGGTTTTTGGTGTTAAGTTATATGAGTCCTTTATAAACTGTGGATATTAACCCATTATCAGATGTATCAGTGATGAATGTCTTCTGACATTCAGTAGGTTGGCTTTTTGCCTTGTTGATAGTTTCTTTAGCTGTGCAAAAACTTTGTAGTTTGATGTAGTGCCATTTGTTTATTTTTTTAATTTTCTTTTTCTTGCCTAAGAAGAGTTATCAGGAAAAAAAGTATTACTAAGAGCCATTTCAGACTATTGAGTACCTATGTTTTCTTTTAGGAGTTTTATGGTTTTGAGTCTTATATTTTAGTCTTATAATCCATTTTGAATTTATTCTTCTATACAGGGTGTGGCAAAAGTAGGTTTAGAATTGTGAGTACATGAAAAACAGTTTATTCTTGTATTATTACTTATTAATTATTATATTGTGTTCTATAAAAGAACTGTAAAACTACTTTTTCCCCACCCTGTATGGTGTAAGGAGGTGGTATAGTGTCATTTTTTGCATCTATCTGCCCTGATTTTTCAACAAAATGTATTAAATATACTGTCTTTACCCCAATGTATATTCTTGCCTCCACCATTAATATTAATTGACCATAAAGGTGTGGGTTTATTTCTGGACTCTCTATTACTTCCATTGATCTATGTGTATGTGTTTATGCCAGTACAATGATTTTTTCATTACTCTAAACTTGTAGTATACTTTTGTAACTGGTACCTCAACTTTTTCAGTTGTAGTGGTTATTTGTAAGCGTCTGCAGTTCCATAATAATTTTTGGATCATTTGCTCTAGTTCTGTGAAAAATGTCATTGGTATTTCAATAAGGAATGCATTGAATCTATAGATTGCTTTGGGTATTATGGATATTTTTTCCCTTGAACAAAACAGGTTTAATTAAACATGTTGCACAGAGTTTACAACATTACTCTCTGTATTTCTTTTTTTCCCCAATGTTTTAAAATTTATTTTTTTTATTTTAATCATTGTTCAAGTACAGTTTTCTCCCTTTTACTCCCAATCCAGCTGGATAATTTAATGATGTCAATTGTTCCTACCCCTGAGCACAGTATATCCTTCCATTTATTTGGATCTTGAATCTTTTTCTTCAGTGTCTTACAATTTTCTGAGTGTAAGTCTTTACCTCCTTAATTAACTCTATTTCCAGGTATTTTTATGCAATTATAAATGGAAACATTTTCTTCTTACTTAATATTGATTGTATTTTTCCATTGCCATTTAGTCCCTTTACACCCATCTCCCCACAGCAATCACCACACTGTTGTCCACGTCCATGAGCACTTTTTCCTTTTTGCTCAATTCCTCCACCCCTTACCCTAAACCCCCCACTAGCTGTCATCTCTCTCCACCTCTGAGTCTGTCTCTGTTTTGCTTGTTAGTTCAGTGTGTTCATTAGATTCCATGTATAAGTAAAATCATATGGTGTTTCTCTTTCTCTTATTGGATTACTTCACTTATCATAACACTGTCCAGGTCCATCCATGCTGTTGCAAACAGTAAAATTTTCTTTTTTATGCCCAAGTAGAATTCCATTGTGTCCCATAGTTATTTTATCCACTTGTCTTTAGATAGACAATTGGGCTGCTTCCATATCTTGGTGATTGAAAATAACACTGCAATGAACATATGGTGCTTATGTTCTTTCATATTATGTTTTGGTTCCTTCAGATATATTCCAGAAGTGGGAGCTCTCAGTCCAAAGGCAGATCCATTTTTAATTTTTTAAGTTACCTGTGCACTGCTTTCCATAGTGGCTGCCCCAGTCTGCATTACCATCGACAGTGCAAAAGGGTTCCCCTTTCTCCACATCCTCTCCAACACATGTTGGTTATTGATTTATTGATTATAGCCATTCTCACAGGTGTAAGATGGTATCTCACTGTGGTTTTAATTTTCATTTCTCTGATGATTAGTGACATTGAGCATGTTTTCATATGTCTATTGGTCATCTATAGGTCCAATATAGATGGAGAACTGTCTATTCAGGTCCTTTGCCTGTTTTTAATGAGGTTGTTTGAGGGGGTTTTGGTATTGAGTTTTGTAAGTACTTTATAAATTTTAAATATTAACCCCTTATCAGATGCATTGGTGAACATGATTCCAAAGACATATTTCACAAAACTAAAACAAATATTTCAAAAATTTATGTGGAATCACAAAAGTACTGCATAGAAATAGCAATCCTGAGAAAGATGAATAAATTTGAAGGAATCACACTACCTAATATCAAGCTGTACTATAAGGCCATAGTAATCAAAACAGCCTGGTACTGGCATAAAAACAGAAACACAGATCAGTGGAACAGAGTAGAGAGCCTATAAATATACCCATACCTTTATAGTCAATTAATATTTGACAGAGGAAGCAAGCACATACAATGG